>NC_090261.1:13126492-13241492 GCF_037325665.1 Littorina saxatilis | reverse complement strand
ACGAAAATGTTTCAGAAAATTTAAAGAAACAAAGAGTGAGGCTTGTTAAATATAAAATGTATATTATGACAATAAAACTGTTCCTGGACCAAATAGTTTGTGGTTGTTATGTACCAGAATCTTGTACTCTGTTCTGACAGGTAATATCTTGCATGACAGATCTACACAGAAACCATATTCCATAAACCTTCTCCATGAAAACAATAATCTACACATCTGATACACAGAAATGGTATAATACTCATCAGATACAGCGAAGTGCACTCTACAAATTTGACTGATCTCTCTCTCTTCTCCTCCCTCCCTACCCTCTTCGCCATCCTTTCGTTCTCTCTCTTCTCCTTCGTTCCTCTCTGTCTGTCTCTATCTCTGTCTATCTCTGTCTATCTCTGTCTATCTCTGTCTGTCTGTCTGTCTGTCTGTCTGTCTGTCTCTCTCTCTCTCTCTCTCTCTCTCTCTCTCTCTCTCTCTCTCTCTCTCTCTCTCTCTCTCTCTCTCTCAGTTGCTTCTGAACACTGACTGAGATTGTGCAGGAAAAGAACAGCTGACTTCCACCTTTGAAATTTTGGAAAGCAACCAAGCACGAAAGCATGAAGCGAAAAGTGTTACGATGTTGTGTTGAGAGCGGCGTCTCTGAAGCCAAACCTATCTCAGCAACAGCACAGACAGTTACGATCGCTCGTGAAACACGTTTGTAGATCTAGAAACAGTGTCAGGGCATTAAATCACCAATCGTTACATGGATAACGAGAAAGAGCGGAAAACAACAAAAACACAACATGAAACAACACGAATTGGCACGAAAAACAGAGGAGGGGAAGAGGGGGGGGGGGGGGAGGGAGGGGGGGGGGGAGAGAAGAACAGGAATGTCAAGACAGAGTGAAAAAAAAGGAGGAAAGGGGAAAGAGGCAGCTACACATGTTTCATCTGTGGAGGGCTGCACTTGTTGGTGAGAGAGAGAGATAAAGATCTACACGAACATGCTACTTTTCCTCCCTGATGTTTCCCTCTCTCTCTCTCTCTCTCTCTCTCTCTCTCTCTTCTAGTCTACCCCCCCCCCCCCCCCAAAAACCATTCAACCAACCTTCTTTCTCCGTGTCTGCTCTACCCTACCATTACCATCGCAACTCCTTGTTTCTTTGCTTGGCCCTGAAAGCGTATGGTACATGGTAGAGGGTTCGCTGCTGCATACCTAAGTCACTGTCGGAACTTGTTTGTGTGGAATCCAGCTTGGTATTTCTTCGTTTACTTACTCGGTAACATCTTTTCTTCGTTGTTGCTGTCTCTTCTGTTTTCTTTGGACTATTGTTTCCGTCTGTATGCATACATGGTTTTGTGTGTGTGCTTTTACATTATCTCACACAACGTACTGGGTGAATACGTAGAGGTTACATGCCGAGTCTCAGTGATTATTCAAAATAATGGTCGAAGTTAGCGGATCATGAAAAATGCGAGCTTTAGCGAGCTTTTTCATGACCGCGAACTGAGACCATTATTTTTTATAATCACTGAGACGAGGTGTGTAACCTCTTTATTCCTCCTTTCTTCAGTTATTCAAAGAAAAGAGGAGGTTTTTTGCGAAAGTTTGATCGAATCCTATTCACTCAACCAGTCAACCTGCGCAGGCGATCGATTAATGCGCGGTTGTATAGTTCCGTGCAAATCATTCCATTCTGTTAACACTTCTTGTCAGTTTTCCTATTTTGGACTAAAATCAAGTACACAGATATGCTGTTATTCTGCTGTGGCGGCAAAGGCAGATATTGTGTGTTCTGTATATGTTTTGGTATCGCTTCGGATAATGTTCTTTCGTCAAATGGGACTAGCAGACGAACTTTTGCACCCGTGTTCCAACGTTAAAAACTGTATGAAGTTCAGTTTTCTGGGAAAAATAGTGTATGAAACCGCTTTATGTTGTTTAAATTGATGAGATGTGTGCATTTGGTTGCGTGTGATCTGTTTATTAAATGAAATATTGTTGAAAACTGACCGTCTGATTGCAGTCTGTTGTCGAAGAAACTGAGTGAAAAGAAGGGGAACTACTCTTGTCGCTAGACAAAGTATGAGTTACTTGCCTTGTGAAATTGCTTGTGATGAACGTTTGAGCACGGCAGATCTAGATTCAGAAAACAACCGAACTCATGGATTTTATATGGAGATTCATGTGTTCAGGCCTGTAGTTGTTAATTTAAATGCGGTATGTTTGTATTGTTTGCTCCAGAGATGTATACTTCGTACATTAGAGCGTTTGGAACTTTTCAGTCGCAAAAAGTAGTACCGAAACAGAACAACTTCTCAACCCATTTCACTATCGAGGATTCAGGCTGTTGCTGGGTCGTTATTTGTTTGGTTGCTGGGTCATTATCGAAAAATAACTAGCTCTACAAGTTTACAGAGGTAAAGAAGCAGAGGGGGGAATAATGATACTTTCTACTATTTAGTCTCTACTGTTCAAAAGCGGGGATGGGGGGAAATGGGTGGTAATTATCAATCGTTCAGTTTGGTATTATTCTTTTTGACGTTGTGAAAACCTATGGCTATATTTTCAAAGGTCCCGTGAACAGTAAATATTTCTTGGATTGGGAACAAAACGTCCAATTTATTTCATTTTTATGTTTTTTAGTGCGTTTTGTTGTTGTTGTTGTTGTTGTGGTTCTTGCTGTTTATTTGTTTGTTTTGTTGGTGTTGTACGTTTCTTTGTGGGGCGGGGGGGGGGGGGGGGGGGGCAAAGAGAGACAGGGAGAGAGAGAGACACACACAGAAAGAGCGACTGAGAAAGAGAGATGTGAGCGGTGATGATTAGAGAGAAAGATAGGAGAGAGAGAGAGAGTGGGGAAAGGGAGAGCGAGAGGGGCATAGTGGCATTTGCGATGAAATCAAAGTCGATATACCAAACAGACTGACAGCTAATTTCCCATAACATGAAATGTTTAGCAATGCTCATTCTTTCAGACACCGTTCACAAATTATACGTAGGCTTATCAACAATGAATTATGTATGTACACAATGCAAATGTCAGTTATGACAATAATCGCGCCAGAAAAACCAAAGCTTCATAAATGCGAAATGTCACTGCACGTCTGTCTCTCTTCATTTCTATAATGGGCGGGGGATATAGCTCAGTTGGTAGCGCGCTGGATTTGTATTCAGTTGGCCGCTGTCAGCGTGAGT
This sequence comes from Littorina saxatilis, assembly GCF_037325665.1. Taxonomy (NCBI): domain Eukaryota; kingdom Metazoa; phylum Mollusca; class Gastropoda; order Littorinimorpha; family Littorinidae; genus Littorina; species Littorina saxatilis. The sequence goes on along the minus strand of NC_090261.1, from coordinate 13,238,320 downwards.
TCGATCCCAGGTTCGGCGGAAATTTATTTCAGAGTCAACTTTGTGTGCAGACTCTCTTCGGTGTCCGAACCCTCCCCCCGTGTACACTACATTGGGTGTGCACGTTAAAGATCCCACGATTGACAAAAGGGTCTTTCCTGGCAAAATTGCTTAGGCACAGTTAATAATTGTCTACCTATACCCGTGTGACTTGGAATAATAGGCCGTGAAAGGTAAATATGCGCCAAAAGGGCTGCTATCTACTGGCCGTATAAAATTTCATCTCACACAGCATCACTGCAGAGCGCCTAGAACTGTACCCACGGAATATGCGCGATATAAGCGTCATTGATTGATTGATTGATAATTACTCTATCAGTCTATGACTGAACTTCACATCATAGAAGTCCAAGGTAGTCTCTGGGCCTCACGCAATCTCGTTCACCGAGACCGCTCCAAAAGTCGTTGTAACTCGCTTTTGTTTCTGGGTTGGAATAAAAAAAATGTCACACACCAGGAGAAGATAATCTTGAGCTGCATAGAATTAGTTGTTCGGAATATATACTTCCTCCAATCGATGATTTTAATACAAAAAACGAGACTTTACCTCTCTCTTTCTCCTTCTCTCTCTTTCTCTCCCCTTCCTCTCTCACTCCCTGTCTCTCTCTCTCTCTCTCTCTCTCTCTCTCTCTCTCTCTCACTCCCTGTCTCTCTCTCTACTTCCTCCAATGGATGATATTACTTTTTAAAATGAAACTATCTTTACCTCTCTCTTTCTCCTTATCTCTCTCTCCCCCTTCCTCTCTCACCCCCTCTCCTTCCTCCAATGGATGATTTTAATTTTAAGAATGAGAATATCTTTACCTCTCTCTTTCTCCTTCTCCTCCCCCCCCCCCCCCCCCCCTCCTTCCCTCTTGCACGTACAGCACCTTTACCTTGTCTTACTTTGCCTGATACAGAGGACGGGAGCGGTCACACTCAGTTCCTATTGTCAAACTCTTCTCTCAGGATTACACAACCGACACTTGAGCAGAAACGAAATGACATAAGATTAAGACGAACAACTTTCACAAGAAGAAATTGCAAAATACATTGTGAGATACGAAGAAACAATAGGCACACGAGGAAGAAAAGGAAAAAAAATCCACCCACACACCACTATTCACGTACTTAGATTAAGACACACAAGAAAATATACATTTAAGCAGAATAGATCCGAACAAGATAGCCTGGCATCGTTTCATTTCAACATGAAAAATCAAAAGACGAGAAAGGTTACTTTATAGATCGTATAAACTATACTTACAAACATAACGAAACAGCCTCAAGATCTTCGACCTATCGGTCTTTTAAATAGGACAAACACGATACACAACAGAAAAAAAAAGCAAAACAAGAGAAGAAAGACACATAAGAAATATACAAGACAATTAGAACAAGTTACATATATATATATATATATACGACTTGTGTCTGACTGTCTGTGTGTGTGTGTGTGCGCGATGCACGGCCAAAGTTCTCGATAGATCTGCTTCAAATTTGGTGGGCATATTCAGGTAGACTCCGGACACAACCTGGTCGATGAGAATTTTCAACACGTGCTCTCAGCGCGCAGCGCTGAACCGATTTTGGTTTTTCTGTTCATCTTCCCAGATCCATTCCCAGTAACTCTTCCGTATCTTCTCCAGTGTTTTGCGTTTATCTCCCTTCCTTCGTGTGGCGTCAATCCATATTCCCGTTACTATTTTTAGAAGTTTTCCTTCGTGTGGCGTCAATCGCGTACGGTGCGCGAAGCCGGCGTACGGTGCGCCACTCACCCGGCAAAGCATCTAGTATATATATACAGAGAACAAGATGCCTAAGATGGACGAACAACACAAAACACACAAGAAGAAAAAGTCCGGTGAGGATGTTTACATTACAAGAACTAACCACACAACTTTACTAATCAAATAACTTGGGACGTTGCAGGACACGAGAGAATAAGAACTCACACGAAAAGCGAGACAAAGTTCAAAGAAGAACAAGTCAAATAAGAGCAAGGGACGAAACACCGACTGACACTGAGTGACACACGAAAAGACACAAAACACACATTGCCAACACGAAATAACGAACGCTGAATTTAAGTGAAGAAGTCCCACAAGTCGTATAAGTAGAAACAAACCACACAAGAACAACAACAAATAAACAAATAAATAAATAAATGAATAAGAAGAAGACACATGTCTAAAGAAGCTTCAGTCCGTCCGTGATAATTACTGACCACTGCGAGTAATGCCTCGGTCTCACATAGATACGAATGTCACCCGACTTTAGGTAGTCGGCTGGAAGTCGGAAGAGGTCGGAGAGTTCGTGAGAATTAGCAATTTTGTTTTTGAAAAGTCGGATAGTTCGGAAGGCCCTTCAGACTGTTTTGAAATTTTCAAAACAGTCGGAAGAGCCTCCCGACTCAGACGAATAGAAATTTGTCGGGTGGTTGTCGTAAGCGTGTCGGTTTAGTCGTATTAAGGCGATTCTGATTAGTCGTAACGGTAGTCGGAAGACTCGTAAGGGTGGTCGGATTTGTCGGTAGCATAGTTTCGTTCGGATTAGTCGTAAGGGCAGTCTGATTTGTCGTTAGGACAGTCGTTAGCTAGTCGGTTTAGTCGTTACACTGGTCGTGAGAGTCGGCTATTGTTCGGAAGTTTTTCAGCCGGGCCTGTCGTAACTGCAGTCGGAATTGTCGTTACTGCAGTCGGAAGTGTCTGGACACATGTCGGATTTGTCGGCCCTAAAGTCGGGTGGTTGTCGTCTGCTTGTCGGCTACATGGTCGGATCAGTCGTAAGGACAGGTCGGGAGTGAAATTTGGAGCCGAATTTGCATCCGACACTTCCGACCTAGCCGACTTAACTATCCCCGACACTTCCGAAAAATCGTATATGTGAGACCGAGGCATTACAAACAACACTGCAGGCGCTTATCGTATTTTTGTAAACAAGGCAGTTTTTACCAAAGGGCAGAAAGAAAGAGCAGAGAGAAAACTGGTTGTTTTGAGTGAAAACTCCGCTATTTCATTCAGCACCTTGGGCCCAGCTGGTTGGGTGCTGGCTGATGTCAGATAACGCTTCTGCTGGCTGCTTCACGCTTCGCTGAGTCTGAGCTAAGCTGTAATATAACTGCGAACACAATAAATCATCTAACTCGTAAGATTTCCGCTCAGAAATAACATGCCTCAAAGCAAAACAGGAGGTGTAGAGATGCTGAAAACTGCATGAACATAATGCATCTGTGCAACACTGCAATATAAAGTTCTGCAAATGCAATAAATCATCTAAAATGTAAGATTTCCGCTCAGGGTAAAACATACACCTCAAAGCTAAACATGAGGTGCAAAATATACCATAAACGCAACATAATGCATCCGTGCTACACTGCAATAAAAAAGTTCTGCAAATGCAATAAATCATCCATACAAATTTCAGCTCAGATTAAAAAAAAAAACTGCCTCATAGCAAAACATGAGGTGTAGAGATATTATAAACTGAACATTATGTGTCTGAGCTAAGCTGCAATATAAAGTTCTGTTAATACAATATCATCTATCCATGTAATGTTTCAGCTCAGGAGGAGAACAAAAACTGTCTCAAAGCAAAACAGAGATACTATGAACAGAACAAAATGCGTATGTGCTAAGCTGCAATATAAAGTTCTGAGAACACACTAAATCATCTATACATGTATAATTTCAGTCCAGGAAAAACATACACCTCAAGGCATAACATCGAGATGTGGAGACACTGCTCGTATAAACTGAACATTAAGCGTCTGTGATAAGCTGCAATTTAAAGTTCTAAGAACACAATATTATCATCAACATGCCGCATGCGAGATTTCAGCACAGGTAAAAAAAATAAATAAAAAAAAATCAAAGCGAAACGGGACTCGTAAAGATACTGGAAACTACAAATATTTGTAAAGGTTTGTGAAACAGCGACCGGGGAAACAGGCTGTGAAATAAGAAGGGGAGTTAGGAACACTCAGAAAGGGAATCCCAAATCACCTCACGTGTTTGTTTTCAAGCGTTCATAAAATTGCGGTTTAAACACGCTGTCCTCTTGAAGTTGAAGTCGGATAGCCGAGTGGGATAGTTCGTGTCATTCTTCTTGCTAAGACAGTATTTGAGATGTTACATCTTACCATGCTGAAATCCTATCCATTGGTACAAGTTACAACACTCGAAGAAGATCAGCTATTATTCACCAACGTGCGCCGGTGTGTGTGTGTGAAAGAAAGCGAGAGACACTCAGACAGACAGACAGACAGACAGAGAAAGAGCGCGCGCGAGAGAGAGAGAGAGAGAGAGAGAGAGAGAGAGAGAGAGAGCGCAGTATACTATTAGGTGTCTGAGATATGAAGTGAAAATAAGTGTCACCGTGACGTTCAGTTTCACTGTCTTGTGTATCTCATTTGAGACTCATGAAAGCTATCCTGTAGGCTACTTCGTTAAAATCATCCTGTACTGTACTTTTCTCACGCATATATATTACGACGCAAACGGCATACAACCGATAGATCATTAGATGATTGTATGGTAAGAATATGATTTGTGGATACAGACTGCCAGGGGCGGAATCTGCGGTGATTCGTTACGATGAAGTAGTTTCGTGTCTGGAAAAGTTGACGGTTATGTGATATTAGATACAGGTAGAACTTTGATAAGAGCGTGGAGGACTGTGATGCTGTACAGGTAGAACTTTGATAAGAGCGTGGAGGACTGTGATGTTATACAGGTAGAACTTTGATAAGAGCGTGGAGGACTGTGATGTTATACAGGTAGAACTTTGATAAGAGCGTGGAGGACTGTGATGTTATACAGGTGTAATGGAAAAGTATGCATCACTGCATGATCTGCTTTTGTATACAGTGACCTGAAACCTCTGTTTACCACCACTCTCCGTGTACAAGAACACTTCAAATTTCACAGATTTGTTTTCTTCGGAAAGTGTGTACACGTACCTCTAATTAACTCCCTCCTTTATAAGCCCTGTTTTATCCGATGTTGGAGGTCCCAAAACAGAGGTTTCGTTGCAGTTCTAAAAAACAACATCACAACAACAAAACCTGGAAGACTCTGGTGCAAAAGTTGGTTAGTTGCACATAGAGTTGAATACAGCTGAACCTGACTGCATGTGATGTGATTGTGATGGCAGTACATTGGTAAAAAATGAAATTAAAAAAATCGTCGAACTCAAAGACTGTGATCTGCTGTGAATTAGCACAGGAGGCTTTTCCAGTCTCTTTCAACACTCATCGTCCTCGTAATATTTTATTCATTAGCATCTCCATGACACTGGCAACAAAACACCATGTTTTGCATTCTGGGTGCAGATCAAATTCATCAATGAAAATAATAGGATTTGAAAATATAAAAGATGTAAACAAATATGAGTTATTCCTTCTAGTTCCATCGGGTCTTGTTCTAACGCCTCTATTCATAACATACCAATAACAGGACAATCGACTCTAGAAATAGGAATTTGAGAAATGATACGGAGAGCTGTCACCGTTTTGTTGGGAAAGAGAGTTCAATTAGGATTCCCTTTCCAGGTCGTGTTCTGACACTGGCTAAGCACACATCAGCAACGCTACAACCAAGGCAATAAAATGTCAGAAATGCGCACAGAAAAACACATATATATAGCTGTCATCACGGTTTCGATGCCAATGTCGCAATGGAGAAGCAGCTCTTCCCTGATTTTTCTCTTGCCCAGAATCCCTAAGTTCATGGGAGACAAAAACCAAATCCTCTGTTTTCCTGCTTAGTGTGCAGAAAAGCAGAAGAAACCTGGTGGAAAAACAGAAACCAGACTTGGGAGAAAAATACAGGCATAACGAAACAGCGAGAAGAAAGACTCTTAGAGATCGGAGTGAAAGATAGCGAGGGGCCGAGCGATAGCAAGGTATGGTTGTGGCGAAAGGGGTGGCCGGGTACTACAGGGGGTATTCAGTCCCCCCCCCCCCCCGCCGCACTACACTGCAAGGTAAAAAGCAAGCGAGAAAAGGAGGGACATCCAGCTTACCTGTACTGTACAGTAAGATCCAGAGAATCATCGTTAAATCCTGTAATCACACACCGATGCACAAAATCCTCCTTGGAACACTTTCAGCAGCTCGTTAAACCGTCACCACCCCGGGTATTAGCGCTGTCCCTGTCACGCTCCGACACGGGTGGGGGTGCTTACACATGACTGGCAACAAACAACACCCCGTCGTGTGTCACTGCACCCCGTCAACAACACAGCGAGCTACACACTGAGCCACACACGGCGGTGTAAAGTGACCACTGTCCAGACTCCCGACAGGTACACGGAAAGATCCAAAACTGTGTCCACCTTCTACTGCTATTCCTCTCTGCAACTACTCCAAGACTCACTGCTGACAGTAGGGTGGGGGGACAGTACACTAAACCCGCAACTTCTCTAGCAGACACATGGCTCTGTGTGTGTGAGAGAGAGTGTGAGTGTCCCTCTTTCTGTGTATATCGCCTGTTGAGTTGAGTGAAGCAGCCACGCGATTCTCACCTGCCCTCCCCCCTAGCTACACGCCTCTCTGCGTCTCCACCGCCAATCAGTGAAGTGCTAAGCCCCGCCCAGTCAGCCGTGAGACTCCCTCCCTCCCACTGCCACACACGTATGTGGCGGTGGTCAAACAGTAAGTGACAGCGCGTCATGTCGCGCTAAGTAGCTAATGATTGCCCGCCACTTGTTCCCACACCGGACTTGCCCGCCCCGCAGCTACACAAAGCAGCTGGACAGCTCCCAGCGCGTGCCGAGCTAAGCTGCTTGCGCTGTGTCTTACGTCACTGTCTCTGCGGGATGATGACACTTGACAGTGCTGTGACTGCTGGATGGCAGCATGGGTATGATGGAATGCTTGTGCCAAAAATTATTATTTGAATGATCGTTGAAGCGTATTATCAAAACATACACATGTTCCCGCTGATGCCACCGAGGATGCTAACTCTCATCATTACAAGGGTCAAGAAACAATAAATAGCAAATAATTACAAATATCGAAACTTCTTAATTGATGTGCATTCTACATTGTATCTACCCGTATAATATTCTTACTTTTTTCAATTTTAACGAGCTTCGCGCTATAGATACGACACTATAAAAATGATATGAACACAACATATTTTCGTTATCATTGTTACAACAACAAAGCTCTGCTAGATTATCGACACCACGCATACATAATAAAAATGCAAGATATGTTTTCAGACAAGTTTGCTTTTTTAAACCAAGTAAGTCACAAACATCTTTCCAACTTTGATTTTCACTTCTAATTAAAAAACCCACGTACATGTTACAACTGCTAATTCGAAAGAATATTGATTAACCAATCATGATGACAACAACTGGGATTTTGGGCACCAAAATGATGAATGTGTTGATGCAGATCTTGCAAGAAGTCAATAATTCGACAGTGTTATAATCTAATAACGAGGGCCAATAATATTTTTGTTTAAATCACTGAAATTATCTCTTTGCCATTAACACTTTTGGCGCTAGTACGCCATCATTGGTGCCACAGTCTCTGTCAAACGTGCTCGTGCGTCTCATGCACACTTACACGCTCTCACAGCGGCACGGCGCTGTTTGCTCATCGTATTGAAAGGCCCAAGTGTTGTGTGGCTCTTATCAGATGAGGCGGCATCATTTTATGGCTTCTTTCTCCTACCCAGGGAAGCGTTAAACTGCCCAGGACATGACGTAATCGAGAGCTGTTTCCTGCCGTATTCACGAAGCCCTGTCAGTGGCCTGAGCCCACTTGACATCATTGAAGAGGGGTGGCATTGTACTCGAGGATGATGTGGATTGTTAAAAACAGATGTCCGACCGTGGAGGTACTGACTCATATCTCGCTCGATCAGTCGTGTAATCTGTGGTCAGAGTAGAGCCGGGGGAGGACACAATCAGTGACTGATCTTTACTACCCAGGGATGAAGATTCAGATTTCTGCCGTACGCGTAAAATGATAAGCTGTCCGACTTGGTGATAACGAAAAGCAAAACAAGAAAAAAACTCCGTAAAAAGCATGCCAAATGCGGATCCAATTCTTGTTGGCGATGACAGCCGTGCCAAATAAGTTAATGACAACTTGTGGACATCATGTTATAAATAAATGTACGACCGCAAAATGATAACAAGCAAAGACTTTCCACGGTTTATAGGAAAATAAACATCTTCGCAGTATTCTGACACAGTAGACACAGCAACATTATTAACTACGGGCGTAGCTGGTACGAGCCTAATATCGTATTTTTATAAATTTTATAAATGCAAATTTTAACTTTTACATTCCCTCTCCCGTCATCCTCCCGGCTCCACCCCCCCCCCCCCCAAGCACCCAACTCCTTTTAGCATATAAACACTTCATGTTCCTAATAGGCTCTAGTTCCTGTGAGGACGTAAAATTTAAGTAACCAACCAACCTCGCAGTATTCACGTTCAGTATCAACTGTATGTCGTGCGGTTTTGGTTGAGACTCTTAATTGGGTCGGCTCACATCTGCACTGCTATTATTTCTGCCGATACTTTAAAGTTGAGTACCACAGAAAGGAATCCTTTCGCAAGCCTCAGAACCTTTGAATGCGTAGCACCTATCATCTGATGAGTCCTTATAGGCAGTCGTGGCAGTTAACAGCTGATATTGTGATGATGTACATACAGTCACACGCGGCACAGACGGCCAAGAGATTCCACTCCTTGTTTTTACATTCCCATGGACTGTTTTGATGTCCTCAGTCTGCACTCCTGTTAGCACCATCACAAACCGACACTCCATGTCACACACAGTGCACAGCCTGTCAACACACAGTGTACAGCCTGTCAACACACAGTGTACAGCCTGTCAACACACAGTGTACAGCCTGTCAACACACAGTGTACAGCCTGTCAACACACAGTGTACAGCCTGTCAACACACAGTGCACAGCCTGTCAACACACAGTGTACAGCCTGTCAACACACAGTGTACAGCCTGTCAACACACAGTGCACAGCCTGTCAACACACAGTGCACAGCCTGTCAACACACAGTGTACAGCCTGTCAACACACAGTGTACAGCCTGTCAACACACAGTGTACAGCCTGTCAACACACAGTGTACAGCCTGTCAAAAGTGCATGTGTGTGAGGGCCGTCAAGCCAGCAATGTAGTTTTCAGATCCTGCTCTATCTTGCTCGTCTCTGCTCCTCCCAACACTGATGCTGTCGATAACAATTATAGTCGTTCCCTCGCTATGGCGGGTATCGGGACATCTTGCTAAGTTCTGTGGCACACACAGACACAGCCTTTCGCTGGCAGGCGGGACGCAGACAAAACAAAGACAATCCAATGGCCATCAACGCCTGAAAGATTGCCAGGACTTCGCGAACAGCAACAGCCCTGAACACCGCCAAGTCAACGCGCAGAACTCAAAGACCCGAAAAGACAATTATCGGGAAATAACTTTTGTGTGAGTTGTGACAGAGCGAATACTCAAGTCTTGATTTTAGTGTGGCAAGCTTTTCACACGTGCTCCTTGTCCACGTGTTTCACCCCCCCCCCCACACACACACACACACTAGTGACTGGCCTATACAACCTGTACAACCCGACAGAGTTATTTACGAACATCTAGTATATTATATATTGCAAATGCAGGGATGTCTTCTGGCGTCGGCAGTCCGAAAACTTTGTCGTCATATTCCTATATTGGCAAATGTGCCGATTTTTTCACGGAAGGTGAAAAGGTGACACCAAAAAATGTTTTGAGTTATAGAAAATTGCCGCATTTCAATCTGAATCACCACTTCTGCCATTTTGCCACAGAAAATTAACCCTTAAGCAACATCATCGCAACTAAATGCATCCAACTGAACTTGCTCAGACTACAGGATGGTGTAAATAGAGAATACTATACATAGCTTGCTGTGTCGTACCAGATTTACACGAGTTTTTTTTTTTAAATATTGAACTGCGAGCGAAAGCGAGCTGTTCACTATTTGAAAAAGCAACGAGTGTAAATCTAGTACGAAACAGCAAGCCATGTAGTATTCTGTTTATCCCACATACTGTACTTACGTGTATTTTACTGAAAATGTCCTGCAGTCGAGGCAGCTAAATTGAAGACGCTTGTTTTGGAACCTCGATCTCTTCTAAAGCCTCGTGCAATATATTACGTCAAAGTAAAGAAACGTCACTCTGAAAGTCACACACATGTGTGTTAGTTCCAAAGATTCATCGAGGGTAATTAGCAAGCGCAATTTTTTTTTCTATAATGACGTTTGTCTCGGTGACTTTGACATCATAAGCAGTGGAAAAAAAGGTCCCTGCCAGACTTGCTCGACATGACCTCATTTACATGATATACACACGTGTGATTTGAACGATTATTATCTCACGAGTGTCCCTCTCACGTATGTAGGATAATCCCGATTTCCCTCATCCCAAATTGCCGCATCCAGTTCGCAACTTCCCACTCTACCGTAACCCAGTTCAACGCCCAAAAATTCGTCAGGACTTCGCGAACATGAACAACGGTTTTGCCACAGCCCAATTAAATTTGTTTTAACACCGTATATATTATATACCTTTAGTATAAGGCAGCATTCGGACTATCGCAGGCATACGCCGTTCTGAGTCTTTGTCGAATACAAAGTGCAACATCAGTTTGAAGAGATTCCCATGCATTTCTTCATTGTTTGACATATAAAGTTTGGAATCTTCAGGAGCACCACTCACTCACTCAACTCAATGCCCGTCACTCCTGTCAGGGTATGGGCCGCCAACAACAGCTCTCCAGAGTCCTCTGTCCTGGGCCATATTTTCTATCTGACTCCAGGTGTAGCCCATCTTTCTGGTGTCGGCCTCCAGGTCGCGTCGCCAGGTGTTTCTTGGACGGCCTCTCTTTCGCTTGCCCTGGGGGTTCCACCTCAGCGCTTGTCTGGTGATGTTGGTTGATGGTTTGCGGAGGAGCACCACGGAGACTAAGAAATATGAACGGTCTGACTTCGTTATGCAAATGTAGAATTTTCCTGTCGTTCGGGGCCGCGATTATTCGAGAACAAACGCCTCATTTTATACGTTTTCCCTCCTGATAACTCCGTGATTGGAAACAGATTATTGCTAAGAAATAGTCTAAAATCGGCATTGATTACTCACATTTCCGCTAGAGAATATTATTCAAAGATTCATTTTCTGCAGAGGTGATTCATGCGGTGCTGGAAGAAAGGTTAAATCGGGCGTAAACGAAGCACACAAATTAAGTTAGAGAGTGAGAGAGAGAGAGAGAGAGAGACAGAGAGAGAGAGACAGAGAGACAGAGAGACAGAGAGAGACAGGGGGAGGGAGAGAGGGAGAAAGGGTCAGAGAGAGAGAGAGCAAGAGAGAGACACAGAGAGAGAGCGAGAGAGAGAGAGAGAGAGCGAGAGAGAGCGAGAGCGAGCGAGAGACAGAGAGAGAGCGAGAGAGAGAGACAGAGAGAGACAGAGAGAGAGAGAGCGAGAGAGAGACAGAGAGAGAGAGACTGAGAGAGAGACTGAGAGCGAGGGAGAGACAGACAGAGAGAGAGCGAGAGAGAGACTGAGAGAGAGACAGAGACAGAGAGAGAGGGAGAGAGAGACAGAGAGAGAGAGTGAGAGAGACTGAGAGAGAGAGAGAGCGAGAGAGAGACAGAGAGAGACAGAGGGAGAGAGAGACAGAGAGAGAGCGAGAGAGAGACAGAGAGAGAGCGAGAGAGACTGAGAGAGAGAGAGAGACTGAGAGAGAGAGGGGCGGATGGATGGAGAGAGAGAGAGACAGACAGACAGACAGACAGAGTGACAGAGAGATAGAGAGAAAGAGAAAGAGAGCTAGTGACAGAGATAGACAGAGACAGACAGAGACCGTGACAGCGACAGACAGGAAAATAAACAGAGACAGAGTCAAAGAAAGACAGACTGAGACAGAGAGACAGAGACTAAGCGACAGAATGGGAAACAAGTACAGGAACAGAACAAAAATGGGGGAGAAAATCGTATGCACCTTTTTATCCCGAAAGCTGAGTGATGTGTGTTGGGGTACATGTGCTACATTTATTCCGTGCCATTATTACAACTTCCGCTGCCCGGCCCCCCAACCGTGGCATGCTTTACGGCCGTTTGATGTAACACCTTTGCTGCACGTCCAATTAAACTTTTTTCTCCCCCCAGCGTGCGCATTAAGACAAACTAATTTACGCCTCCTTAATGCCCGACATCGGAAGTCTTTTGCGGCTTGCATGAGAGGCATTTTAGATAATGCATAAAAAGGAGATTTGTCTCCATTCTTGTGTCGTTTCGCGAATGACGGCTGCAGCGATGTGAGAATTAAGGGCTGGCATGAGCAACGTTAACGGATAGAGTGCTCCATTATTGACCAAGCGTGAAGCCTGCTCCTGATTAATGCTACGTGAGATTTCTCTTGCCCTCGCCCCCCTCCCCTCCCCCTCGAGTTGGGTGCCAGACACTGTGATGGAAATCACGGGGAACATGTTATTTGTCTCCATGATTTCTGTGAGAAGGAAATACATCTATAGTTGCGAAGAAAAGTCAAAAGTCAAAAGTCAGAAAACGCGATACTTTGCTTTCGATCTATGCATGATGTTGTGTGATGGAAACTGCACGTGGAAGATGTAATTTGTCACCATTATTTCTGCAAAAGAACACTTAATTATGCAGCTGAAAAAATTCGATTTGCTTCTTTGTATGATTCTTTATCGTGGAACTGTGATGGAAATCACTCGGAATTTGTTATTTGTCTCCATGATTTCCGTGAGAAGAAAATACATGCGAAAGGCCAAGGAACACTATAAGTTTGTGTCGATTCATGAACGAAACCTCACAAAGATCCAATTTGTTCCTTTCCATGATTCTTTATCGTGGAATTGACCACGATGGAAATCACTGGGACCATGTTACTTGTCTCCATAATTTCTCTGAGAAGATATAATTCATGCAAATGCGGAAAAAGCCAGAAAACTACACCTCGTGTGATGAAAATCAGCAAGGTGATGTTACTTGTCTTCATGATTTCTGCGAGAAGAAAATACATTCACCTATAGTTGCAATAAGTCAAAAAAACGTGATAGGTTTCTTTGCATTATTCTATAGTAATGTGATGCAAATTACGTAGAACATGTTATTTGTTTTCATCATTTCCGTGAAAGAATATACTAGACACCGCGAAAAAGAAAGAGAACGTTGACGTTGCAGTGGACGTGTAGTGGGATGAGAAAAAGTACATGTAGTTGGGACAGATTAAAAAAAACCACCGATATACGTTTTATGTCTTGTTTCTGTGCCGTGAAACTGGTTTTAAGCGTGTTTTATTCATTTTCTTTGATACACGTTTCAAACAATAACAACATCAAGAACGTTGACAAGCAGACTGCTTATGGACACGTTCTAAAAATTGATAATCAATACACATTCCGATAACAAAACATGCCGTGAAACTGTGATGGGAAATAATGGAAAGAAAAATTTGCCTGTATGATTTCTGTCTAAAACCAATATACATGCAGTTGCAAACACACGAGAGAATCACTACGTGCATGTATAGCTGGGGGGGGGGGGGGGGGGGGAGAGAGATGAATCAGAAAACCCGATATGTTTCCTCCATGATTCTCTGTAGCTGAACAATGTGCACAACAAACGCGCTTCTCTTCATGCCGAATCCAATCAGGATACATTGCGCTGGAAATCGGAGAGAAGAGATAGTTCTTCTCAAGCTGTCTACACACTATAGAGAAATGACGATGTCTTGCTGCAGTCTCAATCACAGATTACGTGATACTCGGCTGAATCATACACACTGAGTGATAGTGAAAGTGTTAGTATTGGCCTGTGGACAGACGAGTGACGCACCAGTGCAGTGGGAATTGGGATCGGATATTCGGACAGGTAATACTTTTTTCTCTTTTTTGTGTGCAGGATGTAACGATGGGACAGACATTAGGTAGCAACCACGCCCCCCCCCCCCCCCCCTGACCCCTGATCTTCTCAGATTAGTTCAAAGGCATGGGGAAACAATCAATGCCGTGTGTTGTGTGTTTTACCTAGGCTTATAGTATATAGATGGGAAAGACTGAAACAAAAATATCCGGAAGTGTGATATTTTCTCGCATGGGTTTTTGCAGGAAAGAACGCTTTGACAGAAATGACAAAGTAACGACACTTCTTTTTTCCCCTCTATTTCTTCAGATTATCGGAAAAAACAGGAGATAAAAGTCAATGCCATTTTTCTCGGACATCTTTAGCGGATGGGAACGGTTGTGAAAACATTCCGGAAATGTGATATTTTTTTCGCATGGGTTTTTGCAGGAAGGAACACTAGGACAGAAATTACTAAGTAACGACTCTCCTTTTTCCCCACTAGTTCTTCAGATTATCGGAAAACAGGAGGTAAAAATCCAATGCCATTTTTCTGGGACCTCTCTAGAGGATCGGGACGGCTAAGAATTGAAAAAAAACCAATTCCTCGATGATTTCAACGTATGGCATGTCAACATAAGAAAAATCGTTACTTATCTGCTAGAGTACAGAAACGGTAAGCAAGAAGGAAATAAAATCATTAAGACTGTGATTTTTGCAGGTGAGCGTGTAATCAGAAAGTGATATATCATGCCGTGCGGCTTGACGACACTGGCAGCAGTGAAAAGGTGGGGGGGGGAGTGTGTGGATGCAGGAATCATCTGGAGTTCCCACTATGACAGCATACTAGTGCCACTAACGTCAAATTTATGAAGATCCAAGCGATCGCTGTCATTTTCACTGACACTCCTATCAGATCACCCCTAAATTAGCAATATTTTGAAAAATTATCACAATTAAAAAAACAAAACAAATAACAAGAACAGTTAATTGTGCATGATATGTTCAATCATTGGAGAGAGAAAAAAAAACACCCACCCACACGAAACATCCATTAGAACTTCTTCGACCGTAGTGCTCTTTGAAGTGAACAGACATATATACAAATAATAGAGTACTTTGTTCAATGAAGAGTTGTTTCTTCAACCTCAAGCTGGCGAGAGGGAGATCATTTGTGACAATTTAGTCGTTGCATGGGTGCTTACGGATTGTTAGGAAAGCGAACACGGTAACATGTTTAATTTCAATGATACTTACAAGGATCGCATTACCGGTGTGCGTTGTGGCTAATTTCCACGGTCGCAATCCACTAGCACTGCATGTGCTAATTATAATTATTTTGCGAGATATCCAGTGTTCCTTTCTTCGTAATTTCTAGTCCTTATATATACTAAAACCACCGTGATTTCTTAGTGAACATATTAAATACTGCATTCAAATGTATCTTGGATATTAACAACTTTTGGCACCAGTATGCCGTCATACAGGAGGGTAGAGCACCTGGAGACCGTACTGCGTTATGACGGGCAAGTGAAGGGGGAGGAGGAGGGGTAGGATTGGAGGAGAACTCTGCAGGACCGATCCATCACGAGCCGTGACGACGATCATTGCGGGCGGCCGGTCCTCATCGGGTCGACATCAGCCATGCCACAATTAGCATCAGCACACGCTCTGTCTCCGTCTTTCTGTCTCTCTCTGTCTCTCTTTCTGTCGCTGTCTCACTCTCTATCTTTCTGTCTAGTGTTTCTGTGAGGTTACCCTCATGGACTATATAAAATCTTATCCTTATCCTTATCCTTTCTGTCTCTCATTCTGTACATATTTGTCTCTGACTGTCTGTCTCTCCCCATCTCTCCTTATATCTCCATCCATTCTTCCCGTCTCTCTCCCTTTCTCCCTCTCTGTCTGTCTCTCTCTCTTTCACGCTCACTCTGCTTCTCCGAGTCTGCCCCCCCCCCCCATCCATCTGTCTCTCTCTCTCTGTCTCCCCCTCTCTCTCTCCATACCACTCTCTCTCTGTCTCCCCCTCTCTCTCTCTCCATACCACTCTCTCTCTCTCTCTCTCTCTCTCTCTCTCTCTCTCTCTGTCTGTCTGTCTCTCTCTCTCTCTCTCTCTCTCATTCTCTCTGTCTCTCTCTCTGTCTCTCTCTCTGTCTCTCTCTCTGTCTCTCTCTCTGTCTCTCTCTCTCTCTCTCTCTCTCTCTCTCTCTCTCTCTCTCGCTTTCGCGCTCTGTCCCCTCCTCACAATGGCCTCCCCTAGCTCCCACGACTGTGCTCGCTCGTGGCGATAAATCACGGCGGCTTTTTCTCCCCTTGATGCCTTTCTAATGACACGGCCTTATTGCAATCCAGTTGACTTTTCCCCGCAGGTTGTCTCCAGTCCCGCGTCTGCAAAGCTTGCGTCTCGCTACATCACACACTGCTGGCTAGGGTAGGGAGGGCCGTAATGACTTTAGATGTGATTGCATGTGCGTTTGGGTGTCTGGGTGTGAACGGGTGGATAATGTGTAAGGGGAGGGGGAATTTTTGGTGTAGAGAGATGGGGAGAGAACGGGGGGGGGGGGGGGGGGGGTTCTTTCTTCATTATTATCAGTACTTCGTGTTCGTGCTTCTGAATATTAAGGCTGACTGGCACGCCGATAGTGGGGAGGAGGGAGGGGTTGAGAGATCGGGGCGCTTGTGTCTCAACCTGGGGGATTGATGTGAGAGAGAGAGAATGAGAGAGAGGGAGAGAGAGAGAGAGAGAGAGAGAGAGAGAGAGAGAGAGAGAGATAGTCTCTCTAAAAACAAGATTGACTGTTAACGAGGTAAGAAATTGTTTATTGCTTTTTGATGACACTTTTGTCCAAGCCCTGTGCCAGTACGATGCGAAAGACAGCGAGCAATCCACTCTCCCGGGAGAGTCAAACATTGAGACAATCCTAGATCTAGCTTACCTGAAAAATAATCAGCATCTTGTTAAAAGACCATTATCTCCTTCCCCTCCGGGAGAAAAAAATAAAAAATAAAAAGTCGATGATTTGGTTATGTTGGGGGACATTGTGTGCATGCACATTCTCATATTACCACTACCTCAAGCTTCATTGTCTCGGCAAAAAAGCTCCATATATGTGTGCAGTCGGAATGTCTGAGCCATTCTCAAGCCGCTCATTTGAATTTGCAAAGGGCGATGTTTGGA
Source organism: Littorina saxatilis (assembly GCF_037325665.1). Taxonomy (NCBI): domain Eukaryota; kingdom Metazoa; phylum Mollusca; class Gastropoda; order Littorinimorpha; family Littorinidae; genus Littorina; species Littorina saxatilis. The sequence continues at coordinate 13,221,241 of NC_090261.1, read as the reverse complement.
GTGAAATTAGAAGTTGTTTTTGTGTGTGTGTTTTTTTACTCGTGTTTTGATATTTATCGATGTGTTAACAAAGCATAATATTAACATCACATGATACGAGTGCGATACTGTGTATATCAGTTTTACCGTTTTGACTTGCGGAAGTGTATGGATAGGAATGTTGGCGTTAGTGAAATAAAGAATGTGGTGATAGGACTGACCACTAATTTAAACAAGAAAGAATTTATACAGAGAGACAAAAATGAACGATCAGAGGCTTCGCACTGCCACGGGATCGAGCTCGTTCAGAATGGACTCTGGCAACCTGACTAACCATTGTATTCCTATAGCTGCGCGAGGACATCTGATGACCGGAGACAGTAAACTGAATTTGGTCACTTGCGTGCGTACTTGTATAATGCGCCTACAAACTGAAAACCAGAAATCCCGGTCGCTGCCGCCTGGTGAGTTAAGAGTGGAGATTTTTCCGATCTCCCAGGTCAACTTATGTGCAGACCTTCTAGTGACTTAACCCCCTTCGTGTGTACACGCAAGCACAAGACCAAGTACGCACGGAAAAGATCCTGTAATCCATGTCGGAGTGAAGCTGACTATTCTGGTTTGAACAAAACTTTATTCAATTTTGAAGCTGACTATTCTCTCAGAGTATTGTTTGGGGAACCCAAATGGGCAAACGAGCTCACACGTAAACAGAAAATTCTGGAACGCTGAAGAAGAAGAAGAAAACCAGAAGCTGCAGCGGCAAATCAGAGCATCCGATTATTTCCGCGAAAAAATGATGGCGTACTAAGTTGATCGGACTGGCTGCACAGCCATAATGATTTCTTGAATTGCGTGCCATATTCTCCCCAATGTGCCCCTTTAGAGAGGCAGAACAAGACACAGCCCACATTCTACTGGATTGCAGGAACCTCAGTCCAGCAACTGAGGAGCGAGACTTGGCCCAGGCCGACGCGCGCCGCTCCAAGACAAGCTGTGCGGACCTGTGGAGGCTCTGCAGAAGACTATCAGCTTCAACTCCAGAGCTGGAATCCGAGTGTAGAAAGACGATCGACAAAAATAATAATAATTTGTCAGTAAGTACTGGTGTCACATGACTGATGTGAACCAGTTGATTGGCTAATGGCGATGCGCTTAAATCTGTTAGCGCACTCTTGAAGTGCCCTAACTTTTCCACAGAGCGTATTCTTACGCCCTTTGCCAAAGCGAGACTGAGCTTATAGTCTCCACTTTACCAAAAAATAATCATACATTTCCTGCGGCTCAAAGCAGAAGTGTTTTTTTTCTGACAGATCGCAGGCGCCTGTGCCACAGTGAATCCCACTGATCTAAAAATAGAAATGGCTGTGTCTCTTCCACAATGGTCTCTTCTCGTTTTGACTTGCAAAGATTCTTCTCATATGCCGTGTTAGTGGCATGTAGCTTATTAACCACATTACCAAATGATGAGTTAGTATAAAATTCCCAGCGGCAAACAGAAAACACAAGTGTTATTCCGATAACGTACCAGCTAGACCAGTATTTGAAAGTCGACTCTGTTATAGTAGACTACACTGAAATATAAATACGACTGCATCAGTTCAGTAAATGAATGGTTTCCGAATTATTATTTTAAGGCAACAACAATCGGAATCGAAAACGTGTAGGGTTAAGAACGTTCTTACCATATATAAAACTTATTACCAGCCTGCCTCATGCGTGCAGACGAGCAATTTTTGTTTTTGAAATGAGACTGCAGTTCAGTGGTTCGATTGCCCTAGCCGCATAGCAGACGACATAAACCCCGCAGCAACTTAACATGTTGGGCAAATGTGAACAAACAAACGATGGGGATATAATACGTGTAGAGTTCAGAGCATTTTTACCGTTCATATATAGTACCAGACTCCCCGATGAGTGAAGATACAACACGAGAAACAAATGATACCACATTTACTTTGAAAATGTGCTAACCGTGGCCTTGGAGTCAATTCAAGGGGCAACACTCTGCACAGTCAATCTATCGAAGCTCGATGAAGGTTTTGAATCGCAAATAACTAAGAGCACAGTCCTTTCTCCGAGTTTAAATGAGGTCTGTATGAAAGATCATCACTTTTTAGCTTAACGCTACTCTGGAATTTACCAACAGAAATTAAAACAAGAGTTTGCGTGTGACGAAAGCACGACACACTTGAGACAGCCCACTGTCAAACCTGACCACACAGTTACGCCTATCCAAATGCGCGTAGCAAAAGGTGCGTTTTGAATCTTCTTTTTTCTCTGGCAGTACTGACAATATCGTTATTGAAACAATCCCAGTGCACTAAGGGATTTATAGAGCAAATCTCGAAAATAATTATTGAACTCAGCGCTATGCGCTTCGTTCAATAATGAATTTTCTCGATTTGCTCTATAAATCCCTTAGTGCACTGGGATGTCTCAATAACTTAAATAAGAAGAAGATGATGGTCAGCAAAAACGGAAAAGAGCAACGTCAAAAATTAAACTGATACAAAAACGCGATTCAGAATCTCCGCTGCCTACACGATGAAAGTATGCTACAGGGCGACACCTTCTAAAAACAAAAGCAAAAAATAAAATAAAATAAAACATACCTTCTACATCTGTAGACTGATTTATTCGGTGAACATTAACTTCAGCTAATGCATGGCCAGTCCACAAAGAAGCAAGTTTGTAGGTCAAATCAAAGAGCTTCCTCCCTCTCTGTGCACTGGTCATGCATAAGTCGAAACTAATGCACACCACACACGAAGTAATTCGGTTTACACGTGAAGAAGTTATTAGCATGTTTGTGGGTTGCATTTTGGGGGGTCAACCTGTACTATCTCGCGCGGCCCCCTTTTGTAATATTAAAAAAAGCGAAGAAATCAACTGCATTAATGAGAGGTAAAAAAACTAAACTTTAGCAGTATCATTTGACGCATTTGAGGTGAGTGTACTTGGATTTTGTGTCAGAGTATGTGCCGACGAATGCCGACCCACACCAAGGTAAATGCCAATGTTTTTTTATGTTTTAATTTATTACGTATTTAACTTTTTCTTGGTCTTCTTGTTACAAGGGACACTTGTTTGGTGGATAATGTTACTGTAACGAACAAAAAAACAACAACAAACAAACAAACAAACAAACAAACAAAACAAAAAACAAACTATCACGCTAACACGCAAAAATCATACTTCAGAGTGGCATACAGCTAGCAGCGAAAGTCAGCCAACGGCCACTAGGCGCAGGAATCAAATGCATAAGTTTTGGTAAACGTCAGCAGTATCATTTGGCGCATTTGACGAGAGTGAACTTAGTTTGTGTGTCAATGTATTGTAAGGAGAGTATGTGCGAACGAATGCCTACCCACCCCAGGATACCAGGACAAATCCAAATGGCTTTTGTGCTTTAATCTATGGCGTATTTAACTGTTTTTGTGCTCTTGTTATTAAAGGGAACACTTTTGTTGGTGGTTAATGTTTCTGCAACCTGCCAGTGAGTTAAGCGCTGGATTGACCTGATTTATTCTTAGGAATCTATATGAAGGCTTGTGTAGCTGTTAACTATCATTTGAAAGTTTGCTTCACATCTAACACAAACAAACAAACAAACAAACAAAGAAGGAAAGAAACAAAGACAGAAAGAAAGAAAGAAAAAAGAAAGAAAGAAAAAAAGAAAGAAAGAAACTGACAAACAATCAAACAAACATACAAACAAACACAAATTAGTTTCAGAGTTGCATGCAGGATGCGGAAGTCGGTCAGCGGTCACGCTCTCAGAGTTTAAACCATAAGTCAGCGTTCAAAATAAAATAATTTACAATTACTCTTCCAAGATAACTTACAAGTTCCACAATGATTTGTGTATGTTCTAAATGTGACATGCCTTATAAGTGTACGCTGTTAAATCAAATGCTTTTGACGACAGACACTATTAAATCAAAATGTTAACAGTTGATTTTCGATCCTCTACTATTTCAAACTACTTCGGATAACATTCATCTGTTTAGGATTACTTCTGAAAAATATTATACAACGAGGAGATATCCGCACAAGGTTTACGGTTTGTGCTTTATAATTAGTATTTACCTAAAGGAGATCCCATCCAAACGGTGTTAAATAATGCAGCAAATTTGACAGGAAATGACACAAGAAATTTCCACAGGATATGCACATAAGAAACCAGAATCTCAAAAGAGGTCTAGAGCCGCAGAGTAAGCATTACCCTAGTTACCAAATCGAAATCCGACTCTCCTAAATTACGCGGCTTACTTGGGGCGAGTGGCGTTGCCTGACAGTGACGATGCGAAATAAAGTAGATTTTCGTGGTGGTGATATACCGAGGCCATGTGCTAGCGCAGCATGTTTCATCTTTTATTTTCATCATCAGCATTTAGGCGTGTAGTACACGCCTGTTCATCATAGTTTTTCCTGCGATTGCTTCTATGTGGAGGAGTCACTTTCCCTGTTGTCTACTAAATCATACTTAATGTCTTCTTGGAACCTCACCAAAGAGACACACGCACGCATGGGCGCATGCGCACACACACGCAGGCACGAACGTGCGCACGCACGCACACACGAACGCACGGAACACACACACACACACACACTCACACACACACACAACTTGAAGGCGAACACACCGGGTTTGAGGCTTCCGCACTGTACCATCGTATATCGGAATTTTAAGATGGTTTACAGGGCCGGACTAGGCGAAGAGGAGGGGGGGGGGGGTTGCCAGTGGTGGCCCAGGGGGATGTCCCCTCTGGCGGCAGGGACGGATCAGTTCATTTTATGACTGGTTTTTTTCAAAAGTATATTGTGAAGATATGGGTGTGAAGGCGCGAAGCGCCGAGCCGACGGCGCGAAGCGCCTAGCTAGCTAGGGGGGTCCGGGGGCATGCCCCCCCGGAAAATTTTGAAAAAAAGGATGCAAAATGGTGCAATCTGGTGCATTCTGAGGATGATCATTACCAGTTTCAGGCAGCAGATTTTGTCACTGATTAATACCCCAAAAATTGAAACTCAATGTAAAATAAAGAAATGCATACCTCATTCAATATTTTTATTTTTTGGCTGGGGGGAGGGGGTCCGGAAACCCTAGAACCCACTCCCCCCCTCCCCCTCGTTGTGGGGGTCAGGGGGCGAAGCCCCCTGAAGCTGACGGGTAGGTCATATTCTGAGATAGGAAAATGGTCGCTCCTTGCATGAAACGGCATAAAATAAGCAATAATAAAAAAAAATTAAATAAGTAAGGTACATGTTTAGGCTAGGGGGGGGGGGGGGGGTTGCGCAACCCCCATAACCCCCCCGGTAGTCCGGCCCTGGTTTACGAGAGGAGGGGTCGAATTTTCACTTTTGAAAGAGAAGTGAAGAGGCAGCGGCTGGGAAAGCGGAGTTGAAAGGGACGGTTGAGGTTAAGGGCCGACGACGGTCAAAATAATAGGAACAAAATGGTCAATCCAAATGTGTAGGGGAAAAGATTTGGTGGTATTCCTGGTGTTGTCACATTTAAACAAGACAAACAGCTTGCATTGCCGCTAAGTACGTCTTTAATGGTCAATCCAAATGTGTAGGGGGAAAAGATTTGGTGGTATTCCTGGAGTTGTCACATTTTAAACAAGACAATCAGCTTGCATTGCCGCTAAGTACGTCTTTGAAGATATTTGAAGATGTTTGGTGACAAAATGTCAGTTACAAAATTGATTCAGGAAAAAATTACGACAAGCAATTATGCTCTGTTGGGTTTTAATGCGTCAAAGTGAAAGGTGCTCTGACATTGTGTTTGTGTGTTTGTTTGTTTGTTTATTTGCTTAACGCCCAGTCCACCACGAAGGGTGATATCAGGGCGGTGCTGCTTTGACATTTAACGTGCGCCACACACAAGACAGAAGTCGCAGCACAGGCTTCATGTCTCACCCAGTCACATTATTCTGACACCGGACCAACCAGTCCTAGCACTAACCCCATAATGCCAGACGCCAGGCGGAGCAGCCACTAGATTGCCAATTTTAAAGTCTTAGGTATGACCCGGCCGGGGTTCGAACCCATGACCTCCCGCTCACTGGGCGGACGCCTTACCACCAGGCCACCGTCGACATTGTGTCATTGTTTGGTTGAAATCGCTTGGATGCTCCAGCAAATATGTTCATGCTAATCGAGAAACTGATCTAATTTTAGCCCACAAAAACGTCATGAAATTACGCTATTCCCAGCCATATATTAGGAAAGACAGGTAACAATAATTCAAATACAAACACACCATCACAACAAACGTAAACCAGGGATTAATACCACTTCCAAAATAGGTCCCGTATAATTGTAATTGATGGGACAGATACCCCATTCAATGACCCAACCCTCGTTTATACGATTCTTGGCATGTCATCATATTCAAAATGTTGTATCATAAAGTCTGTTCGATCGAATTTTCTCATTTTCCCCCTTATTTCAACACACTCTGAAAATATCAAAGGCAGAATATTTGCGAAATCTTTTCTTTTTTTTGCGGGTCAATCGGTGTCGGATCTCATTAAGTGCACGAATATATCATGTGCGTGAGAGTTCACACTCACTGAGTTGGCGCCGCATACAAATGCCACAGACATCAAACACGTAACAGGTATTTAAATAAAAAGAAAACACACCAGTCACCAGGCTTGGTACTTTTATATCAATATTTTGGCATGTAACTGCCTTCCTCGGGATGGTACGGAAAGAATGCAATGACGGCACGTGATATACAGTGTAACAGGTATGTTCATTTAGAGCTTTTGAGCCTTGTGAGATAGACCCTCCTTCTTGAATATATCGACCGGAGTACAATTTGCGAGTCTCACTGAGGAACTCCGAGTGCCTTCAGTCAGGGCAGACAGAGTGTGGGTGAGAACTTGTAGTATGATGGACATCTGGTGAGAGCTATGTCACTGAGTTTAGCGACGAATGCAATGATCACAGACCTCGCACACCTCGTAAGTATGTGCATCAAGAGCCTCTGAGCCTTGTGAAGTAGCCCATTTCCACTCTATTGACCTGCGGAATGAGCAAGGAGGACTCATCAGAGAAAGCGAACGGCGGAACTCTGTCGCCTCTCTTCGCTCATAAAGTGTGAGCGAGGTGCGTGAGGTCTTCGGTCAGTAGTGGTCACTTCAACCCCAATTTGCGGCTACTTGCACGACCTCCAGGCCTTCGTCTACGTACTTCATCATACCTCCATCATGGTCATAGTGGAACCAAAGATCATCTACACACTCATTTCCGTAATGACCCTCCTGGCATCCTCAGCTACTTGCACATTCCTCTGGTCCCTCTTTGCCCCTGGCTCCTCCTCTCTCTGCGTGGAGTGGCTCGCCTAATTCTTTTCGCCTGCATTTGACCACCAGCAGACAAACCTGTACGAGTACTTCTGCACTCGTGTGACCAGCGATAACACTCTATCGTTGACGTGATTTTGTTAGACTGTTGGTCCAAGGGGTCTTGACAAGTCTTGTTTCGATAATATAACAAATAAACCAAATAAACAATACTATTGATACTCGTGGTAAAAAAGTCAATTGGGAAGCCATATATAATTCTTTACTTTTTGTTCATTGAATTTCAAACATGTCCCTCTCTTGCACGGAGAGATTTAAGTTAAGGGAACTATGTTTTATGAAGGTGTTACAACGAGTGTGATCGGGGCAATTCTATAGCAGTCAAATGTACTATGCAAACACTATTGTCTTGCTCCAAGTCGCCCAAGAAACCGCCGTATGGAAATCAACTTGCCCTCAACGGCTCAACTTTTCTGTGCGTTTGCCATCTTAGATGGCCGACAACATGAAATACAAGTGCCATAAACACGGGACGGAAGAAAAAAAAAGAGAGAGAGAGAGAGAGAGAGAGAGAGAGAGAGAGAGAGAGAGAGAGAGAGAGAGAGAGAGAGAGAGAGAGAGAGAAGACAATACAAGACAAAATCTTTATTATCGAGGGTAATAGATAAGCAAGAATATTGCTTTTTTTACATCCAGCCCTTGCCCTAATATAGAGTCAACAAGAACAGAAACCAATATAATCAAAGAACTATCACATCAAACTTAACACATTATAACTGTACAGATACAAATTTAAAAATAAATTGTTATACTGCATTTTAAGTACAATTGTCAATGATAAAAAGTGTCAATTTTTAACATAACATAAGTTAGATCTGAATATTATTATAATTTTGTTTAACATGCACATACATTTTAAATGAATTGATGAACCATTCAGCACATGTTTAGTTGCATTATGTGTGACATATAATTATTTTTGAAGCTGTATGTCAGTGTTTGTTTTATGTTTAAGAAAAATAGGCAGTGAGTTCAATAGGACTGCACCTGAATAAAGAAGGCTTGGTTTGAAAAGGTCAATACGTGGAGTCGGTGTTATAATTTTTAGTCTGTTATAGTTCAAAAGAGAGAGAAAGAGAGAGAGAGAGAGAGACAGAGACAGAGAGACAGAGAGAGAGAGAGAGAGAGAGAGACAGAGAGAGAGATAGAGAGAGAGAAAGAGAGAGAGAGAGAGAGAGAGAGAGAGAGAGAGAGAGAGAGGATCCCAGACTTGACGCTGGAACTACACACTCTGACTGAATATTCAAACACACAACTGCAGCAATAATCGGTGAGTAGAAACATGCAGCATATTGTAGCCGGCTGCACCTCATAATTATCAGTCTGACACTTCTGCATGGCAACACGCTGACAGCATATCATTTTACGATTATTTCCATGCAGAAAAGCTGACAGGCAGAAAACGGCAAATTTATGATTACTGATGATGCTGCATTTGAATAAACAGAGAAACAGGCCCAGATATGTAAAAAAGCGAAGATGCCAGCGCAATGCTAAGCTATTATGTCAACACGATTTGTACATTCCGTGCTATCGGCCGTGTTTTCCCATGTAATCAACGTTGCATTTGGCTGACAATTGGGTTTACAATAAACACCGCTGACTCGTTTGATTGATAGCATTACTTCATATTTATATATTCACAGCTGGAAAAGAGGGCTTTGGCGAAATCATACTTCCCTCAAGCCGTGTGTGTTTTGTCTGGAATTCTCGCTCAGGCCTCATTGCGCGACGGCATGCTTGCACACAGAAGGGGGGAAATCCTGCAAACAAACGACGCGCTATCTGTCGAGCAATCTGTTGATGCCCGTGACTCTGCTTGTCTCACGTGCATGTGTCTGCCGAGGAAAGCTCACTACAAAGTCTGCAGCACAGAGATATAGAATATTCTATATCTCTGTGGTCTGCAGTGATTACCTGGAGAGAGGTTGCTGAGGTGACTGCTGACTGACTGACTATTGGGGTTTTACGTCCTCTGAGGTTGCTAGGATCTATTTGGAACATGGTTTGTTTATATGCTGTTATAGAGGTCACTGCATTACGAGAGGCTGGTGTGTAAGCGGATCTTGTGAGCCTTGCGAACTAGTCCCTTTTACAGACTCCCTTTGGTATTCAGAGTTTCTGAGCCTTCCTCGACTCATCCGCCGGTCGTAGAAGAGAACTATGCAATATAGCTCCGTTGACCGATTCGCCTGAAATTTGGCTCAAACTTTGAAACGTTTATGGCAAAGATTTGAGCGAAATTCCAGGCGAATCAGCCAACATCCTCCGGAGCTTTAAGTGATTACCAACCACAGCCAGCCGGCCGTTTCGTTTGCATGAGGAGAGGAAAGTGTGCATTCAGAGCTTCTTAGTCTTGCAACGTAGTCCTTTTTACAGACCCCATTCTATACACTGAGAGATTCCGAGCCCTTCTCGACAAGCCCACCCGCCGCTGATGACCCCCCGCGGGTTAGGGGAAAGAATTTACCCGATGCTCCCCAGCATGTCGTAAGAGGCGACTAACGGATTCTGTTTCTCCGTTTACCCTTGTTAAGTGTTTCTTGTATAGAATATAGTCAAATTTGTTTTAAAGATTTTAGTCAAAATGTTAAGTCCTTTGTACTGGAAACTTGCATTCTCCCAGTAAGGTAATATATTGTACTACGTTGCGAGCCCCTGGAGCACATTTTTGATTAGTGCTTTTGTGAACAAGAAACAATTGACAAGTGGCTCTATCCCTTTCCCCGTCGCGATATAACCTTCGTGGTTGAAAACGATGTTAAACACCAAATAAAGAAAGCCGCTGATGGGAACTACGCAGCATGCAAGGTTCACAACTCTGAATACGAACGAAGCTGATGGCCAAGAAAACCGTGAGTCGCTTGTGCGATGCAGATGAGCTGCAGCTTAAAAGTTGAAGGAGCATCTGAGGCCTTCTCAAGCACATTCAATGCTGTTTCAAGCACGCTCATTTCTGCTGAGGAAATAGTGTGTGTGGAGCTTTACAGGACAGCAGGAGCAAGAGCATTGCCATTGTGTCTAGTGGAGCTGTTGGAGGGGCTGTGATGCTGGGTGCGGGGAGAAAACTATTGCACGGAGGAGAGCAAAAGGGTCGCAGTTTGAGGTGCCCATTGAGCTGGCAAAGTTTCTCAGATCGGTCTTCATCACTCAGTAATGTGGACAGAACTAAGTAACCTGGAGCTCAGTGGTCTTCGTGTTCTGAGTACAGGAGAACAGCATGGCTATGACTATGGACTCGTGTTGGCAAAGAACATAACTCAAGAGGGAAGGGAGGGCATGCTTTCGGACATTGTATTGTCCAAAAAGATAATGATAGTCTTGTTGTGACCAAGGGCTCTATCAAAAAAGAAAACAGGAGAGCAGGATGGGCATAATTGTGGATCCTAAGTCTTGGCAGAAGAGATGGAAGGGGGGGGGGACTGTCTTGTTATGACTGTGGATCACATGTTGGCAAGAGAAGAAGCAGGAGCGGCGAGGTTAGTGCAGGCGAGGCCGCGCCTGAAGACAAGCATCAGACCTACCTGCAGCCAAACCTGCACATTGTGCTGGGTATTAGCTGCACGTGCAAGTCTTGAGGAGTCAGTGCAAGCAAGCAGCGCTCCCTGCTAACTTCTCCTTTGATCCCCTCCCCAATTGCAAGCGGTGGGGGCCCAGCCAAGCCGTTATGGGAGCTAATATCGCCTGATATAAGAGATCATGTAACGACGTTGCCTTCGTAATTAGTACAGTCAGACGGACACGTGCACACATACATCATTATGGGGATGTTCTGTGTGTGTGTGTGTGTGTGTGTGTGTGTGTGTGTGTGTGTGTGTGTGTGTGTGTGTGTGTGTGTGTGTGTGTGTGTTTCACTCTTTCACTCTGTCCTCTCTCAAACCTGCCTCTAAAGTACCCACATTTGATCTCTCTCTCTCTCTCTCTCTCTCTCTCTCTCTCTCTCTCTCTCTCTCTCTCTCTCTCTCTCTCTCTCTCTCTCCCCCTTACCCTAAAACGCAAACCTTACACATGCAGGAGTCTACATGAAAAGTTGCCAAGACTTTAGATTATTTTTGAAGTTGTGTGAAAGAAAATAAAAGCCCTGATACGAAACAATTATAACAGCTATGCGTTCCTTTCTTGGACTATGCACGCAAAATGCAAATTAAATAACGTAACATGCATGTGGTTTTAACATTAATGTGTTGTTGTTTTTTTAACGACAACGAGGAACCGACCAAGTTACACTGAAGAGGTGACGAGCACACGTTGCACATGTCGTAGAATTCATCAAATATATGATAACCAATGAGATTGTGTGACCTCCCTCTTTTGTAGTAGTGTCTGTCGTTGGTGTATAGGAACCGGGGGAAGAGGGGGGTGGGGGGGGGGCACAGAGATATATGCAATAAAGATACGTAACTACAATTAAAGGCTAGCGGACCCAACCCCCAACCCCATATCCATCCCGGCTTTTTCACGATTATCAAATTTACGCTGGCCGAACATCCTCTGAGTATCTTCTTAGCGCCTGTCTGACATTCAAGGGAATTAAATTAAGACTTGACGTCCTCGGTGGCTTCGCTGGCCAAGTAGGGTCACGTTTTGGAAAATACGTCACTCAAATCAGGCTGTTATTCCCAGCAAGCAAAATGGCAGACAATCTAAGGCGAACAGGTTGGGCTTAATTCTTTGGTGTCTGAGTGCGACTGGCAGGGGAAAACTTCTTGGGCCATCTTCGGGACCATTTTGACAAAGTCGCTTGAATAATGCAAAATGTCAACCCTTGATGTGACACAGAGGTCAGATTTATCCACTGACTTTTTTCGAAAAAAAACCCACTTTGTTCGATAGTATTATTATGGTACATGCCGGATGTCTTCCTGTTTTTGAAACTCGTTTCAAATGAAAACGAGGACACATATCGATCTATAGCTTGAGATTCAGACAGAGACAGATGTACTGCTATGCCAAACTGTCATTTTACATCAATCTTGATATTTACCAACTGACACGTTTGCGCAAGAAACTGCCTCAAAATGTAACTTAAAAAATATACAATGGTTCGTTTCCTGTATGAATTTATTCACATACACAGAAAGGTGGATATTTATGTGACAAACCGATCGTCGTCCACATCATTATTTTTTGGTGTTCCTGGTAGTTCCTTTATTGTTCACACTATTTGACACGTCCGTTTCCTTTTGTGAGAGTTTGTTTCAAATCTGCAAAATCGTTTCAGCAATACAAAACCAGTTTGACTACAGAAAGTCCATTCTAAAATATTTTCTTCAACAAGTTCTTGTTTTTCTTTCTCTTTTTGTCTCCAAGTTTTTGCCTTGATCTTCTACCTCCTCGCCCACCCACTCCCCCCTTTCTCCCCCCCCCCTTCATTCTCTGCTTGTTCTCCTTCTGTTGGTGGTGTCCGTTGCTTGGTGAGGACTCGGGGTGGCAGCGAGTGTTAATTAGTTTGGCACAGTTTGGGGCAGGCAAGTGAAGACTACTGAGGCCAGGGCTGGGCTTGATTACACACCGAGCTTACTTACCTGGTAAGTCTTGAGAAAGGGCGGGTAGGTGTGTGGGAGAAGAAGGGTGGGGTCGAAAAGGGTGGGTATAAGTGGGTGGGGATGGGGAGGGATGCTAGGTAGGAGAGGTACAGAAGTAGGGAGGAGGCCTTGAAAGCGGTGGGGGGGCGTTGAGATGGGAGTAGGGAGGAGGCCTTGAAAGGGGTAGTGATCGGAACAGAGGGGGGTCACTTAAAAAGAGATTGATATGGGGGTTGAGGGGTGGGGGGAGGGTTAAAAGGGGTGGGAATGGGGGGTTGATGTCACAACATCACTGATGGATCCTCGGCGAAGACAGGCCGACAGGTATGAGTGCTAAGAGCCCAGACCCACAGTGTCAGGCGAGCTAATGATTCTCCCTGCCGCCTGATAATATTTCACACCAAACTTTCTTCTTTTTTATTTTCATCTTTTTTTTAATGTTCTTTTTCTTTTTCTTCTTCTTCTAAAACTCTCTTTTCTGCCGACGAGCAATTCGTTCCGTGGACAGCTTTCCTGCCTATCAATCAGAACTAAGGGTACGTCTTGGTGCCTTGATGTATGACGGTGTGCTGGCGCCAAAAGTGGTAATTACAAAGACGGCAGAACATTTTTGTTTTGTCTCTGATATTTATCAAGGTCACTGATAAAAAAAACACCCACTGTTATCTTAAAAGATAATTACAATCAAGGTTCTTGAAGCAAACATTTTGTGAGAGAAGATTTAGCCAAAGGCAAAACTTTTCAAAGAAGAATGTGACTGTTGTTAATATTACTGTTAATTACAAATATACCTGCCAAAGGGTCATTAGCTGATAAATGAGATAACTGAAATAAAGGCTTTTTGCCCTTGTGTGCTGCACTGAGAAGAACGAGCCACAAGAGAATATAACTGTGACAGAGACAATAGTGATATTTGTTGTAATCATTGTAGAGAATCATAGAGATCTTAAACGTACATTTTCTAATGAAGAATTTAGTACTAAAAGCTTTCTTTAAGTGAGCCAAACCAGTAAAAGACACAGAAGACATTAATTGATGTTGTTTATTGAGGGTGATATTTATAAATATCACTGATTCTTTACGAAAGGCCACCATACGTCCAATTTTCTGTGGTTGTGATAGCGCCAAAAGTCTATATCTTTCATTATCTTCTCATGGTATCGGCTATCGGTATTCATCAGTGCTTTTTGTAAGAATCGGCCATAATTACAAATGTCACAGTTACGACAAGAATCTTCGTTGACGTGTGTGAGTACAGTTCCACTGTGATTTACAAATATAAAAGTGCTTTTTTTAATTTATTTTTTTAGATAATTATCACTTTTGGTGCTAGCATGCAGCCATACTTGCAAACCAACTAGAGGTAGAGAAAAGAGGAGAGGGTCGAACACGGAGGGAGAGGGTGTCGGAAAGTAAAGGTTGATAGATAAAACGGAACGTGTAAAGGACGGGGAAACAATCCAACTTCTTTTGCCAGTTGTCAGACCGCGATCGGTCATGTTGTCGGGACAAGTGCAAGAAAAACCAATGTTTGTTTGCACGTGCTTGCTTTTTGGTACGCCATTGCCCGTTAAAAAGCGATAGAACGCTGTGCGCCGGCAACTGACAGGCTTGGCAAACAGGAATTCTTCCATTTTCATCCGAGCACCTTGGTGTTTTTTAAACTCTTTAGTCTTGGGTGGTGTGTTTGTGTGTGTTTGTGTGTGAGTGTGTCAGTTTGAGTGTGACAGAGAGAGAGAGAGAGAGAGAGAGAGAGAGAGAGAGAGAGAGAGAGAGAGAGAGAGGGAGGCGAGAGACAGAAACAGAGACATAGAGATACAGAGAGACAGACAGAGAGGACACACACAGACAAAGAGATAGACACAGAGCCAGGCGGACAGACAGACAGAGAGAACGTCTACATACTATTACATTGCCCCTAACCGACAAAGCGGCGATCTGGAAACATGCGTCTAACCAACCAAAGAAGGAAGATGGGTGGAGTCCCCAGTAAGCATTGTTTTTACTCTTTGTAGTTTCTCAACTGTGCCCAGCTGGGCTATTTTGGTCATCAAAGAGACCGTAGTTATTCTAAGCGAGATCTGCAACCTGATGTAGCCACAGTGTAGTGCTGTAAAAGTCGTCCAGTCAAATCTGTCCCTAGCGAGTGAGACTATAAAGGAAAGTCCTGCAGGACACACTGGTGTACCTGTCACTTGTTTTGACTGTGATGATCAAATCACTTGTTTGTTTTGTAACCTATCAATAAATATACAAGCATAATTTAACAGGAGACTGAGACAGTTATATATACATACAACAGCTCTGTGGATGGTTGAAAGACATCGTTACTGACGTTAGACCTATATGAGCAGAGGTACGATCAGCTTGTTATTTGGTCACCAGCCACTACGCTCAGAGAGCTATTAGAACACATCATAAAATCGATCCAAACTGTGCTGTACGCAAACGCAAAAGTCTTCTTTTCGACACCAGTCCCCCTTGGAATATAGGGCGGGATGGAGGGTGTTCGAAGTTCTCCCTGGACACGGTTACAACGAGGGTTCTGGATCTGTTTTGTGAATCCTGCACATGTGCAAATGCCCAACAAAGGAGAACAGACCTATATAAGGGAAAAAAAGAAATCAGTACATTGCAACCAGGAAAATACCAAGATGAATCAGAAAAAACTTTATGATCTGGACCGGAACCAGAATCATCCAAGTATGAAGCTCCGTCGTCGCGCAAGCGCAGTCGTTCAAGTCGTTGCATGACTGGAGGCACTGGCTGCTGATACCGACTACATATACTGGAAGTGATATCCCGAAGAATGACTGGCAGATGAATAAGGAGCGACTTGTCGATGCTTGAAAACCTGTAGGAAGATCATGTGTTGACAACAGCACCAACAACTTTTTCTCTTAAAAAAATCCAAAGCAAACTGCAAACGTTCCAAAATATCCCTTGACAAAGAATTGAATTGCTCTTACACTCCGTCGGGGAAAAACGTGTGAAAACAATATGCTCCTCCGTTAGTACGCTCTGTTCGTCTCATCATTTGCGTTGGTAAAACAAACGAGAGTTGCCGCAGTGGCATCCAAAAACGATAGAAAAACTGTGGAAGCTGACGTTGAGAGAACGTTGTCTTAGTGAAACAGCAACAACTGAGTTCTACCATGAACTGAAGATAAGCGGTTATTTTCGTTAAGCTTATCGTCTGCTTTCTCCCCGACACCTTTTCTCTCGCTGACATGACTCAAATGTCAAGCTTCGTGTTCACCGGGCCAGACACATTTATATGTACTTACTGGTGTTGAAAGGAGGAGGGGTGGTTGCTGCTTCTTTAATGACATATAACTTTTAAAGCGGCATACAGAGTAGGCAGTGAAACAACATGACCCCATGAGAATTGAGAGTAAATTGTTTGGGTAAAAGCTGTATGTATGTCTCTGAAGCTATGCAAAACAACCAAACTGACAAGTTATTTACGAACGTATTGCAAATTCAAGCTAGAGAGAGAGAGAGAGAGAGAGAGAGAGAGAGAGAGAGAGAGAGAGAGAGAGAGAGAGAGAGAGACAGAGAGAGAGACAGACAGACAGACAGAGACAGAGAGAGACAGAGAGAGACAGAGAGAGACAGACAGACAGACAGAGACAGAGACAGAGAGACAGACAGACAAGGGTGCCTGTCTCTGAGCCTGGGTATTTTGGACAAAACTAAACAATTGTACACATTACAACGGCGACTACAATGATACAGAAAGTACATCGTACTTGCACAGATGAGAACTAAAGACACAAAATGGACGCAGCACTTCTTCTTCTTCTTCTTCTTCTTCTGCGTTCGATATTCATGGCCAAGGACTCAGCACTAAGGACGCTGCCTTTTCTAGCAGCCAGGATGTCCACGAAGACATCCGGGTTCTCACCGTTCTCACAAGGCGACAACAAATATGAACACCACTCTTACCAAACTAACTTCCTTTTTGTGTCGTTCATGCACCGTACCAGCGATGCAAGCAAATTCAACCGCCAAGGTGGCCCTATAAGTATGGTAAGCAAGAAACACATGACAAGGAAATGCGCTGTGTGTGAGGTGTGATGGCTTTTAGGGCGTGATGAAGGCAGTGTATTTCCGTTCCTTATGCGCAGACAACCCTTCAGCAGAGGTTAGCGATATTTGCGATAAATACATGCGTGCATTGCCCCATGTGTGGGACGTCAGTGTGCAAAGGCTAAATGGGCACGAGACAAAAGTAGGATATAAACGCTGCATTCACTGTAGCAGCGAAGATATTGGTGTAGCAATAGACTATTTCTGATATTAGCAGATAGAGAAATTCTATCAACAAAAATGCAGTTTTGTTTGTTTGTTCGTTCATGGGCTGAAACTCCCACGGCTTTTACGTGTATGACCGTTTTTGAACTCACGACCTTCCGTTTAGGAGGCCGATGTCTTATCCACTAGGCCACTGCGCCTGTCCAAAAAAATGCAGTGATCATCAGCACATAAGAGCCACAGACTGACAGCCAGACGGACAGACAGGCAGACGGACGGACAGACAAACAGGCGGACAGATAGAAAGACGAGTAAAAAAAAAAGCGCGAAATAAGCGCATACGACAACGTTTAAAAAGCTAGTACACATACCATGAACAGAAGTTCACTTCTCCTCTGTTGAACCTACGAGTGGACACCAACTTCAGGTGACAAACTGACACCTTTTCGTACGTACGAACAAACAGGCGGACAGACAGATGAAGAAAGAAGTGCCCATTCAGTAAGTGGAGGTAACCACATTTCAGAAACAACCATTCGGTCCCCCACTTGCTCGTGTTGTACGCTCTTGACTGATTCCAACCTACCTGTGCTGACACCCAGCAAGCTAGACAGACAGATCAACGAACAGACAACAAACCAAATACGCGTCACAGGACATTTTGCACGTTCTCCCTGACAAACAGACGGACATATTAGACAAACAGTGCCCGCAAACAAGTGGAATGCCTGGCGGGTGGACACAGAGACACGTACAGACAGACAGACAAACAGACAGACAGATGAACAAACATTCAAACAGATGAACAAACAGACAGACAGAAGAACAAAGAAGCTGCCCAACACTGAAGCAGAATCCATCAACGCTTCAGAACCCATTATACCATGGATATAGCGGATCTCGCTTTCCCCTGTGCCCTACCCTACCTCTTGGGGTTTCCGGAAGGGAAGCGAAGCGTGTCACCGGATCCAGGAAAAATAAATGTGGGCTGGTAGCGGCAGGGAGAGGTGTGTGTTGGCCCGCTGATTGCTGGGTCCCGGCCTGCTGCCGTTAGGGGGGACTCTTACCTGTCGGCCCAGGTGTGGGGGACCGGGGGGAGTTCTACTGTTGCCGAGACTTTGCTGTGTGAAGGAGATAGGGACATGTTGCACAAACAAGTTTCACGCCATTGCTAACGCACGCTGAAAGGCTCTTGGTCGTAGGATTTCAAAGTTCATGTTCCTTCAGTACCAGTACAAGCTCTATTTTTAGTAAAAATCCTAGCCTTCTCGGCGTCTAATTGTGCACATTGTAGTTAACCCCTGTTTTGGCACTTGGTCTGCCATTTGAGAAGCCAGAACATGTACATGTTCCATATGCAGGAACCAATTTCTCCGTATTCCCATGAATGGACCTTTAGCTTGACGGACAGAAAGACAGAGCCGGACAGATTAAACAGATGACAAAAATTACCCTGAGACAGAAGTGCCCAGAACCAGAAGCAACAACATTTGAGAACTCATGGTACATGCTTTATTTTACGAACAGCAACAGTTTAAGATCAGACATCCATAATGGGTACGGCAAACATGTTTAGCAGGAGAGTTCCCTCTATCTTCGAGACCAGGATACACAAAATTCACCACACACAAACGCCGTCCTGAACAAGTCATTGACAAGAAGTCTTGCAACTGTTTAACTTTAAAAAAAATCGTTATCAATTACGAATGAGTTGTTCTGGTCAAAAATATACTTTGTATACCTGTAGATGAGTACAACGTCTCCGAAATGCGTAGTTAGAACTCTGTCATTGGAAGAAACTCACTCCTTGCAACTTCAGTGATCGTAAATCTCTGACGCAAACCCATCCACAGAAATTACCACTGCCAAGTTTCTTATGGGAACGGAAATGTTTGGAGTGCCAGTAATTCTGCAAAACGGAACGAGCTCTTGTCGGAATAAATTCTAGTACCCTGAAGGAGACGCCCTCCTTGAAGCAGATTCAGTGCCTAGCAACAACGACAGCAGCTGTCCGTGGCTTAAAGGCAATCCTGTTTCAAGATATAGCCATTCACTTGACACGCATATGCTAGGACATGCTAGCACAGGATGAATAGAACATGATATAATAGGATTCGTGTATGGCAAAAGAGACTGCAAGAGACTGGCGTTCATGTAGGTCTATAATGCCTAGTGCAACACTCGCCGCGGCAGTTCATGGCATAACAGCAATCTCTTTAGCTATACATTTGTCACGGATGTGCTAGAACATGATAGAATAGGATTCGTGTATGGCAAAAGAGACTGCAAAAGCCCGACGTCCATGCAGACATTGTGTCTTGCAACACACCATTAATTTTAACTGCAGCAGATCGTGGTGTAAGAGCAATATTTTTTAGCCCTGGATACATTTAACACGACTACGCTAGGACACGATAAAATAGGATAGGACATATGTGTGGCAAAAGAGACTCCAAGAGGTTGACGTTCAGGCTGAATTAGTGCCCTGCAACACACCTCTCAACTGCAGCAGTTCGTGGTGTAAGAGCAATCTCTATAGCCATACATTTGACGCGAATATATACTAGGACAGTATGGGGTAGGATAGGACAGGATAGGATAGGATAGGATAGGACATAATATGATTATTAGGATAGGATAGGATAGGATAGGATAGGACAGGATAGGGCATGGTACAATAACAGAATATGATAGGATAATAACAAAAAAACACAGCACAGGATATGGTAGGATAAGATATAATACGACATAATGTTGAATGACAACAGAGACTCCAAGATAATAACCTTCACGCCGATTTAGTGCGACCTTGCAACAAATCTTTTAACTGCAGCAGCTCAGTCGTGGTGCAACACCAATAAAACCACACATTTCACACGGATAAATTAAGACAGTACAGGACATGGTAGGATAAGATATGATATGCCATATTTGTGTATGTCAAAAGAAACTCCAAGATATTAACGTTCACGCCAATTTAGTGCGACCTTACAACACATTTTTCAGCTGCAGCAGATCGTTGTGTAAGAGCGCGAAGCCGGAGTGGCATCAAGGCGCCGTCCGCTGAGTGCAAGCTGGCCTCCAAGTGTTGTGGTTGGCGGGGAGAGACACGTATCGTGTTGCACGCAAACAAACACGCCATCTACCTTAAAACATCACATCCCTGCTCCCTGCCTTCAAACATGTTTATAGTCAGCACCCATGCTCACGTGCGTTTCTTCTTGGCAGTTAGGATGTACGGTACATGCAGGGAAAACTATCTGTTGTAATGAACTTATTTAATTGTCTGGACAAAGAGATATTAGTCTTCAGAGAAAAGTATCTCGCACGGATGGTAACTTAGGTATCAGACACCAAATATTTTTAACCGGATGACAGGCAACTGAAACTGCTTGAAACCGTGTCTCAATGCTCCTTTTTCCCCCAACATCACCCGCCTGTTTACAGTCAATCAGAATCACGACTGACTTACACGATGACAAGATGCAAACAGGATGTCGCCAACATTTAGAACTAGTTTGACTGCTTAGCGTCTCCAGTCTTCCCTGACTCAACCTGAGACAGTACTTATTACTTAGGTCACCCTAGGTCCGTCGAGGCACCTCTCTACCATAGCCTTAGTATGTAACGTATACCAACTGGAACGTACTGAGACCAGCGAACGCCTCATGTCAGCCAGTGCCTCTAGTAAGCAGACCTGTACACCAGCTAAGGTCCGTACATGCTCCGGAAAGGAAAAAGAAAATGCTTCAAATATTTCGCCTCTTTAAGGACAAGATATGGGTTATATGATTCCAGTTTTACGCCCTCACGGCTTTTGACGAGATACACAAGTGTATGCATGTTTAGGTGGTATCAGCCATCTGCACTTGTGGCAGAATGACCAAGATCTTTTGCGTGCCATTTTGGTGACACGGGGGTGGGACATGGCTTCCGTCTCTGGGTCTGCACATTAAGTTGACCCGTGTCCGCCCAAGCCCGAAATCGAACCTGCGACCTTCCGATCACAAGTCCAGTGCTCTACCAACTGAGCTGCCGCCCGCCCCCCCCTTCCCCCCCCCCCCCCCCCCCCGTACATGCTCCTCGTGTCAACAGCCACCTCTTTCCGTAGGCTTCAAACCAGCATGCACTATCTCAGGTCAATGGAAATATCGGCCTCATGACATGCAGCCCTTGCATGGAGTGTGCAGACCTGGATATAGGTACGAGTCAGGTACAGGTGCCTCTCGGAAGGCGCACCCTTTACATCTAAAGGCACCTCAGGTTAGTATATACTTTATGTAAGACAAGTGCCTGGTGCCAGCAGATCTGTACATTCAACAGACATCTCAAGAGAGCTTAGAAAGTATGTCAACTGACGAAAGTCTTGAAAGCTACAGTATCCCTGTTCTCCTGGGAGACTTCGTGAACCTACGCAGATACAAACAAATGCGTTCCAGCTCGAACGTCTAACAATTGGGCCTCTGCGATCACGAGCCTACGCCAAACTGAAGCGTTCCAGATTAGACGACAGAGAAGACGAAGATGAAAGGCTCGCATACCATCTTTGACTGTTTGCCAATACAATATAACTCGCAGAGTCCAGCTAATGACATTCCAGTCACACCACTTCAGCAACTAATGAAGTGAGCAGGAATGGCGCTAGACATGCTCAACAAAGAATTCCCGAACAGGCTTTTCTCGACCATACCAGCCCGATGCTTTAGAAGAAGGACTGCTCCCCGAGGCGCAGGAGCTCTGAATTGGACACTGACAATCCCTGAAAAATGTCTTAGCTCTTCTTGATCGGCCCGCCCGATGCTCTAGAGAGGACTATACTTCCCAAAGTTCAGAATGGGACAGACATCCACCAACGCCTCATCTCCTTTCCGTGACGCCAGGCCCAGCGTCAGGTTGCTTTGCGGGTTAGTTGCAGGTAAAGCGACCAAGATGAGAAAGTGGTACTGAGAGGATGCTCTAGAAGGGGGCTACTTCACAAGGCTCCCAAGCTCTGGATGTGACAGGCATTAAACTGCGCTCCACCTGCATGTCAGTGACGCTCAGCTGGCCAAGCGTAAGGTTGCTTTGTATGGGGCGGGGATATAGCTCAGTTGGTAGCGCGCTGGATTTGTATTCAGTTGGCCGCCGTCAGCGCGAGTTCGATCCCAGGTTCGGCGGAAATTTATTTCACAGAGTCAACTTTGTGTGCAGACTCTCTTCGGTGTCCGAACCACCCCCCGTGTATACTACATTGGGTGTGCACGTTAAAGATCCCACGATTGACAAAAGGGTCTTTCCTGGCAAAATTGCTTAGGCACAGTTAATAATTGTCTACCATACCCGTGTGACTTGGAATAAGACCGTGAAAGGTAAATATGCGCCGACATGGCTGCAATCTACTGGCCGTATAAAATTTCATCTCACACGGCATCACTGCAGAGCGCCTAGAACTGTACCCACGGAATATGCGCGATATAAGCTTCATTGATTGATTGATTGATTGAGTGCAGGTAAAGCGAGCAAGACTGAAGAGAAGGTGGTATTGAGATGATGCTCTACAGGAGGGGCTACTTTGCAAGGCTCTCAAGCTCGAAAAGGACACATTTAACAGCGCTCCACCTGCGTGTCCGTGACGCTCAGCTGGCCAAGGTTGCTTTGCAGGTGAGTTCAGGTAAAGTGAGCAGGAGGAGAAAGAGAAGGGCAGTGGAGAGGAGATCAGAGAGACGGAGCGGCACAGGTAGAGAGAGAGAGAGAGAGGCAGGTGCACACACCCCCAGACCCCGTGGTGCGGGTATAGAAGGGGAAGCTTAACGGCTCGGGTATCCTCCACGTTCCTGCCCTTGTTGTGTTTGCATTCCCCGGGTCCTGGGGGCACCCCCCTTCCCCTGCGGTGATCCGCGTCATTGGCCCGATCCCCCCTGCGCCATGATAGCGCCGCATTCTCGTCC
The DNA here is from genome assembly GCF_037325665.1 of Littorina saxatilis. Classification (NCBI taxonomy): domain Eukaryota; kingdom Metazoa; phylum Mollusca; class Gastropoda; order Littorinimorpha; family Littorinidae; genus Littorina; species Littorina saxatilis. The sequence continues at coordinate 13,198,175 of NC_090261.1, read as the reverse complement.
GCATGCCTCTCTGCCTCCGACACCACTCTGTATGATGGCAAACTAGTGTCAAAAGTGATTGTTATTTAAATCACAATTCTCTAAACAACAAAGTGAGAAAGTGAGATGAACAAAGTGTGAGGAAAAAAAGAAAAAAAAAGAACTAAAAACAAACAAAAAATAGTTTATTGGTGAGTACAGAATTCTTTTGTTTTTTTAACTTAATTTTAAAAAAATCACAATTAAAAGAACACTGAAGATTGGATAATATCTTGCAAAGATAATGACAATCAATATTTAGTTCTGTTGCTTCTACTTCGCCTGGTAGGTGAGCCAAAAGCGAAAGTAACAACGTGATAAAAAAAATAAAAAATTTACGATTCATTGATAGTTACCAAGCACTCTTATCAGATTACGTTAACTACGTGTATTTACTTGCGTCAAATAAAAAAAAATTAAAAATGAAGAAAACGATCTTGCGAGGTATCGGTAATTTAGCACTTTTTGTAAAGTTCAGGCTTGGCTCATCTTTCTGGAATACTGGCATCAAAAGTCTTATTTATCTGGAAAGACATCGGTCATTCTGCAGTGGGAAGAAATCGCTGGCTTTTTGACGTTATCTTTTTGGTGGCTTATTCCCTGCACCAACCAGTGCGACTAGCCCGGGTAATGACATTCTACACCTGCAACCTTTGTCACTGCAGCTGCACACTGCTCTGTGATGTAGGGGTGTGTGCGTACCTTGGAGACATTCAGTCCGTCGTAACACCTTGTCGTTACCTGCACAATCTGTGTCGTGATACGATATATCAAAGACATTTACACCACCTTTTCTAAGAAAAGCAGGTGGGAGCAATATCCAGGATGTCTGCATTTGATGCGGTAAATCAGGAGAGGGCCGTTTCTAGGTCGGGCTTTAAACAGATTCTTTCTCGCAGTAAAGCTTGTCACAAAATATTTGTTTAACGTGTACCGCCATCCCAAAGGAACACACGAGTAAGCGCGATAGGCGAATTCCGAAAATAACTCTGTCGGGTTTGTATGGGTTGTGAAAGAGTGAATGCCCTTGCTCTTACTGAGACAAACATTGGAGGGGCCAATCACTAGCGAGGGGTGTGTCAGAAACACGTGGACAGGAGCAAGTGTGAATTTATTTGTACGAGGAAAGGCATGCGTATTCACTCTTCCACAACCATACAAACCCGTCAGAATTATTTCCGAGCATCGTCTATTTGCAGGATACCCGCCTTTTACACAAAAGAGAAGAGGGATGATACTCAACGTTAAAGGCACAGTAAGCCTCCCGTAAACCACCACAGATACGGTCAGGCTTTTACACACAGTACAAACACCCTTTCATTTAAACACTCACCGATTGAGAACATCCTTGGTGCCCTCCGTGAAGAGCGAACAATTTTCAAAGAATTTATTTTTGCGTGGTTTATCTTACCCCTGAGCCAGTTTCCCTTTTTCACAATGTAGTCGTCAGTTAGTCATTTGAATGCGACTCGATGTGAGCTTATCTACAATAGCACGTTTTTATGCACGAAACAAACGGCTGTGGTTCACAAGAACTCTAGCGATGGTTTTTGACTGTAGAGAGGAACGGCGATATGGTGCATAAACCGTCGTCTGCTACGACCCTTGCGTGACCCTGCTTCCGGGCTTTTCTTTTTTCCAACTTTCACAACTTCGAATTGCACTGATCTTGTCTTGATGAAAACACGCTGTCAATTTATTATTTAGATTTTAAAAGTTAGGTCTAGCGCAAAAACGCACCACGGTCCAAAAACATTCTGATTATCATCGATCCACGGCTATCGCCAATTTAAGGGAAGTAACTCATTCAGGATGGGTCCAAAAAGTGTTCGAGACAATCTGCAAAATTAATTCTTTAAAAATTGCTCGCTCTTTACGTAGGGCACCTAGGATGTTCCCGTTTGGTGAGCGTTCAAATGGAAGGGTGTTTGTACTGTGTGTAAAAGCCTGACAGTATCTGTGATGGTTTACGGGAGGCTTACTGTCCGGGCGTGATTTCCGGGATATTCATAACAGCCGTCCAGCACCAAAACGAGGCGCCATTGTTGTAAAGGGCCAAGTCCACAAAAATAAATTCTTTGAAAATTTCTCACGCTCGACAGAAAGCAGCCAGGATGTTCCCGTTCGGTGAGCGTTTAAATGGAAGTATGCTGGTACTGTATGTAGACGCTCGGGGAGCTCTGTGATGGTTGAGGAGTAAGCAGTCTACATGTACTTGGTTCCTGCCTTTTACCGTTAGACTGAGAATTAATCAGGGCGACATGCGACGTAAAACTTCCCACAGACCGTCCCTCTCACACAAAATACGCTTATACATGCATATACACACCTCACGCAAGACGAAAAGAGCGAGAGAGGAGGGGACAGAGAGAGTGAGAGACAGAGATAGAAAGAAAGACAGAGACAGAGATACAGAATAAAACAAGAAGGGCAAAGCCCATACGACTCACATGCTTTACACATTTTTCCTACCAAAATACATGTGACCTTGACCCAAGGTCAAGGTCATCCAAGGTCATGCAACACAAAGCTGTTAATTCAAGACATAGGAAGTACAATGGTGCTTATTGGCTCTTTCTACCATGAGATATGGTCACTTTTAGTGGTTCACTACCTTATTTTGGTCACATTTCATAAGGGTCAAAGTGACCTTGACCTTGATCATATGTGACCAAATGTGTCTCATGATGAAAGCATAACATGTGCCCCACATAATTTTTAAGTTTGAAACAGTTATCTTCCATAGTTCAGGGTCAAGGTCACTTCAAAATATGTATACAATCCAACTTTGAAGAGCTCCTGTGACCTTGACCTTGAAGCAAGGTAAACCAAACTGGTATCAAAAGATGGGGCTTACTTTGCCCTATATATCATATATAGGTGAGGTATTCAATCTCAAAAACTTCAGAGAAAATGGGAAAAATGTGAAAAATAGCTGTTTTTTAGGCAACATTTATGGCCCCTGCGACCTTGACCTTGAAGCAAGGTCAAGATGCTATGTATGTTTTTTGGGGCCTTGTCATCATACACCATCTTGCCAAATTTGGTACTGATAGACTGAATAGTGTCCAAGAAATATCCAACGTTAAAGTTTTCCGGACGGACGGACGGACGGACGACTCGGGTGAGTACATAGACTCACTTTTGCTTCGCATGTGAGTCAAAAAACAAACATAGATAGAAAGAGAGAGACAGAATGAGAGAGAGAGAGAGAGAGAGAGAGAGAGAGAGAAAGAGAGAGAAAGAAAGAAAGAAAGAAAGAAAGAAAGAAAGAGAGACAGAGACAGACAGAAACAGAGATAGAAACAAAGACAAGACTTAAACCCTCTCCAGGTATCCAGCTCTCACCGCTAAACCCGCACCATACCTACCGAGTACAATTTGTTGCGCGTCTGATGGGCTACAAGCAATGCTACTTACGCGGAATTAGGGAGGACGTTACCGGATCCTCCCTGAATCCTCCCTCCAGCCCAATTAGGCGTCGTGGACACATCTGGCTCAATGGATCACTGCCCTAACACACCAAACTTGTTGCCTCTCCAAACTTGTTTCCTTTCTTTAATGTGTTTCCCTTCACAAGTGGGGTTAGTTTGCGAAGCCACGCCACATTTCATCATTAGACGGGCAACATGCAGCGAGATTTGGCTAGACGGCGGGCCACTTAGCGTAATTGTAAATGAAGCGGGGAAGAAGTTTTAATTTAACTTTTTTATTTTACGACTCAGTAAAAGGGCTTTAAAAGCTTCATTCGTTAAGGTTTGAAAATAATACTTCATTTCGACATGGTTGTAAGCAGTTTAAAAGCTTTATTCAAATGAATGACATTGGTTTTATTGTGCGACTCGGGTAAAAGTCTACAGACTTCAAATACATTTGATTGAATAAGCAATATTGTTTTCATTTTACAGCCCAGTAGAAGTAGTTTCAGCTTGATTTGCAAAAATAAAATTGCTTTGAGAATAAGAAAGAAAACGCTCACCAGTTATGGCATGCAAACTCAATTTAGCATTCTCGAGGCATTTTTCAAACCTCTTGTTGATAATTATATTTGATTTTGCTTAATTATTTTGCACATTTTATTACTTTTATGAGGGTTATTTTTGCCCAAACCTCACATTCTCGTAAAGTGTTGTTTCATGAATTCAATGAGCGTTTTCGTCCAAACTTCATTATTTTCATAAGTTTTGTATCCAAGAATTTATGATTATCATGATTATGCGTTTTTGTTCAGACTTTTTTTGTCAAGAATTTGTGACTAAACATTTTAGTTTTCGTCCAAAGTTGACGAACTCTGAGAGAACTGTGTGTGCCACCGTCCGTACCTCATGACTTTTGTGTGCGTCCGGACCTCATGACTTTTGTGTGTGCGTCCGTACCTCATGACTTTTGTGTGTGCGTCCGTACCTCATGACTTTTGTGTGTGCGTCCGTACCTCATGACTTTTGTGTGTGCGTCCGTACCTCATGACTTTTGTGTGTGCGTCCGTACCTCATGACTTTTGTGTATGCGTCCGTACCTCATGACTTTTGTGTGTGCGTCCGTACCTCATGACTTTTGTGTGTGCGTCCGTACCTCATGACTTTAGTATGCATTCTTTGTGTCTGAAGTCTTTACTTGAAACACGCTGGATGACGTCTGTAAAGACTGTACACGCTGACCCACGATAGCAGGGTGTAATTGTCACGAGTACAGACAGAGCGAGAGAGGGGGGGTCCAGTCCGTTCTGGCGCCATGGCGAGGGACGTAAAGAGTCCCGCAGCCAGGGACGAGCTGTACCGTCGTTATGTCTGCTGGCAGCGTCAGACTTCCAGACAAAACTGTTCCCGGAGGACTACAGACAGCGAGTTACTCGATACCCGCGCATCCACCCTGGTTCCCACAAACAGTCCATCTGTATTAGCCCCGCTAACTGCCGTCCTCGTCCGTCATTCGCAATGTTCTGCGCGTCATTATGTCTGCTACAAATTCACTTTCCTCTCGGCTTCTCGGAAAGTCCGTTGGGCTGTTTGCCAGATAGACGTGTTGCAAAATTGCCTCTAAAAACATGGAATGTCCATTTTTACTGTGTCCATCTACAAAAGTAGTACCAAATTGAAAGTGCTCCAAAGAAAGAATGTTTGTGTTTTTCTGGCGTGAAGAATCACTTATAAAAAAAAACACGAATGATTCTGAGAAACTGAAACAGTGGAATAAATATGTGCTTTATATAGGCTATGCGCTGTATTAATAAGTCACGCATTCGCGTTTACAAGTCCTTAAAATTGCTGTTTAGTTTTGCCATTCCTCTTTTGTACCGTACGTGGGTGTCTTTCACTTTCTTCATTGTATTTTCTAACTTCAGAATAATTCATTGCTGAAGCACTGGTGAACACCCTCCCTCCCTTTCTCTCTCTCTCTCTTTCACTCCCTCCCTTTCCCTCTCTGTCGTTGTCTCTCTCTGTGCCTCTGTCTCTCTGTCTCTCTGTCTCTGTCTCTCTCTCTCTCTTTCTCTCTCTCTCTCCCTCGTCGAAACGTTGACGAGTGTGCTTAAACGTTTTGTATCAACCCTCGTAACGCAAATGTTTTTTTCCGTTCCAGGAAAGGCCTAGCATGTTGAAAACATTCAAACAACTGACCAATGTTAGTCTTGGATCCAGAACCACGGAGAGACTGATTACTTCACCTTGAGTCGTGAGTCCGGCCATTACAGTCTACCTGTACATTCCAGAGTTGAGAAGAGGGAGGTAATGGACTGATTGGTAACATGGCGTTGGCAGCCTGGGCCCGAAGGAGGTTACGGCAGACATTTTGTTTAGACAGCAGAGTGACGTCATACTGCAGTAATTGAAAGTGACGCTGTGGCTTTTTTTCTCCCGTTTCCTTCGTTGGCTTTGAGCTGCAACAATTCGCACTTGCTACACCGCCGGCCAGTGCTACGGGGGCACGAAGTTAAAAAAAGATCTCAATTTCCAGAGGGAAAAGTTAAGACTGCAGACATTTTGTTTAGACAAGCTACGTCATTCAACAGTAATTAAAAGCGATGTTCTAGCTTTTGTTCTATTGTGGGTAACTGTTTTGTTCGATGGACTTGCTCGAACCATCACGACATTCTACAGTAATTAAAAGCGATATTCTGTCTTTTGTTCTATTGTGGGTAACTGTTTTGTTCGATGGACTTGCTCAGCATCATCTTGTACTCGCCAGACCCTCGACCAGTGCCAAGGGAGCGTGGAGTTCGCACACACCACAAACTCAAACGGGGAACGTGCTTTTGAGACTATCTACATATAAGACATAAGGCGGCACAAATTCTGTTGCGACAACAATCTTGGACTAATGAAAAGTGATGTTGAAACACTCTTCCCGTTCTTCTTCAAGAAGCATATCTTGTTCTTTAGTATTATCCAGCTCAGACGGCCAACCAATACCAAAATTCAAAGGCATTCAGGGTCCTTGGAAAGACATCGCACTTGCTTCACACTCGATCGCTCCTTCGCCTGAACTAAGGTGCGTGCAGTTCCAAAAAGGTCTTTATTTCCAGGAGGAGAAAAAAAACAAATTTCTTTCTTTCTTTATTTGGTGTTTAACGTCGTTTTCAACTGTTCAAGGTTATATCGCGACAGGGAAAGGGGGGAGATGGGATAGAGCCACTTGTTAAGTGTTTCTTGTTCACAACAGCACTAATCAAACAAGAGGCGAAGCCTTCAAGGCTCCCGTAAGAAATCAACAAACAGTAACATAACACAAACTCACTCACTCCGTAACACACACACACAAACACACACACACACACACACACACACACACACACACACACACACACACACACACACACGCACACACACACACACACAGTTAAAACTAACGCATCATATCAACTCCATGTATAATTTTCAAAAGAAGGCAAACAGATAAAATGACTAGGGTAATAGGTTAGGTACCTGCCATGTGGGCACTTTTTCCACTGCTGTCCTCAGTCCTATACTTTTCATCAAGACTTGTCACCATGCCGAGTAGATCTAAATTCGGAAGTCTTCATGTGGCTGAGGCATATATCTGACATAGCGTCGATCTTGTTGTAGGTTAACCTCCTTTCTGAAACAAATGGCAAAATGCGATTAGTTATGATGACTACAACCTACACAAATATAAACAGTGTTTTGAAACAGAATAGTCAGGTTATACAAGCCACTTTACCTATGCAGCATGGTAACCCTACAATATGCGAAACATGTCGACTGCAGCAGCCTGCTTCTTAAAATAATTCTGACGGTCAACACAGCCAGAAATGCCAACAAAGACAAGAAAGCTGTTGCAAGGTAAGCTTACCAAACGTTACATAGCGAATCATATGATAGTGCGTAAACAGCAAACAGTAGATCTACAATCAAAGAGAGGATCGAGTCTGGAATGAAACGCGATACAGATCTAGCATTCAAAAACTGTCTTTCACGTTCAAGGAAGTTGTTGCAAAGTACTTAAGACTTACTGACAGTGCATGTTTTGAATCTGAGGAAAAAATCGTGATCATTTTGACTTTGAGAACAGATTCATTCCGTTTCCTTATATCTGCATGTTCAAGTAAATGGTGGACAGTTTTTTTCGGGCAGAGTAAACTTAACTTGAGACTCTACTGCAAGTCTTGAAATTCACATAAATCGAACCACGAGCAAAGACATCCAAACATTACAGGCACTTTAGATCAACTCATTTCACTAGAGGTGACTGCCTAGCAGGCTGTATTTGACATCCGTGTCTGCTGAAATAAAAAGAAATTAAAACAAAACGGATTAACAGTAGGACTCGAGACACGTTATCAGAGTGAGAGACACTAGATCTGTCTCTGAACTTACCGGGATACGGCTGCAAGATCGACACTGACTGCCGCGCTTTCGACAGCTCTTCCTCGCGTGGACATTGGAAACACGCTGTGCAGATCAAATTGTAGGAAATCTCCCTTTGGTATCTTCTTTATTTACTTTTCTGGAGCTTAGAAACCGAACAACATGAAATCGTCTTCCCCGGCGAATCGGCGAGGTGAGAACTGGACCACAATCCTTCGCGCGACCCCTGACCTGATCTTGACACCTGACCTGCCGTCTACATGCCAAACACGACACAAATCAGTCAACTGCTTGTACCCCTTCAAAACCCCCCACCACCCGTTTTCTTTGGATACACGCTTTAACTACACACATGCCGACACAATGTTGATCATTGCTTCAATAATTTGAAGATGGTGCTTGAAAATTAACCACGTGAAATGAGTATTTCGGTGTTTAGCCAAAAATGTTAAAGTTTCTACCACAGACATACACACATACATACGCACGCACGCACGCACAGACAGACAAAGTTTACCATCGCATAGGCTACACTTACGTGAGCCAAAAATTGCTCCAGGGGCTTGCAACGTAGTACAATATATGACCTTACTGGGAGAATGTAAGTTTCCAGTACAAAGGACTTAACATTTCTTACATACTGCTTGACTAAAATCTTTACAAACATTGACTATATTCTATACAAGAAACACTTAACAAGGGTAAAAGGAGAAACAGAATCCGTTAGTCGCCTCTTACGACATGCTGGGGAGCATCGGGTAAATTCTTCCCCCTAACCCGCGGGGGGCAAAAAACCCAAATATTTCAGGCTGTCTCCATCAAGGAATAACGTATGGCATCGATTAAGGACAGATTTACCAGAGTTGAGTGATTTTATATTTAGTACTCTTCGGCTAAAAAAAGCAAAACTGCCGCTTTACTGGGCTAACATGGTAAAAAGTAAGACTATGAAAACAACATGTTGCTAATTGGGAGGTTTCACCGCGAAACAAATATGTGATCAAAGATGATGAGCTTCCTATTCAAAATCTCATCACGGGTTCTCAGCTGAATGTTACCAATACAGTCAGGAATTATACCAAGAACCTATACGTCAACTTCAGTTAGACATGGTAGATGTTTTCCGGTTCAATCAGCATCTGCGACCTCCCGAAGCGGACTCGGTACAGGTCCGAACCGGGCTCGTGCAGTCCAGGATTCTCATGGAGGCTGAGGTCAAACATTCAGAGGCCCACGAGTCTTCTGACTCCACACATCAAACACACCAGTCAGACTGGACAGCTAATGGCGGTCAGCGGGGTCAGCTAATGAACCAATAACGCAGGATCGCTTTTAGGCCGTCGGAAAGATTCCTCGGGTCAGAAACTAGGGGGCGGTATTAGAGAGAAAATGAGAGGCTTTGGATGCACTGACGTTCAACGTCCTAAGCATTCCTGTAGAACAGTGGCACCTGCGATGTGAGGCCCCTCCGATGAGAGGACACATTCTGTGCTCAGGCAATAATCTTGACCAAAAAATACCTGTCACGATTATCTTGACCAAAAAATACGTGTCACGATTATCTTGACCAAAAAATACATGTCACGATTACTTGACCAAAAAATACGTCCTCGGTGGCAGCAGTGGCAGCAGTTGCCAGTTCGAGACATTTTGTTGCGAAGATGACCAACAATGGTTCCTGCAACGTAAAAGATCCAGATCCAGATCCAGATCCAGAAACGCTGCCCAAAAGTGTAAATGTAGAGACTGTGTTGACTGGTACCAAGAGTGTCCTCTCAGTGCATGTATCGCAGTATTGTGCAGAAACAGTCGAACCTGTCTCTAACGACCACCCGAGGGACCGACCAAAAGTTGTCGTTATAGACAGGTGGTCGCTGTGGAACATTTATTTTTATAGAAGAAAACTCGTCTGGGGTCCTTCGTAGTGGTCGTTTTGAACAGGCGGTCACTTCCGAGAGGTGGTCGGAAAGGCAGGCTTAATCAGTAGAAGAAAATTCGTCAGTCTAGGGTCCTTCGGGTCCAACGTTGTTGACAGGTGGTCGCTTTCGAGAGGTTGTCACAAAGGCAGGTTCAACTGTACATGCTTTGGCAGCACTGATGTTGCAGGTCCTAAGCCGCTCTCCTGCGGGTATTCAGCAAAACTGTGCTGCAGAAAAATGAGGGAAAGCCGTGTCAAGTTTTGGCGGGTGAAGGGAGATGGCAGATGTGTAACTAGCTAAACAAAGTCAACACGGCTAGACCGTCATTAGTTCACCTCATCCCCGCCTTGATTTGTTTACCGAAGTTTTACCACTTATCTATTTTAGGATCCGCGGGTGCCGGCTTCTCCAGTTCGCATCTTGCTTTTTAAAATGCAATTTTGCTTGCACGTGCAACGCGTGGTGGGAATGCTTGAGTTAATAGATATGTCAGTGACACCCTGCACCCTACCCTCACTGCCTCCGCCACTGTCAGCCAGTACAGCCCTCTTCTGCTGCAAACCTGAAATCAACGTATAGAACAGAAAGAAAGAAGGAACCAAGCAAGAATAAGAGATAAAGAGACAGAAAGGACAAAACTACTGGGTGTCTCTGCGGGAAACGTAACATCTTCCTAAATAGAGACCTAATCAAGAGATACTGATCGTATTGCAGGTGACTCCAACACCATAATATTCACACCACGTCAGGTTCATAAACAGGACCCAGGAACCCCCTTTTAGTGTAACTGTATTGGAGTCTCCCCCTAATCTCCAAACGAGTACAATCGATGGTACAGTAGAAAGTGGCGTGTCCTGACTCTTCTTGGCGGTCACATCTACAAACACACCAGCCTTGGCCATCAGTTTTACAGCCACTTAGCATTAGTATCTGCGACATTGTGTCCCAACAAAGATTCCAGTCCATTCAGAGTCTTTGAGCTCTATCCATGTGTTGGGGCCCCCTCGATGTGGTAAGTAAAAAGAACACTTCTCCTAAAGCTAACAAGATCCTAACGCATGGAGTCTGGTCTTGATACTAGTTAGGCAATAATTTTGTCAGGCTTCCAAAGTAGTACCTAATTTGAAGGGTGCGATCCTGAACGAGGTCTCAGACACTCTGTTTGGTCTTAGCTTGGGCTCACATACATACAGTACCACAGATCTCTAAAGTACCAAGATTTCAACTCTCTCTCTCTCTCTCTCTCTCTCTCTCTCTCTCTGTCTCTCTCTATCTATTTATCTCTCTCCGCTTCTTTACCTGGACTATATACGCCAAACAAACCGCCGTCATGCAGTACCACAGATCTCTAAAAAGTACCTTGATTCCATCTCTCTTTCTCTTATCTCTCTCTCTCTCTCTCTCTCTCTCTCTCTCTCTCTCTCTCTCTCTCTCTCTCTCCGGCTCAACAGTCTTGTCTACCTGTACACTATATACGCCAAACAAAACGCCGTCTATCCCTCCAAACCTTCCGACAGGACTGTACCGAGAGCGTCAGAGCTGGGGATGACGGCACCATCTGATTTCCATTGAGCAGCGGGGAGAAAGAAGAAAAGTAGCTTCCTCCTGTCTCGGCGTTACGCCTGTTTGTGCCTTGCCTACACATCAAAAAGACCCGAGATGAGAGCCAGCCTGCACTCGCATACCGCGTAACACAAAACACCATTGCTTCTCTCCAGCTTTGATCTGTCTTTTCCGAGCTTCCCTCTCTCTGTCTTCTCCTATCTCTCGGCTACGCTTGTAAGGTGAGAACTATTCACTTTTAACGCTTTTTTTTACTTGCTGAGAAAGTCTTGGAGTGAAAAGACATAGATCTACCCCCACACAAGTTTGCAGGTGAGCATGTATGTAAATGCGGAACGAAAATAGCACAGTAGTTGAGGAGAGAGTTCCATAAATGTATTGAACTTCTTCGGAGTGGATCATAGGTCGTTGCCTCCTGACTGGGCGTTCAATAAAGGCACAGAACTTTTCGGTTAAACAAACTTTAAGTTCAACTAAAATATCGTGAAATATCTGCACAGTTTGGACCGATAATCATTGAACTTTTCTTTAAAACTGATCCATTTTTCTAGCATTAGAATTAATTAATTGAAAAAATGGGCCAGGTAAACAAGAATAAAGCACCTGTTTATATACGAAGGACAATCAGGAAACCGTCAGAATTCTAAATATGAGAACCACATGAACTGATCAAGGATCTTTACGTCCTCTTTCTCCAATGTTTCAATAAACTATAGAAGCAGAAACAGATAAAACAAATAAGCACTTCGACCCCAGATGTTTTTCTTTGCATAATGGTTCTATTTAACATTTGTTTCGTAAAAGCATGTGACCTTCCGCGAACCTGGTCGACCGTCGCTGATTTATCTTGTCTACTCGTGCCAGCTGAACAGCAATTAGAGACCCCACCCTGAAAGAGATGGCGTGTTTGTGCAAAGAAATGGAAGCCACGCGATGTAGAGGTTTTCGCAATCACGACTGGAAACTGTTCGCGATCACTCGGAAGCCATATGTTTGTTTGAATTCATTGATGCTTCTCGTTGCGAGAAAGAAAGCAAGCCGTAATTTCATCTGGAAGATGTCACTCCTCTATGGACCCCCCCCCCCCCTTTCTCTCACCCGTCCCCTCTTCTCCGCATTGCACACGTTCTCTTTTCCATTGAGTGCCATCATGATCCCTCGACATTCAAAGCTTACGGCCGGAGTCGCACCTTACTACAATAAGTCGCTTATCCATGCTTTTACTGAAGGCACAGTTCTCCTTCTCGTGGACATGATCTCAGATCTGGCCGGGATTTTACATTAAACAAGAAATTCCTCTGATAGGAAAAACACCCCCGTCAAGGGAAATAACCTTCTCAGTTGGTGGCAGTGAGAATGGTTATTTCCCTTTGACCAACGGGGGTGTCCGTCTATAAGTCGTTGTATAATTTTAATCCACCAATAACTCCCTAACCGTGTGTTTGACTGGTCCCAATTTTTGTAAGGACCGTCTCAGGAATGTATAGAACCTGTTCACCAAGTTTGGTGACGATCGGTCCGTTCATTCTTGAGATCTACTTGCGAACACAAACACCGCCACAAACACACAAACACATCGAGTGAAACCTATACACACCCCTATACCGGGGGTGTAATAAGATCATCCCTCCACTTGGTCACAGACCACAAAGATGAACACCCTGACTGTTTGCTTTGGGGAGTTGGACATTTTGAACAAAGGAATTTCTTAAAAAGCCACAGAGAGCACCCATGCTGTTCATTTTTGGTATACGTCTAATTGGAAGGTTGGTGTTATCGTATGTAAAAGTCTGACCAGATCTGAGATGGTCAGCAGTATTGTTTTCAGCGGGAGGAGTTTGCCTTCAACAAAGGTTTTCGAGATTTATAACGCCACACTCAAAGCCCCCTTAGTTAAAGATAAGGTGTGATGCTCTGTCGCAGACTGATGTTTAGATACTGAACTTTTGAGGGTGAGTAGACATTGCTGTATGATACTCGGGCGTCTTGGGATCCACGAGTATTCGAGCAGTACTTTCTTTGCTATAAAGTAACGAAAGAAGGGTTGTGAAAATAGACTCGGACCAAAACGTCAGACAACATGATGTACCTATGCGCTTTAATGGATTCAAAATTACTAGCGCTAACATTCTTATCAGAAGCACGAATTCGAAATGTCTGCAGCTCTCTCCCTGCTAAACAAAATAAAGGAAAGGAAAAGAAAGATGAAAAAGAAAAAGGTACGCCCACCAGTATCGTTCATTGCAGGTGAGCTGCTCTTTCGCGATACCTTGGGTCCATTGGCGGATCCAAACACAGGTGGGTAGAGTTAGTTCTTTGTTGGAGCTGCTTAGCTTTGGCTCGACGCCTTACCCCCCACAGACAAGACAGTCATCGCATGGCGAAAAGGCTGACACGGACATGATTATGCTGCCACCAGCAGCCCTTCGCTAGAGAACGTGTGCCTCTTTTCTTCATTATTTGGCTTTTCTTTTGTACTGCCTGCCTCTAATCCACTGCTTTATCATATCGTAACATTGTCTTCAAGTTAAAGATTCTTTTTTGTTGTTGTAAGCCATTATGAACATTGACACAACATCTGTTCCGGCGTTTACACAGGATAAGAGCATCCTTCAACTTTGACACATACCAAACATCAACAGGGTTAGACCGGCACGGTGGCCTAGTGGTAAGCCCTCCGCCCCGTGATCGGGAGGTCATACCTAAGACTTTAAAATTGGCAATCTAGTGGCTGCTCCGCCTGGCGTCTGGCATTATGGGGTTAGTGCTAGGATTGGTCCGGTGTCAGAATAATGTGACTGGGTGAGACATGAAGCCTGTGCTGCGACTTGTGTCTTGTGTGTGGCGCACGTTATATGTTAAAGCAGCACCGCCCTGATATGGCCCTTCGTGGTCGGCTGGGCGTTAAGCAGACAAACAAACAAACAAACAAACAAACAAACAAACAAACAAACAAACAAACAAACAGGGTTAGGCTGAAGGGACACGAAGAGACAACAACTGACCAACAACCAACCCGTATTCATTTTCCTTTCTGCCTGGTAATATGGATTGGTTTTGAGATTGGTTTTGGAGAATATACATAGTTTCATATCAGAGCTTGACTTTGCCAAATCTCCAAATTCACTGGCAATGTTGGCAGGTTTTGAGATTTTGTTGAGAATATACCTAGTTTCATATCACAACCTGACTTTGCCAAATGTCCATATTAACAGGCAATGTTGGCAGGTTTTGAGATGTTTTGAGAATATACCTAGTTTTATCAAATCAGAACTTGACTTTGCCGCAAATGTCCATATTCACTGGCAATGTGAACAGGTTTTGAGAGTTTTTATGGAGAATATACATATAGTTTTATATCAGATCTTGACTTTGCCAAATGTCCTCATTCACTGGCAATGTGGACATGTTTTGAGATTTGTTGTTGTTGAGAATATACATAGTTTCATATCTGGGCTTGACTCTGCCAAATGGAATGGCAAGTGAGAACTGAGGAAGGCTGGGCACATGGTGAAAAGTGCAGCACTAAATCACTGTGAATGGCGACATTGACCCCTGGTGGTGGAGTAGCAGCAGACCTCTCACCGCTACCTGGCCGCTGCTGTGTAGGTCTGTGTAGGTCTGCACAGTGTCGCGTGTGGCGTGCAGCACGTGCCGTGCGGCGCTCTGGCCTTGCTGTGCAGCGGTATGGAAGCATACTAGCGCCAAAAGCGAAAATGACAAAGATATCTGTTTTGACTTTTTACTCGTTTTTATCGCGGCATACTAATGCTGAGGTCGTAATTCAGCAGTGATTCATGTAAACATCAGTGATAAAAACAGTAGAAATCGCTGCGCGTCAGTTGCAATCAGCATTGACTACCGTCTCGTTTTTGTGGTGCG
Organism: Littorina saxatilis; assembly: GCF_037325665.1. Taxonomy (NCBI): domain Eukaryota; kingdom Metazoa; phylum Mollusca; class Gastropoda; order Littorinimorpha; family Littorinidae; genus Littorina; species Littorina saxatilis. The sequence continues at coordinate 13,182,970 of NC_090261.1, read as the reverse complement.
GTACTCTAGCGCTCAAAAGTCACGTGCTGAGTATTGCTATAGTGATAACTCCGACACTTAGTAGCGTTCTTTGCGAGTATCTTCGATAATTAATGATACCTTTGTGGTCTATTTGATAAACACCTTTGACTCATCATCCTTGTAGCAAACGGGCACCAAGAATCTTTGCTGTTCAGATCTTACAACACATTGGTAATTCAGCCGTCTTCTTTGTAAGTACCACTTTTGTCGCTGGTATACCGCCATACAGGGAGCTGCAACAAGCACACGGAGATGGGTGTCAAACAAAGACAGGCTTTCACTTTGCTTTTTTCTTCCAGCCTTGAAATTAACTCTACTTCCAGCCACGCTCACAAGTACCTCTGTTTACCTCCTGTAAACACTTATTTCCTGTCAGCATTCGCACACAATTAGTCTTCCCTTCCCGAGGGAGAGCACTTCATTTTTAACAGAGACTTGCAGATAATTTGTTGTATACGTTGAAAATATTCAGAACATTTGGCATTGAAGTGCCACGCATCTTGTGACCCCACCCTGTGCTAAATTCGGAATTGCAATTTCAAATGTTCTCTCGGTATGAAGTTCTCACGGTCTTCCTAATTCACGGTTCTATATAGAGGGTCTTGAGTTCAACTGACAATTTTCATTTTATTATGGTGTAGTTCCAGGCCTAATCGCGTTCATATGTAATTTCAGGCATTTTTGTGTCTATTAGTTTCAATCTGAAAACCGGAAACAAAATCGACAAATCGGCGGTTTAATAGAGCGGTAGATATTTGACTTGCCATTTTGTTTCAGCTATAAGTATAACGTAATTACTGCAGCATGTTCCAAATGCTTACCTTGGCTAAATGAAGGATTTTTTTCTAGAAGCTACAATTCGTTTCTATACAAATGTAAAAATACGCTGTGTTTGGAAATAGGCGGCTAGCGCTATCACTGACTGAGTTCTCAATGACTTTACCTACAGATATCTTATTCACGATTTATTTTACGCCAATTTGAGTATTTTAGACAACGACAGGCTATCTTTCACCTTAAAAAAAAGCCGCTTGTGAAACACACTCACCAACAAAGATGCCATAAGCTCAGTGTAAACACACTCACCAACAAAGATGCCATGAGCTCAGTGTAACTGACTCTGGCACAAAGGTGAGGCAATGAGAACCGTGAACCAGACATAACAGGACGCCATAGGGAGCTGCACGACAGAGACATAAATCCGTCAGATCAGTGGGAACTCGATGGGCTGTGGACGAGGCCGGACTAAAGTAACAGCACCAGCAGCACGTGCACACTGTAAACGCCCTGTCAAGCGAGGTGTTGGAATGGAAGATAAACTGTCCAGTACCTGCCAGATAACAGGCAGTAATTACAGCCCTCATGGCTTCCGCTCACCGCTCCCCCCCTTCTCTCACCTGTACAGTATTGGGCAGTTTCTGATGCCGTCAGAGTACTAGTTTCAGTTCTCCCTGAATGCACTTTGTACTGTTTCGAATTTAATTCAATTCAATATAACTTTATTGTCTGAATGTAAAACATACAGAAATTTGTCTTATGGCTCGTTTAATGGACCCGACAGTCTTATATATGTATTCTATGAGCTTCGGACCATGACCTAGACTTGATTTTCCAGGTTGGTTACCTGACACGAATTCCGCTCCTCGTCCATCTCCCCTTACATGTGTACACTGTACCCAGCTTCCGACGATGACCTACATGCGATTTTCTAATCTTGTTACCGGAATGTAGTGACATGAACTTATTTGGCTCTCTTCCGCTGTCCCCGTCCCCAAATCTGAGTTTTGTCTGACCATCTGTCTATCGACTTTTTTTCTACGCACACTGCTTTTACCAGCCTGCCAATCAGAGCCTATTTGAGCCTTTCTTGTATACCCTGCTCTGTAGACGCAGAACAAGAAGAGCAAACGCTCGATCGAGTCACTTTCGCAGTTCTGAATATTATATGAGGCATCAGATGGACAGGAAGAAATTGCTATTCTCAACACAATGAGTCACGTTCACATAAAATTTGAGCCCGGTCACTTTTATAGTTTCCGAGAAAAGCCCAACGTTAAGTTGTGTGTTGCCGAACAGAAAAGGCTAGTTATCTCCCTTGTTTTTCTGATAACGTTCGTAAAAGGCTACAGATGTAAATACTTTGATGTAAAGAATAATCCTACAAAGTTTCAATCACATCCGATGAACTTTGTCAAAGATATAAAATGTCTAATTTTTCCTTTGACGCTGACCTGTGACCTTGAAAAAGGTCAAAGGTCAACGAAACCATCGTTAAAGTGTAGAGGTCATTGGAGGTCACGACTAAACAAAATATGAGCCCGATCGCTTTGATAGTTTCCGAGAAAAGTCCAACGTTAAGGTGGTGTCTACGGACGGCCGGCCGGACAGACTAACACTGACCGATTACATAGAGTCACTTTTTCTCAAGTGACTCAAAAAAACCCACTATTTCGTAAGGCCCAGAAGCTCAAAATGGAGCCTTGCCTTCCAATATGTCTAATCACTCAGCTGATTCTTCATACAGGTGTGCGGGCCGCGCAAAGCTCAGTGGCAGCGAGTTTATCCAAGGAAAATGACTTGGCTGACAAAGCTGACCAGCCGCACTCGTTCATCATCTGCTCACTGTCCATTCAGCTGTGTGGTCACTTCAGTTACTCTCTGCACTAGTCTGACCGCTAGTACTGTGATTTTCTGACTGCTTGATTGAAGACCGATGCTCGCAAAGGTGCGAGACTTGATGTTAACTTTGAATGACTACATGACACTTGGAGACAAAGGCGAACGACAAGAAGAAGAAGACGACATACACATCAATATTTACACAAATAAGACCCCCCCCCCCCCCTCAAATAAGAGCAAACAAACAAACGAACAAAAAAACATACAAACAAACAAGCAACAACAACAAAAAGACATTTATTTCAAAAACTTCACACGTATCGCACACAAAACCATTCAGTAGATTGCCTTGACTTGAGTAAAGTGACTTCAGTGAGCTTCGAGAAACAGTCACCCGATGGTCTTCCACAGCAGAGGGCTAGAACGAAGAAAACCACCGATAATTATTGTCTTTCTACAACCCACCAAAGACACAATCCAGTGCATTCCAATGCCAACCAATACTCAAAGGAAACGACTTGTTTCAAAGCAAAAATAAAAATAAAAACAGCAACACTTCAATAGCTGTAAGAGTTGTCGCAGATGTACAAATCTGGTGTCTTTCCTAGTAATGGGTAACTTTATATTTCTTGTGGAAGTTAGTTACCTTTATCATATTTTTCAATGAAAGTTATTGACATTTTGGCCAAGCAATCTTCGACGAAGGTCGGACTTTGGTATTGCATTTCATCTTGGAGGCTTAAAAATTATTTGATAACTTTGGTCATTAAAAATCTGAAAATTGTAATTAAAATTATATTTTTATAAAACGATCCAAAAACCATTTCATCTTATTTTGCATCATTGTTTGATTCCAAAAACATATCAATATGTTATATTCGGATTACAAACAATCTCTGAAAATTAAAAATATAACAATTATGATTAAAATTAATTTTTTTAATTTGATTTAAAAACAATTTCATCTTATTCCTTGTCGGAAAGACGCTTGACAAAGATGATACCGTCACGAGTCCACGTGTCTGTGATCTTCTTGGGTCGTTTGAGATTGCGCGCTCTTGCGGCAACACTTGCACGGGATTTCGTAAGATCCTCGTTGATGAAGATCTTTGCTTCTGGGGATATCGTACCCAGGAACTCTCATGTAAAATTTAATTAAGATCGGTCCAGTAGTTTAGTCTGAATCGCTCTACACACACACACGCACACACACGCACCTAAAGTGTGGATGGTTACCTAAGAGGCGGCACTGGGTGCAGTGCCTTTCTAGTGCACTTGCACTACAACAGCACTGGGTGCAGTACTCGCTCCGGCATCGAAGAATTTTGCACTAAAAAATGCACAAAATTTGACCTATTTCGTCGCCTATAGAGGACGGAAAGAATGTCATTTTGAACATTGTTATGACATTCTTTCCGTCAAAAAAGTCAATTTAACGGTGTTAAATGAAGCGACCATCCACACAATTAGGTTGCCATCCAGAGTTTAGGTTGCCATCCACGTGTGGATGATTGCCTTATGGTGATTTAGGCAACCAAACCTGTGGAAACGGGGGTACACACACACACACACACACACACACACACACACACACACACACACACACACACACACACACACACACACACACACACCACGACCCTCGTCTCGATTCCCCCTCTATGTTAAACATTTAGTCAAAACTTGACTAAATGTAAAAAGAAACATTGGGATAATTCCAGTCAAAACGCAGATCACTCTCAAAACGCTTCTCTCTATACGGAGTAACTTTATACAGGTCTTTTCTAACTTTTGTGACGTTTCAAAGAGAGTAACGAAACAGAAACATTGGGATAGTTTCAGTCTATACGTAGTACAGACTCTACTTGTACAAAGTAACTTTATATCTCTCCTGGCCTTTGTGGTGCTTCGAAGCGAGAAACGAAAGAGAAATATTTACGCTGCTTTCAGTCTATAAGCGGGTTTACATTCCTTATTGTACGGATGTCCCTAGAAAAGTTAAGTACTATTACCTAAACGAAAGATGCTTCAAATGTGAAGGTAGACCTCTTCAGTATAGCTTTCGCACGTTTCGCCCTGCAGTCCGGACTGACGATCTAACAGCGAACGACAAGAAGAAGTATAGCTTCCCAAACAGCAAGTAACCTCGGCCTTTGTGTTGGTTTGGAGCGAGAAACGAAAAGGAAACATTTCGCTGCTTTCACCCTCAAGAGCGACAAACTCATTCTACGGAGACCGACCGATGCCCGCAGCAAAGTTACTATTCTGACTGTTATATTATAGATGCTGCAAATTGTGAAGGTAGATATCTCCGGTATAGCTCCACAACAAATAACAAGGAACCTAATATCTTCCCAGCAGGCCTTTGTGAAGATTCCATGCGAGAAACGCAAAGGAAACATTTGGTTTCGTTCAGTCTGATAGCAGAGCACGCTCCTAGTTGTACGATGGCGGGGGTCCCAACGAAGTTACAATGTTATACAGTCATTAAGGGCAGAATATACCTGCACAGTTTCAGCGGCACAGACGACGCACTGCATATTATTGATGCTGCGATAGGGATTATGACGAGTATTTGGCCTGTTTTCCTTTCACGCAACGTGTAGCGGGCTGGGATAATCTGCAGTGCGTCGTCTGTCCTGCTGAAGTTACATAGGTGAGCGCCAGGCCTTAGAAGAAGAAGAAGAAGAAGAAGAAGAAGAAGAAGAAGAACAAGAAGAAGAAGAAGAAGAAGAAGAAGAAGAAGAAGAAGAAGAAGAAGACGAAGAAAATTGACTGAAAATCGTCGCAGTTGTATAGGTCCAATTCATTCTTCTTACTCGGCGTGACGTTATCAAATGGATCGGCTAGCTTTAGCCCTAAGGGGCACAACTCCGCTCACTCTCTTCGCGCCGCCATATTGGATGCCGTCTTTGTTAGTTTTCTTCATTGCACTCTTGTTCTTTTTGCGTATTTCACTGTGTATGCAGACAAAATGAAGAAAACTGTGCATGCATGAGTCCAAAGGGGATCTGCCTTTTTAACACAACAGCACAACATAAAAAGTAAAGCAAGAATACATTATTATATTCATCTATTTATTCTCTATCTCAAATTACCATGCAGACAGTGCACCAAAATTCACAAGATAAAGCTCTCAAGACAGGCAAATGAGGTACAAAGCAGCTCAGGTAACTACTGCAAAGTATAATTTTCAAAGCATCCTATCACAGTGTTCACTCTAAAGGCACAACCGATGGACAATTGTTGATTAGCGCACTGCACACAGCAAAAAATAACCAGTTATAATCGTCTTCTCCGCTCAGTAACTTCCTTCCAGTTGTCACCCTGATGGTAAACAACTTTAGGGATCCTAAAGTGTGCCTGCTGACTGCAGTTTTTGGCCACACAACGTGTCATTTTCACTTTTGTCGAGTCGCCACCCAACGCTCAAGCACTGTCAGAGATCGTGCAAGGCATCCAACATGGCGGCGGATGACCAATTCCAGAGAATTACGACCCGTGATTCTCATACCGCGCGCGCCGAGTAGAAATGCTGTTGATAACTTGAGTTTCTGCAATGGGCCTATAGACCTCTACAGTGGTACAGTTATTATACGCCTCCAAATAGCAAGTAACCTTATATCTCTTCTGCCCTTTGAGACGTTTCGAAGCAAGAAAGGAATAGGAATCATGGGCGACACTTTCAGGACCCGCTCCTCGTTGTAGGGAGGCCAGACGATGTCCCCAGGCGACCCAAGCGGAGCAGACTTTGGGAGGTCACGGTTGAGCGAGCAGACGCAGCGGGTGGGGATGTTGAGGGATTGGGGGCGAGACGTGTGACGGCGGCACGCCACAAAGCGTTAATCCATCCATGACCTTGTTGGCGGGGGTCAGAGGGGCTCGTGTTTCTTTCCGCCACAACTGACGCCCGTGCACAGAGAACTTGAAACTGACGGTCTGTGGGTTGTCATTCGATCTATTGCTATTCATGTATTGGGGACTTTGGGTGTGGATGGTCGGAGGTGGTGGGGGAGGGTCGAGAAAGGGGGGGGGGGGGGTGGCACGTAAACTGTCTGAGCCTTGCTGATACATATGTAGTAAAGTCTTTTTCTACTGTATCAAGCGAGGTGGCATTCATCAGAGCTACCGAGCCTTGCGGAGTTTTCTAGGGAAGCTAAGATGTTAGTGTGTGTGCGGGAGGATGGGGATGGTAGTGTGTGTTGGGGGGGGGGGGACTACCCTCGTCTTCATTCAACATGATGTCAACAACTCCTACCTTCTGGCTTGCGCTCGTCGTAAAAAAAACACAACACACATACACTTTATGTAACTAGAACAGAATTGTTGCCTCCTTCAAACGCCCTCCCACAAACTCACAGACCCGCGTTCGTCGTAAAAACACACATATGTAACAGCTATTACTAGAACAAGGTCTTCTCGCAGGAGTGAGGATTTCTGCTGTCCCGTGTAGAACTCCCACCTTCTTCTCAGCCAAACCCAGGACAATTCTTTGGGCCTGCACTTGTAAAAAACAAAACAAACAGGTAACAACCAGTAGCTGGTCTGGGGGGGGGGGGGGGTAGCTTTTTTGTTTAGGTTTTATTTTTCCGGGGGAAGGGGGATGGGTCATGTTGTTCTCAGTGTCTCATACTATTTCGTTGAACTCCTACCTCCTTCACACGCCCTCCCACAAACTCACAGACCGGCGCTCGTCGTGAAAACTGATATGTAACAAGTAAATAGAAAAGGGTCTTCTCACTGATGGTGGTGGGGTAGGGGGGTGGGCGGGTGTTCCTGCTGTCCCCTCTTACTATATATCTCCACCACACGACCCGCGCTCGCCGGTCGTAAAAACACATATGTAACAGATATAACTAGCACAGGGTCTTCCGACCGCCGTTTATGACCTGCTCGTTAAACAGGTATCGTGCTCAGGCGTCGGGGGTTGTGACTGACGCGGAAAATGTGCAGATGCGTTTAATACCTGTAGGGCTTTAGTACCGGCACGCTAACTACAAGCACTTCTTGGCGCTGTTACGGCGTTACGCCTCAGTGCACGGGCAAAGCCAGTCTCGGCAGGTGAGCTCTCATCCATGTCACAGCAGTTCATGTCGTAGGATCCGCACTTCACTGCACACTGGACTTGACGTACCGAAGCAGGCCGCAGTCCGGACAAACTGTTGATGACAACAATTTCTTGGAAACAATTGAGATTATTTTGAATACATTCGAACCTATTTATTACAACTACCCAGACCTGTTTACCCCCATAAGTGTTTTGGAGTAATGCTCAGCCCCAAAAATAGTAATCCTGGCACAAAAATAGTAATCATCCAGCATTCGTCGCCAATTACAACGCCGCGGCACATGACAACTGTGTCTGCGAAACGCAATCATGCACATATATCCATCAGTCAGTTTTTGTAGTCATCATAATTTCAAAGAAGATCCCATCAAAAGCACATGCATCACTGATTCTTTTTCTTTTGCTCGTAGTAGGCCTTTTTCAGTGTGTCAAGCGCTTCTCTACTGTACTTGCGCTTGCCGAATGAGTGAGGGCGAGACTTCACCACTAGAATAAGGCTCTCCAGCGTCTCGTCAGACAGACATGATCTCTGGTCAGTCCTGTGCTTTTTCACCCCATTTTGCCATTGAAAAAAACAATGCCAAACATGTGAATTGATTAAAAAAATCGTAGTCTTGACACGGATAGCGGAATGGCGTATTTTTTGCAGAAAATCGTAATAAATTACGCCAAAATCGTAAGGGTAAACAGGTCTGTGGTCGTTGTAGACAAGTGGTCGCTTTTGAGAGGTAGTCGCAAAGGCAGGTTCAACTTTAGGCTACTTGCTTGTCGGCCAAAGAACGTCAGCGATCTGGGCAAGCAAAATCAAAGAAAATTTGCCTATTTCACTCATTTTTTCAGCGTTGTTTTGCTGACTTGAGAAGCCAGTGTCAGTGAAGACATCGCCCGACTGAAAACTAATTTTACAACGTCTTGCTGGACATTTTCCAAAGTCCCGAGTCGGGCTCTCGAAAAAACGCCAATTCTAGCTCAGCCCGGCCTTTTCATCTTGATTGCACTAACAGATCATAATGCGTTCAGTTGAAGAGTCGCTGACGCCGATGTAAGTTCGAGGTCTGTAGCAAGGTTAAGTAGTTTGAAGGACAATTCAAAGCCTCCAGTACACATTTCAACTGTCCCCAACCACGCGCGATCAGTAGACACCCGGAAAAGCCAGTCAGTGGAGACAAGTAGGTGCGAAGAGAGCGGACAATGCAGACGCCACTTGGACGCTTGTTGCTGAGTTCAGCATAGAAAGAACAATTACAAGATAGCTGTGACTAAGGCAGCTAAAAGAGGCGACAGGTGGGAAGCCTAAGCGAAGGCGACAGACCCGCCTACTTTTGCTTGGTGTTAGAACATTCACACAAGTCTTTTAGAAACAGACCAAAGGCATGACCAATTATAGGAATGTACTGTTAGGCTCATTATCATTTAGGTGATGATTTGCAAAGTCCCGGCGTTCACACTATCTCGACTCTTTTGATCTTCCTCCATACAGAAGTGAAACTGCTTTGGGACGTGATGAACAATCCACAAAAGTGATAGTTCGTATACATTAAGTCTACAACTCATTCTTCTTAAAAGCTTGCGAATTTGAATTGTTGAACATGTCGACACTGGCAGCTGTTTGCATTCGTAGAAACCTATATACGCGGAAGTCGCATTTCAAACGTAGACTGCAGCCTTACAAAGAGAGACCTCCACTCTTGCCGTGAACTCAAAATCTAAGAAACTCTCTCAGAGGAAGCCGAACTAACGAAAGGCATAGTTTGGGAAGCTCTTTTGTCTTTTTATTCTATCTTTTATCCTTTTACCTACGGGTGGTCGTATAAAAACAGCTAATTTACTAACATGCAGGGACGATTTAGACTCAAACTTCTTTAAAGTCTATCACCGGAAGAAGTCTGGCTTCTTGAAAAAAAACTTGCCCGAAACTTTCGGAGAAAAATGTATATCTAGAAAATGTATCGCTTCAAGTCACTTTAAGCAACGAAAGCATTTTAGATTATCAGTGATACTGGTCTTTCGGACAGCTTTGTGTTAGTATTTTGTTCCCCATGTCAGCCTGTCAGTTCCAACTAAACTTGAGACTTTCAGTGTTTGTGCAGCAAGCCAAAGATTGACCATTGACCAAGCAGTCTTGAGAAGAATGGTCAGCGTCAGTCTGGCTGGAGGCTGGCCACGAGCAGCTTTTCACCGGACGTCGTCACCTCACACTTGTAGTACTCTCCTCCCCTCCTCTCTTGTCCGAAACTGACCGCCTGGACAATGCGACCTGACAGCAAACAGCAGGATTCTCGCCCTACAAAGCCGGAGTAAAGACAGTCACCTTTCGTGCAGCCGTGTCCAGCAAATCGCCTTCATGCAGTCGTCCATCCCTCAGACCTCCGGTTTTTTTCAGACAAGAACTGTTGGGAAGATACTCGCCGAACCCTCTATGGAACGATTTTGCCCTAGCCGTTTTAGAATAAGACACCATTGGGTTGACATCAAAAAAGTCGCCAGGAAACAGCCAATGGCCGGGATTGCGAGCTTTTCAGCCGTCATGTCTTCTCGCACACATCAGCTCTCTGCCTGCATCGGTCCCGGATATTCATATCGTTTGTAGGGACGTTTAAAAACAATAACTAACTTCCTCCCTTGAGCTCTACTCAAGAAACACTATCAACTAGGTTTACTCGCAAAAACTTAGCCAGCGCACCCCTAGGAAACGGGGATCAGAAACTAGTTTTCAGTCGTGCGAAACTCTGGGTGTCCAGATTACGAATTATTCACTCAGTTTCACATCTTCCGGTCGTCCGGCGTTTAGCATCTTCACGGGTTAACTATACCTGCCCTGAGGTGTCTTCACCTGGAATGTTCAGTCAACCTTGCCGCTGGTAAACAGTCTCAAGAAAGAAGCTGAAACCATCAGCCATCATCGTCGACCCTGTCTGTAACGACCATCCAAAGGTCCGACTTGAAGTGGTCGCTAAATATAGACGGGGAGTCGTCATGGAAAAGGGGAATCATGTGGAAAACAAAACTCGCTTCGGAGTGGTCGTTGAGGTCAGTGCTGAGGGGCACGAACCGAAAGTGGGTGCCACCCAAACAGGAGAGAACAGACCACGGGTTCTGATTCGTTGAAATCACAACACATCTCAGTTTCAACCATACACCATTTATCCTGGACCCCCAACTAGATCTCTCTCCGCTCTATTACGAGGTAGCGCCTCTCGCATTTAGGAACCTACGCTTACATGGCCTTTCAGAAATCAGGGGGATGTCATATCCGGTGTCGATTGTAAACATGGACGAAGTTGCCGAGGTAAGTTCTGAAAATGCTAAAATAAACTCAGCAAAAGTGCATATGGAACATGTTTTTCGATGGGTTTTGTTAAATCTAGTTTGGAGTTTTGGAAAATCCAGTTTATTGTCACCTCCCATTGTCACAAATGCGTGCTTTCTTTTCACTGTCTTCGAATCGCTGGCCTTTCAAACCCGGGCGGACGCGACGCGGGTCACGTGACGAGTTGGCGGTCCAGGCTATTTGGTCTATGGTTTCAACCAATCCAACAGTGCGGGTGGTAACTTTCTCGTGCACCTCAGCCGCCCAGGTTGTCGCTTTCGAGATGTGGTCACAAGGGCAGGTTCGACTGTAATAGTCTTCACTTTCAGGTCAAACAAACACTCAAGAAGGTCAGAGTTGAAAGAAAAACAGGTCAAGTGTAGTCAACATGTAGGTGAATTTGTCCTTACGCAAGAGAGGAACGGATTCAAGTTTACGAAACGTAGGACAACTATGTTAATTGTTGTTGAGTTTGTACTGAAATTAAGGTCAACTACTGGATCACAAATACCGATAAAGGTTATTAAACTCAGAACCCAAACAAAGTTGTCCCTCAAACCGACAAGTAAACTGACGCAGGACAGGTAATAATTCGAAGTTACTGCTATGAATCTGTTCGAGTCTCTTCAATTTTAAAATACTGAGATCTTGTGGAAAGAGAGAAAGAGAGAGAGAGAGAGAGAGAGAGAGAGAGAGAGAGAGAGAGAGAGAGAGAGAGAGAGAGAGAGAGAGAGAGAGGGGGGCGAAGGGATGGAGGAAGACAGTCAGACGAACATACACATAAACAGACATACAGACAGAAAGGCAGACAGACAGATAGACAGACAGACAGAAAGGCAGACAGACACACACACACACCCAGCAATTCTGCAACTGTCAGAACGCACAGTTGTGATAGAAAGCGGAAGGAGAACAAGCGAAGTGTTTACGACGTTGAGCTATTATAGTCCCCCTTCCTCTATCAGCGCCCATTTACACCAACATTACCTTGAACGAAAAGCAGATTGTCAAGGTTTATACCTGAATTTCCCGTTCTCGCGATCCCATCAGTGTAAACCTCTCTGTTTATGTGTGTGATGGTCGGAGTAAAACTCCTCTCCACTTTTCAGTCACTTATGCAGTCTTTTCCCAGCTTCGAGAAAGTTTGACAAATAATGAGTCAAAACAGGCGCGGTTTTGTCAGGATCTTACTATTACATAAGCTTTTACTTCTTTTCATTGTGGCCTCTGCCCCTATACAATTTGGTGGGATATTCTGGATTGACTCAATGCCTGTATGCGAGGTCGCTTTTTTTTCTTGCTTTTTTTTTGCGCCGTAGTTCAAAGGGCGCGCAGTCGACTCTGCGACTGAGTTTAGTTTTTCCCGCACTTCCTCTAAAATGAAAATGTTTTTTGTTTTAAATCTGTTTTACATTAAAAACGAAATACACCCCCTACCCCCTCCCCCCCTCCCCCCCCCAATATAAAAAGACTCCAGGGGAAATGTTCCTTCGATTTAAAGAATTAAAAAAACATTTTGTAAGAACAAACAACAAGAAACTAGTCCAGTTGAACTATTGAGAATCAGCATCAGTGGAGGTACTCGGGGAAGTTCAGGTGACGTTTTCATAGGACCAAAAGAAAAGGATAAACCAAGGGGTGGTTGAGTGCTAGCAATGGGTAAGGTAAGACCAGGCGGATATGCAGAGGGATTAGCCAAAAGCCGAGTGGCTAAACACCAGCAGATGTTCACTGTTTGTAAACGCATGATGCCAGCTAAATTGGCGCCCCCTCTCACTGCGGCGGCACTTGATTAACAGAGAATTAAACACAACCACACAACAGGGCGATCTGCACAGCCCTGTCGGAAATGTATTTGTCAGAGAGCAAGAGTCAACGGAGCAACGGGTTCTAGACAACTCTGGACGAACAGTGAAACAGAAATCTCTCCACCTGAACTACAGCGTGTCGATGGCAACGGGTTCTAGGAAACTCCGGATGAAAAAGTGAAACAGAGATCTCTCCACCTGAACTAGCGTGTCGTGGGATGAACGAGGACTCGCACTCTGCGCTTGGCGATCGAAGAGAGGTGAAAGTGTTTGAGACGGGCGCAGTGGCGTGGTGGTAAGACGTCGGCCTCCTAATCGGGAGGTCGTGAGTTCGAATCCCGGTCGCTGCCGCCTGGTGGGTTAAGAGTGGAGATTTTTCCGATCTCCCAGGTCAACTTATGTGCAGACCTGCTTGTGACTTAACCCCCTTCGTGTGTACACGCAAGCACAAGACCAAGTGCGCACGGAAAAGATCCTGTAATCCATGTCGGAGTTCGGTGGGTTATGGAAACACGAAAATACCCAGCATGCCTACTCAACGAAAGCGGAGTGAGCTGACTATGCTCTCAGAGTATAGTGTGGGGAACCCAAATGGGCAAACGAGCTCACACGTAACCAGAAAAATGCTGGAACGCTGAAGAAGAAGAAGAAGAAAGTGTTTGAGACCACAGCGGATGGAAATGCTGCCCTTACCCTCGCGCAGACAAAAACAAAGTAAAGACACTACGAGCTCTTAGAGTGGTACAGGTAGATGATAGAAAACTCGGACCTACATTTACTGACAAAACAGAAGACGCCCCTAAACAACAACACACCACAGCATCAAAAGCTATCAAAAACGTGTCTCTTTCGTGTTCAGGCCAAGAAAGCGATGACAAATCAAATGAAATGTAAATGCAGTTCTTCGGTACTCTTTTGTAACAAGACAGCCTAAACGAATTTTCTTTGACATTGGTAAGCTTCAGTAGACGAGCGATTCAATCAATCAATCAATATGAGGCTTATATCGCGCGTATTCCGTGGGTACAGTTCTAAGCGCAGGGATTTTTTTTAAAAACTTTTTTTAATGCAATTTTATATCGCGCACATATTCAAGGCGCAGGGATTTATTTATGCCGTGTGAGATGGAATTTTTTTTACACAATACATCACGCATTCACATCGGCCAGCAGATCGCAGCCATTTCGGCGCATATCCTACCTTTCACGGCCTATTATTCCCAAGTCACACGGGTATTTTGGCGGACTTTTTTTTTTATCTATGCCTATACAATTTTGCCAGGAAAGACCCTTTTGTCAATCGTGGGATCTTTAACGTGCACACCCCAATGTAGTGTACACGAAGGGACCTCGGTTTTTCGTCTCATCCGAAAGACTAGCACTTGAACCCACCACCTAGGTTAGGAAAGGGGGGAGAAAATTGCTAACGCCCTGACCCAGGGTCGAACTCGCAACCTCTCGCTTCCGAGCGCAAGTGCGTTACCACTCGGCCACCCAGTCCAAGTGCCATTATACTTCCAGAAATAAGCGGCAATATTTTGGGCCAATCATAATAAACGTGTTCTGCATGAGACCAGTTTTAACGATCATCCTAGGTAAAGAAACTACACTTGAACTGTACTATTTGCACAGTATTCTACGCGACGTTGATGTCGATCACTTTGAGTAGGGTGTGGATGACAATGAACTGCTCAAGCAGGTCCTTTTACGGGTTTCTCCACTTTTCATCCTTTCATGGGTATGCGTTTAATTTGATTTTTCTTGTTAGTGTCATTCCAGATTTGTGTCAAAACGGCATTAAACACCAACAATACGGACACAGAATAAAACCCTCTTTGTCTAAAGTTCTTCTGACACTCGATTACAGTTTGCTCTGTCTGTCTGTCTGTCTGTCTGTCTGTCTGTGTCTCTCTCTCCCTCCCTGTCTCTCTCTCTGTAACTCTCTTTCTCGGTCTCTCTCTCTCTCTCTCTGTAACTCTCTTTCTCGGTCTCTCTCTGTCTCTCTCTCTCTCTCTCTGTAACTCTCTCTCTCTCTCTCTCTCTCTCTCTCTCTCTCTGTGTGTAACTCTCTTTCTCGGTCTCTCTCTGTTTCTCTCTCTCTCTCTCTCTGTCTCTCTCACTCTCTCTCTCTCTCTCTCTCTCTCGCTCCTCTCTGACTTTCTCACTGTCGCCTGTCACGCCTCTCCCGCTTACACACTTCTCTCTATCTCTGCCTCTCTTTCTCTCTCTAGCACCTCTTCCGTTGATTTCTTTTTTTACTCACAGCCCCTGTCTCTTTTATATCACTACAAGAATGCTGTCTGGCATAAAACGAGTGAAGCCATTATGCAGAGAAAGGCAAGCAGAATGCAGGGGGGACATGTGCCGTTAATTACGAGGGGTTGGGGGTGAAGTGTGTGCGAGCGAGCAAAGTGGTAAAGGGTCTGATGGCGGGGTCCAGGCATGCTGGGACTCTCCCTGTTCCTCCCTGTTCACCCCTGACTGCTCGTGTCGAGTCTCTCCGGGCGCCACTCTCACCTGCATTACCACTGTCAGCTCCAACTTTGCGGCCTTTGTCACTGTGTCTACAAGAGCTTCTCGACTGGAACATCTGAAAGCTGTGCAAGACATCGCTGTTAGCTCTAATTCTACAGCCAGCATTGCGCCTAAAAGAATAAGCTGTTTGGAGCATCATCTTAAGGACTTGCTACACCATTCAACCCTGTTGCATGAAACCATGCAAATCGTCAGTCACTGTCAGCTCTAACTTTGCCTTTGTCACTGTGTCTACAAGAGCTTTTCGACTGGAACATCTGAAAGCTGTGCAAGACATCAATGTTAGCTCTAATTCTACAGCCTTTATCGCGCCTACAAGAATAAGCTGTCTGGAGCATCTTAAGAACTTGTTACACCATTCAACTTTGATGCATGTAAAAAAAAAAAAAATCTTAAAATGTGTTACCTTCCCGTTGAAACATCACTTTTAGCTCCAACACAGTTGTTTTCACTGCACCTGTGTGAGCAATTAGCCTGCAGTTTGAAAAAGCAACTTGACTTGAGTATCTTAAGGGATTGTTACACCATTCAACTCTGCTGCATGCTACAAAGTTGAATCGTGTAACCAGCCCATTCAAAGAATGCAAAGCACCACTCTCAGAACCAACTGAGCATTTGTCACTATGCCTACAAGAGCTTCTCGACTGGAGCAGCTAAAAACATGCAATGCATCATGGTGCACGCAAGACGTAGGTGTCTGAAGCAGCCTGGGACCGTGCAAAACGTCAGTCACTGTCAGACGGGCGCAGTGGCGGGGTGACGTTAAGACGTCGGCCTCTTAATCGGAAGGTCGAGAGTTCGAATCCCGGCCGCGGCTGCCTGGTGGGTTAAGGGTGGAGATTTTTCCGATTTCCCAGGTTAACTTATGTGCAGACCTGTTAGTGACTTATTCCCCTTCGTGTGTACACGTAATCACAAGACCAAGCGCGCACGGAAAAGATCCTGTAATCCATGTCAGAGTTCGGTGGGTTATAGAAACACAAAAATACCCAGCATGCTTCCCCCGAAATCGGCGTATGCTGCCAGAATAGCGGGCTAAAAACGGTCATACACGTAAAAACCCACTCATGCAAAAACATGAGTTTCCGCCACAGAGATATAGAATATTCTATATCTCTGGGGTTTTCGCCCATGAATGAAGAAGAAGAAGGAGGAGAAGAAGAAGAAGTCAGTCCCTGTCAGCTCCAATTTGCCTTTGTCACTATGCACACAAGAGCTTCTTTTCTTTTCTATGGCATCTTGAAAATAGGACGGACAACACTCTCAGCTCCAATTCAGTCGTTATCACTAAGGGAGTCATTAGAACGGAGATTAAAAAAGCAACTTGACTTGAGCTTTGAAAGGGTTTGTTACACCATTCAACTTTGCTTCATGCAACAATGTTGAATCGTTTAGCCTGCCTGTACACAATTCATATCCTTCATTACTAGTTTTCCTCAAAGGCTGAGGATGTCAGTCAAAATGATGAAAAATGAAGAAAAAGTAAAACGGTTATTTAGAGCGGAATGAACGAAGGATTGAGAAGAAGAGGTGTCATACATTAAATCAACAGGATTTATTCAATTCCCATATTCAAGAAAACAGCTTTCGGGTGTTTTTTATTTCCTGAACCCTGAGTTCTACAATCCCGAAATATAAATGAACCACAACACTGACAATTAGATATATCATTCACACGAACCACGCTTGCAAGGGCAGATTAAATCTATTGGAAATAGACATACCAAGAAGAAAGATAGAGAGACAGAGACAATGTGAGAAAATTAGAGAAACACATGTGCGTGCGCGCGCGCATGCACGCACGCACTCACGCACGCACGCACGCACGCGCGCACGCACGAACGCACGCACGCACGCACACACGCACACACACACACACACACACACACAGAACGACGGACGGAGGTTTGGGAGATAGTGTGGGGGGGGGGGGGCCGTCTTTGAGAGGCAAATTAGCTCTGACATGACACAAACACACTGATTAATGTTCACAAATCAACCTCGCTTTTAGGCAATCTCGCTTGTCTATGCTGTCCCTAATCGCTGGCACAGGGATAAACTTTGAAAGGAACTATAGATCTCGCAAAACACTTCCCCATTTCTCCACAGAACGGACGATGACTCCACCCAAAGCCAAGCCTCAGCCTCGTGCGTGCACGAGCTAATAAATATGATATACGACAGCCCTCGTTAAGGGCTTCCTTCCATTTTCTTCTTCGATCTCGTAACGAGCGCCATCCATCTTCCAAGAAGACCGACCACAGCATTGCCCGTCATGTCCAATGGACCAAAAATGTGACCCTCCACCACGAAATGAGTCGCATGTCACCTCGCGCGGTTCTGCGCTAGGCTCAATATAAGTCCGGGGAGTGTCTGGTAACAGTGTAAGGGTCACCTTAGTCACAGGCTTATAACTCAAACAGTTTTTGCTCTTTTCTAAAACAGTTTTCACCACTGGATAGAGCATAAACAATTCTTTACGAAAATGTAAAAATATAAAAATCATGCAAAGGTGACATGCGACTCATTCCGTGGTGGAGGGTCACAAATGGTCTCGGTGGGAAATGAACCGCTACCCCTAAGGCCGGATAAGATATTAGATTTGCTGTGAAATCTTGGAAGAAATTCGATACGAAGGGGGTATTTCCCAGGCATACAATCATATATCAGGTATAAAAAGCGGTCGTATCAACAGTCTAAGCTCATTTGTCGGGTCGTGTTAAATTTCAAGTGGCATGAGCTCGCATTTCCTCTCGCCATTATTTTCAAACGCTATATATATATTATATATGTGCGTTGAATGTTCCAATCATCATCGCCTGAAATAGAGAAGAAAAAAAACCACCAAAAAAACACATGTCGTCTGAATTATAACATTACCTCATCACATCCGCATGCAAATGACCAATAAAAAGCAAAAACAACTCTGTAGAAATAGTTATCACATGTATTACCAGTTACAGTTCTCTTCCAACTTTTAAAAAAGGAAAACTGAGTTGTGTGACGACTCTTATTGCCCAATTGGATTGCAATAACCCGGGACTAAAAAATCAATCGGCGAATCAACTCTTGCATTTACTAAGAAAAGAGGAGACGAACACGTCCTCCCGACCGGAAACACAGGGCGCAAAACAGGAAGTGACGTCATTGTGCATCGTTCATCCTCTCGGGTATGAAGGGCGCATAGGGGAGATGCCATGATGTTTCGCTTCAATCATCATTGTGACGGCTTACTAGCACCAAGACGGGATCATTAAAATCTTCATGTAAAAATGTCAATTTTAATGAGTGAATTACAAATATCACTGAAAAATACCATTTTTCTCCAGATAAAGTTTAAGTTTCTGTTATGGCGCCTCAAAATCGAGCCAGAACTGAAAACTTTAATTACCAGGCGATCATGTTTTATTACGGTTTGAGCCCGGGTACGCCGAGGCCATCACTGAAAATGAGTAATTAACAGTGTCAAAAAATCATCACTGTAAATTACACAGAAATTACACAGAACACGTGATAATTAAAATGTTCACGTGAAAATAGTAACCCCAGGTAAGCCGTCATTCATCATGGCGCATGGCCAGAAGCCTAAGAAATTACGACTCGTCGGGAAATACAAGCCAGTGACAACCGTGCCTGCTTTGAGCTACGTGTGTTCCAGTCACAACTTTCTGGTCGCCTCCTTGTCGCTGTTGACAGTGGTAGGAGGGGGAGGAGAGTGACTGTGACGTCAACCCAACCCCGCGACACGTCATTGCTGCCAGCACCCGCCGTCTCCGCCTGACATTGAGTCAGGATGAGATTAGTTCCGGGTATCAGGCCCACCCGGCTCACGGGGTTTGAATTTCTGGGTTGCGGCTGACACGGCCAGAGTGATGTGACAGGGCCGGCTTTTCCTCTCTGACACCGTTATCACGTGCAATGGGGACGAGCTTAGCGCCTGTCTGCCGAGTAACGTCGTCATGGCTGACCCAGCTGTCTGAAGCAGGAACTGAAATCAGCCGCCATCTGGAAGCAAAGAGCGCAGACTGTGGTCTGAGAGATAGAGATCGACCGTATGATCCTCTGCTCAAGAGTGCTCAGTGGTCAGACTTCAATGACAATGTACCAGTTATCATTCGGTCCGTATGAAGAATCAGTTGGAAGTCTTTTGCACGTCTATAATTCAGCAAACTTGAGATGGGTCAGCTCGTTGGAAGAGACCCATCAGTTCAGCATAGTAATGTTTCCTGTTACTTTTCTTCCTCGTAATAATCTTTGAAACCGATCCTTGTCCGTATCGAATTTCAGCTATGAATCCATGTTACTTGGACATAATGTAAGTGCATGATTTAGCAAAGCTAAAATATCTCATGTAAATAAAAGAGACGCTGCCAGTGGTGTCACGTTTTTACATTTAGTCAAGTTTTGACTAAATGTTTTAACATAGAGGGGGAATCGAGACGAGGGTCGTGGTGTATATGTGTGTGTCTGTCTGTGCGTGTGTGTGTGTAGAGCGATTCAGACCAAACTACTTGACCGATCTTTATGAAATTTGACATGAGAGTTTCTGGGAATGATATCCCCGGACTTTTTTTCTTTTTTTCGATAAATACTTTTGATGACGTCATATCCGGCTTTTTGTAAAAGTTGAGGCGGCACTGTCACACCCTCATTTTTCAATCAAATTGATTGAAATATTTATAAAGTAATCTTCGACGAAGGCCGGACTTCCGTATTGCATTTCAGCTTGGTGGCTTAAAAATTAATTAATGGCTTTGGTAATTAAAAATCTGAAAATTATAATAATATTTTTTTATATAAAACGATCCAAATTTACGTTCATCTTATTCTACATCATTTCCTGATTCCAAAAACATATAAATATGTTATATTTGGATTAAAAACAAGCTCTGAATATTAAAAATATAAAAATTATGATCAAAATTAAATTTCCGAAATCGATTTAAAAACAATTTCATCTTATTCCTTGTCGGTTCCTGATTCCAAAAACATATAGATATGATATGTTTGGATTAAAAACACGCTCAGAAGTTAAAACGAAGAGAGGTACAGCACAGCGAAACCACTACAGCGCTGAACAGGCTCGTCAGTTTCACTCCGTTTTACACAAGCGGCGGACTACGGTCATTGTGAAAAAAATGCAGTGCGTTCAGTTTCATTCTGTGAGTTCCACAGCTTGACTAAATGTAGTAATTTCGCCTTACGCGACTTGTTTGCTTTTCTTGTTTTCAATATATTTCTGTTACTCCGAAACTGCTGCATGTCCTGCAAAGTTAGCCTTTTTCTGCAAGCTTACGAGACATGCATTCTGATGATCCCGAATCCGGACGTACAAACAAAGAGGAACACACTTTTTGACACTAATCCACGTAGAACAAAACCTCACAGAAACAAGTAAACCGCTAATGTTTCAAAAGTCAAGAATCTAAAAACAAAGGATATTAGGTTTAATCCAAAGAACAAAATAAACCAATGCAACAAATCCCCATAGCTTGCGATTCTAACACTGAGCCTGAAATTTGATCTCCTTCGTTGACACGATTTTCCAATCTGTCTTGAATAAACATCTCCGGGTGATATATTGTGTCCGTGTTAACGTGAGATATACAAATATGTCTGACAACACGACGAGACATCAGGTAATGTTGCGTCTCTATTACCCCGTGTATATTACACATCACTGCTCTTCTTTCTCTTTGCTGACACGTGTCTCACTGGCATGGAATTTCGAGATTAGTTTGGGGGAAAATAATACCGAATCCCACCCGTTTGCTGTGAACATGATATCTACCCCGTACCTCCATCCGTAAACATAATATCTTTTCCCGCTCTTCACCTGTTAAATCGTACGGAAAATAAAAGAGAGGTTGCGTTTTTCAGTTTTAAAATCATGTCTTGAAACTTCTAGCCCGAGGGGACCGTTAAGCAATTAGAGAACATTCATATATATTTATCGTAAATAAAACAAGCGAATCCGGAGAGAGCAAATTACAATCACGAATTTAAGCTTCTTGTTTGGGTTGAAACGATATTGTTATTATAACATATACGTCATTATATAAGACAGCATACATAGAAATATTATACATTTAAAAGCTGAAATGAATATACCTGAAGTCTGATCCTCGTTTAAAGAGATTTTTGTTTTCCTTACGATATTGTTGTTGTATACGGTTACCCATTACGTTTGGTCAGAATGGTCAGAATGGTCAGAATGGTCAGAATGCAGAGTGTGCGCAAAGTTTGCATGCGAAGAGAAGATATGCCCGTAACAAGTAACAGATAAACAAATACAAAAACTTCATCCATCTCCTACGAATCTGGGGTATGATTTTTGTGTGGTTGTGATGAGTTCTTCGTTGAAAGCGTAACCTCTCCAAAACATACGTGCCTGCTCCTACTCCGGCCCGTAACAAAAGTATCTTCTTTCCTCTTCATGTTGAAATCTTATTCTTGCAAAGCGCGAAATATACTCGAATACATGATAACAATCTCTGCGTAATATAAAGGAGGTGTCTCACTCACATTTCTTTTCATGTCCTTGGTTAGTTTTCATGTTGAACATGCGCCATGCAGGATAAACAGTGTCCTAATTCAATAAGTTACCCGCAGAATAATTCTACTATTATACGTTATTTGCGTTATTGACCAAAATATAACATTTTACACAGATCGAGATCATAAGCAGTGGAAAAACAGGTCCCTGCCAGACTTGCTTGACATGACCTCATTTACATGATATACACACGTGTGATTTGAACGATTATTATCTCACGGGTGTCTCTCTCACGTATGTAGGATAAGTCTGGCAGGGACCTGTTTTTCCACTGCTTATGATGCCAAAGTCACCGAGACAAACGTCATTATAGAAACAAAAATTGCGCTCGCTAATTACCCTCGATGATTCTTTAGAACTAACACGTCATGCCACGCTTTCAGAGTGACGTTTCTTTGCTTTAACGTAATAGATTGCACGAGGCTTTAGAAGAGGTCTGGGTTCCAAAACAAGCGCCTTCAATTTAGCTGCCTCGACTGCAAGACATTTTCAGTAAAATACACGTATGTAGGATAAACAGAATACTACATGGCTTGCTGTGTCGTACCAGATTTACACTCGTTGCTTTTTCAAATAGTGAACAGCTCGCTTTCGCTCGCAGTTCAATATTTAAAAAAAAACGTCAACTCGTGTAAATATGGTACGACACAGCAAGCCATGTATGTAGTACTAGAGGAATCGCGAGACAGAGACAGACAGCGTGGCGGTTCACCACAATTACCTTTGAAGGCGAAGTCCTCTCAAACGGGATTGAGAAATTTAGAGCTTATTTCTAAGCCCTATATTAACTGTTATGGCTTCTCAAAGGCCAGAACATACAGACAGACAAAAACCGCCAGACCCCATCACAAACAGAACTCTACAATCCACAGGTGTTGCCTCCACACACACACACACACACACACACACACACACACACAGACACACACACACACACAGACACAGAAGCCGTATATATCTATCTATATATATATAAATATATAGAGATAGATGACAGTTGATTTTTCGATAAATAGATTGGAACCTTTGCACTTTTACAGTGAGCACAACTTACGGGTACATGCAAGGAAAGCCCACAACTTCTAAGGCGAACAACTCTGCAGAGTCTGCTGTGAAAGGCGACGGTAGTCTCCCTGTCACACTCGACCCCCTTTGAATGAACTTTGTCACCAAAGTTCCGAACCATGGACCCGCCAAGCTTAGGTCCCTCCCAGGTGGAATGGGAACAGCACGAAAATGATTCAGTGGTCTTAACATTTCATGTCGAGTCCCATCGCTGTCGACGACGCCAAATGTAACCGAGTGCCGAAACACCACAATCACCTTTGAAGGCGAAGTCAGACCTGTTTACCCTAAACCTGAGGCAAGAGTAATTTTTCAAAAAGTTAAGTGTATTTTTCAAAAAGTTGGTGTACTTTGCAAGCAAAGCCATATGGACTAGGCAAAACGTACGCCGTGGGTGCAAACGTGTTTGTGTAAGAATAGCATGTCTTGTGAACATCTTCAGAATTTAACTCCTTCCGATACAACAGGGATAAAACAATTTTATTTACCTGTCAGTTTATAACATTATAACCAGTGTCTTCCAAGCAGATTGATGATGAAAAGATGAAGTTCGTGAAATAACATCTGCGGTTGACAGTGGCAAGTTCATTTTTACAATCATCTCAGAAAACATTGCTTCAGCACGGACTACAGCCTTTTCTTCTGGCAGGATTTGCTTTGCGGGAATGAACTTAATAATTCCTTGGCAGCTTTCAGCGGATTTCTTTGCAGCAACCTTGTCCATGTGAGTTTTGGAACTGCAGTGTCGTTTTTCCCATAGTAGACTCCACAATTCCTGGCTCTTTCTTATATTTCTCCAAGAAAATCTGCTGCTTCTGCTGCTTAGACTTATGGTCTATGACTTGGTACAGTCATCCGAAACTGGCACATTTTTCCGCTTCATTTTGCCACGATTGTCCAGACGATCGCACGTGCCAACAACTGAACAAGGTTTCCACAGCTGAAGACTCGCTGTCATAGTTATCTCCCTTCGACCGAAACCGGTATCAGTTGTACCATCCCGTAATCAGCATACCAACACCGGAAAACGTATTCTAGACTTTTTCTTATGCGTATTTTGTGCGTGTGTCGCGTATTTGCGTACTGATAATAATTTGGCGTACAAAATACGCCCAAATCGTACTGGTAAACAGGTCTGCGAAGTCCACTCAAACGGGATTGAGAATAACTGTTATGGCTTCTCGAAGGAAG
The DNA here is from genome assembly GCF_037325665.1 of Littorina saxatilis. Lineage (NCBI taxonomy): Eukaryota > Metazoa > Mollusca > Gastropoda > Littorinimorpha > Littorinidae > Littorina > Littorina saxatilis. The sequence goes on along the minus strand of NC_090261.1, from coordinate 13,158,798 downwards.
GCCTGAACATACAGACACACCAAAGCCGCCAGACCACATCACAAACAGAACTCTACAATCCACAGGTGTTGCCCACACACACACACAAACACACAAACACACACACACACACACACACACACACACACACACACACACACACACTTACACACACACACAGAGAAGCCGTATATATATATGTTTGTCATCATTTTCACGAGTTTTCATTCACAAACATCTGGTAAATAAATCTCATGTTCCCCATGCAATAACTCGAGGTGGTGAGTGGGTTTGAGCTTTCAGGTGAAACGTGGATTGTCAAAGTAAAAGCCAATCAGGCTGATTGTTTGATGTGTGGAACCATCGCGGCTTTGGATTTGTGTTTCCGAGGACAACGATTGTAAGCATTCACTCTCAAAGACCCAATCAATGTTGATAATTACCGCGGCGACTCATGGTCAATTTGCAACTTATCTCTGTAATCGCAAAATCCACAACGAAAAGTCATACACACTTAAAAGAAAAGAAATATGCTCAAAACTTACTGAACTCACAGGTATGATCGCAGCTCTGTACATTTTCAGACTGGAAGAAAAGCGTCAACAAGCTACGTTGGACGTCACATACAAGTTTGACGTTTTATCTCGTGCTACTGTGACGATGCTTTGTGGCCCGGAGTTGGATTCTAAAAATTCGTCTCCCTGTGGGTGATTGTGCATTTTGTTGCACAACCAAAATGATGACAAAAACTATGTTTGGTGGCTTGTTGTCAGACCAGCATTTTGTTGTTGGTCCTCGGGGAGCATATCGCCTTTTGTCTCATATTTATCAACCGCGGCCTTCGGCCTTGGTCGATAAAGATGAAACAAAAGACGATATGGTCCCCTTGGACCAACAAAAAAGCTGGTCTGTCAACAAGCCACCAAACATCTTATAATATATATCTATAAATATATAGAGATAGATGACAGTGTATTTTTCGCGTGGCTATAAACTGATTCGACCTTTTCACTTTTACAGTAAGAAACAACTTACGGGTGCAAGGAAAGCGTTCTGGACAGTGCAGTGACATTCTAAAAATAGTAACGTAGTAACGGGAATATGTATTGACGCCACACGAAGGAAGGGAGATAAACGCTGAAAACACTAGAGAAGATAAGGAAGAGCTACTGGGAATGGATCCAGAGAAAAACCAAAATCGGTTCAGCGCTGCGCGCTGAGAGCACGTGTTGAAATATCTCATCGAGCAGGTTGTGTCCCGGGTGTAGCTGAATATGACCACCAAATTTGAAAGAGATCCATCGAGAACCTTGGGCGTGCATCGCGGACACACACACACACACACACACACACACACACACACACACACACACACACACACACACACACACACACAAGTCGTATATATAGATAGATTCTCTATGTCCAATCGATACATTTAGCCTACACATTAACATGCTTCCAAAGTTCAAAGCAGCACCGCCCTGATATCACCCTCGTGGTGGACTGGGCGTTAAGCAAACAAATAAACAAACAAACAAACAAACCGCCCTCACATCACATTTTATACTGATTATGTAATTTCAACATCCTCACAAATTTTAAATATTAGAATAGAAAGCCTACGATGTTTGGTAGCTCCTTTTGCCCACTAGAACCACATTAGCGCATATAGTGCATAAAGTACGTATCATTGCCACAAAGGGGCGAAGTAATTTGCTTACCTAAAGACACCACAACAATGGCTGGTTCTGAACAATATCCATTTCTGTCAGTATCGTTAATTATTGCGCGTCAGTCTAGCCGCAACAAACCCCCGGAGGCAAGCATGCATGAAGTTCAGTAAACTTGGCGTGCTGGCTGGCAGTGTGGTATTGTTAGGCACAAAAAAATAGGTCTGTTTACGGTAACATAGGCCCAAAAAATAGGGTCGGTAGGTCGGGATTTTTTTTTTCTCCAAAAAACCATATTTTTACGGGTTTTTTTTGTTTTTTTCCCAAATGCCAAAAAAAAGTCTAGGGTCGCGCGAAAAAAATAGGGTCGGTCGGGTTACCGTAAACAGACTATTTTTTGTTGTTGGCCTTATTGCTGTGTCTTCACTGAATAATGAAGTCTACAGTGGAGAAATTGTTACTGTGTCGTCTCCCAGGTGTACAGTTTGCTGTCGGATCTGACAAAATTCCTGCGCCACATTATCGGGTTGTCTGCCCCTCATGTCGTCCATTTGTATTACTCGCCGAAAGCCGCTGTGGATCTTGGCAGAGAAATTGCATGGCTGCTCAGTTGCATGTGATATAACAATTGTCTTATTCTTCCTCAGTCCCTAACTCAAAACGAATGCAGTTGACATTCTTCTTTTTGTCAAGGATAGAGTTCACTTTAACAAGAGCTCAGAGTCTTTCAAGGTCGTTACAAATTGAACGACGATTCCTCGGATAACAGGGGTAGATTTTTTTTATACTGAGTCTTAGGATACATTTTCCAAAATATCAAACATAATAATAATAATAATAATAATAATAATAATAATAATAACGGGCATTTATAAAGCGCCTTATCAGAAGTTCAAAGCGCGTGACAACAATACATGTATACAAAAATCATACAATCACTGTCAGATTCAAACAACACATCATGCACATCTCACATCCCCAGACTCTATACTAAGGAACTATCCGTAGTGTTGTTGGAACAAGTGAGTTTTCAAATTGGACTTAAAAGATGAAATGGATGGAGAGTGACGTAATTGAAAGGGGAGTGAATTCCATAACTGAGGTCCATAATACGAAAACGTGCGGAAGCCATGAGCCTTGCGTTTAAAGCGACCTTGACAGAGAAGTCGAGCATCATCAGAAGAACGAAGGGTGCGAGAGGGAGTGTAGAGAGAGACCAGTTCAGAAAGATAGGCAGGTGCCGATTCAGAGATGATATTGTAGCAGAAGCAGGCAGCTTTATACCTAATACGTTCAGATACAGGAAGCCAGTGAAGTTCTTTCATGAGAGGAGTGCAGGGTTGTCGATGCTGTGCTCTGAAAATGAGACGTGCAGCAGAGTGTTGTACTTTTTGCAAGGGTTGGAGAGTGGAGTCAGGGCAGCCTATGAGAAGGGAGTTGCAGTAATCTAATCTGGACAGAATGCAGGATGTAACGAGAGTTTTAGTGGCATCAACAGTGAGAAATTTTCTTATGGAACCTATTCTTCTGATCTCAAAGTAACATGTCTGACAGACTTTTTTGATGTGTTGTTTCATTGAGAGGTGGGAGTCCATGATGAACCCAAGATTCCTAGCACTATCAGAGAGAGAAATGTCACTAGAACCTACTGTGATGGAGGCTGGAAGGGAAGTGGTCGAAGAGGAAGCTCCAGAGAAAAGAAGAAATTCAGTCTTGTCATCATTTAACTTGAGCATATTGTTTGTCATCCATGATTTAATATCTGAAGTGCATGCTTCTATTATAATCGAAAACTGTAAAAACGGATATATAGGATAAGGTCAATCGTCGTCCATCGGTCATTGGCCCATTACAAATCAAAATGACCGATCGGCTTGCTGCAAATCGGTCAAGTGAAGCACTGACATTTTCCATGTGTGTGTCAAAAGTTACCTGGTGGTTTTTAAAATGTTCCATTGATAACATGAATAATCAGTCAAATAAGCGATCTTTTGCTAATTCTGTCCCAATCCCTGCATACATATACATAAACCTGAACTTTGAAGACATCAATACCCAGGCACAAGTTCAAGAATGCATGACATTAATTTGTCCTTTTCTGAAAGGATAAATCGTTAATGTGTTATAGGTAGCTGGCTCATCGGCAATTTTCAGGCTGTAAGTAAGGCCTGAGCTGGAAAGCCTAAAGGGCCTTTCTTCCAGGTTGAAACAAAACAAGATACACTAGGAGACAGACCTTGAAAGCTCCATCAAGGCTCATTGGAATGACCATAAGTCGGCCGTTAACCGCAGACCCTAGAGAGCCATATGGATAAATCGGCAAACAAAGACGCAAAGTCAGACCCTGTAAGCCACAACCAGGCTCATCGGGACGGTAAGACCGTAGCAATTTTCAGGCTGTAAGTCAACCGTTAGCTGCAGAACTAAAGCACGCTGCCAAGCCGGGTGACACTGGAATACGCCGCGTCACCGCATGACGTCAAACGCATCAGCTGTTCGCAGTGAGTATCTCCAGAAAATCGCCTCTAACTTCTTCCAAATAACATATCATAACATTGCTGTTGTCTTCACTTTAGCATAAGGTGTTATAGTATCCTGGAATCGATTCATTTTGTTCCTCGGACGCATGTGTGGACGTAGATATAAGATTATTCACAGTTCTCAAGCGTATTCTGTTTAAATCTAGGTTTTCCACGATTCTCATGGAAAATCAAGCTCACGAACTAAGCTGCAGACAATCGGAGAACGTTCGATGGTCATTTATTGATAGTTCAGTCACTTGTTGAGACGTATAGTGCTGTAGTTTGATTACACTGCATGAATTTCTGAAGTCATCCAAGTTTTTGTCGGGTGTGCGCCGGATCCTTTTTTATTTTTTCATGGGTGTGTGCCGCGTCACCGATCGGGTGAGCGCCGCGTCAAGTACTTCAAAATAATATAGTTGGGTCTCTCTGTGTCTGTCGGTCTGTGTGTGGCAGTTTGATGCGAAAAACAGCTCTCCACAGAAATATGACTTAGCTGGATGTTTTTTGTCACTTTTATGCAAGATCAAGAGAACATAACACAGCAGTTGTGTGTTTTCCAGTAATTGTGGACAGACTCAACTCAAAACTCTCTCTCTCTCTCTCTCTCTCTCTCTCTCTCTCTCTCTCTCTCTCTCTCTCTCTCTCTCTCTCTCTCTCTCTCTCTCTCTTTGTTCATTCTATAAATCCCCAAAAGATAACATCTTTTTCTTTCTTGTTTCAGCATATCTGGTCATGGATTTCCCCCCCCCCCCCCACGCACACACGAAAGTTGCTCTTGGGATGCAAATAATAAAACACATAAAGACAAAACAAAACCTCTCCTGCCTTATGACAACCACACCAAACTACTGATGTGTCATGCGTCTTGTCTATTCCCGATACAGTGAAAGAAGCAGTAATAAATTCAAAGAAAGTGAAACTATTTGCAGTTGTGTTCAAAGAAAAAAGAAACGATCAAAATTAAAACAACTAGCGAATGTAAAACGATCGTATTGAAAACAAGCAGGATTTCTTTTAGCTATTTCAGCATTTACTCTTTTAAAACTTAAGTCCCCCTCCCCACCAACAAAGGAATAATGTTCTCAGATTAATACAGATTGTCTTCCTTGTTGACAAAGAAATAAAATAAACAAAAGAAATCACAGCAATCGCAATCTAACTGAAATCTTTGCAGTTAGTCTTCTTTGCATACATTCACTGTTTTTTTTGTCATGGGACATCTCCCCTTCTCATGGCGCTTCTGTCCCTGGAAAAACTTGAACTTTCTGTGACGCGTGGAGCACTCGAACTGGGGTTCCTTGTCATGTGAATGCATGTGCTGATGAAGCAGGTGTGTAGAATGAAATGTTTTGTCGCAGGTGCTACAGTTATGAGCTGCTCTCGGGGCATTAAGACACACATGTCTGGTGAGATTCCGTCTGTTTTGGAATGACTTGTTGCATTTTTCGCAAAGGTGAGGCTTGACACCGCTGTGAGCACTGATGTGACTGTGAAAGTCAGATCTATTCATAAACGTTTTGGCACAATGTTGGCAGGAGTACCTTGGCCCTTGCGCAAAATCATGTTTCATGCGTCTGTGTTCTTTAAGACTGGACATTCGTGAAAAGATTTTTCCACAATCTTGGCAAAGTTCCCGAACTCGGGTTTTCTTTGCCGGCGTTGACGTCATGGCTGGGAGGCCTATAGCCTCACTTAGATCTTGAAGTGGTTGCGTTTGAACAGTTTCTTCAGTACTTACATCCAAGAAGCTATCAAGGGTGACAGCGGACAATTCCATCTGTAATGAAATGGAAAAGACTCATACACGGATCAGTTCATGTACTTCCTGAGTTCAGCTTGTATCAAAAAGTACGCAATACCACCATTAAACGATAAACTATGGCCAAGTAGAAACGAAAGTTGTTGACGCGGCGCACACCCATGGCAAAGCTAAAAGTGATCGGGCAGACACCCGGCGAGTGACGCGGCGTACACCCGTGAAATCTTTCGGTGACCAAATGAATTCACGAACTGTGATCAAAGTATACCAACTTGAATAACAAAAAGTGACGTGCGTATCACGAAATGACCTTTAATTACTCTCCAGGTATCTGCTGCTTTGTCCGTGAGGTTATTTTTCCATACGAACTGAGGAATGCCTAAATTTACACTGAATATGCTTGAAAAGTGTACATAATCTTACTTCGAGGGCCACGCATATGTCGGAGGAACAAAATGAATCGATTCCAGGATACTATAGCACCTCATGCTAAAGTGAAGACAACAGCAATGTTATGATATGTTATTTGGAAGAAGTTAGAGGCGATTTTCTGGAGATACTCACTGCGAACAGCTGATGCATTTGACGTCATGCGGTGACGCGGCGTATTCCAGTGTCACCCGGCTTGGCAGCGTGTAAAGGGTCATTTACATGGGTCGCGTGTCGTGTTTCTACTCACTCCTGCCTGTGACACGGCCCCCGCTCCGCGCACTGGCGGCTTCGCTCGTTATGTCTTGATCTATGACGCTGTCTGCGCTCACGTCACAATGGGTCTCGCCACCACAGCCTTGTGCAACGACCTTGGGACACCCATCAGAGACACGCGGCTCGGACTGCCAAACTCATATCGGTTTTCCCAGAGAAGTGTTTTTGGTGGGTGGGTCCCATTGACTGGTGTCAGTGTAAGTTAGACCGGGTTTACCGCAGCTGTGGGGCGAGGGGTTTTATTTCCAGATAATGACAGAACCATCGTGCTAAATCACACACTGAAACGGGCTAAATGGAGATAAAGGGGGGGAGGGGTGTCAGAAAAAAGAGATAGACAGACAGACAGACAGAGGGAGGGAGGGAGGGGAGCAGAGAGGCAGAGAGAGAGTAGAAGGACAGACAGACAGACAGACAGACAGGCAGACAGACAGACAGGCAGACCGACAGTCACGATCTGGAGAATGTAGAGCCTGCTCCAAACAGTATCGTATGCCCACCAGGGTCCCGGGCTGTGAGAACTGTGCGTGCAGCAGACTGATTTTGGTGTCCATGGTTTTTATTTTGTTTTTAAAACTAAGTGCTGCACCGCAAAGGGTTCCATGACGTTTGCAAACACTTTGCTTCACCACAGTATCAAACATAAATTGAGGTCGTTTGGTGTCGGTAAAACGCCGAACCTTACTTCAAATAGCCACAAACGTTGCCGTCATTTAGGCAATGCGTGTGTGTGTGTGTGCATGCGCGCATGCGCATGCGTGTGTGTGAGTGTGTGTGTGTGTGTGTGTGTGTGTGTGAGTGTGTGTGTGTTTGTGTGTATATGTGTGTGTGTGTGTGTGTGCGTGTGAGTGTGGGTGAGTGCGTGTGTGTCGGGGGGGGGGGGGGGGGGGGGGGCATGAGTGTATGAGGGTGTGTGCCTGTCTGTTTGTCTGTCTGTCTGTATCTATGCTGCTGACGTCCGTGTGTCTTACTTGTAGTGTCTGCGTCTGTGTGTCTATGAGTGTGTTTTATAATTGCGCTCGGAGATGGGGGGGGGGGGGGTATGGTGAGTGTGTGTATGTGCAGACGGTGGGGGTAGAGGGAGGGGGGGGGGGGGAGGTTGTGGATGAAACGAAGCATTTACAGCAGCCGGGTCAGATAACGAAGTGTTCTCGTAATGTTTCACTGGCGTTTTCACGAGAGAAAACATTCCGCTAAATTTGATAGCGGCCGTTGACACTGGCAGATCAGCTGTGAGTTTATGTAATAGGTGAGTTACACCGTTAAACTTAGTTGCAGGCAACTCAGTATATATATGAATGCAGCAAATTCGCATAGTGTTAAACTTGCCTTTACTACCTTGACATACAACACACCTGCTGAACGAAACGTAGATGCCATGGGGTAGCAGCGGAACCGCGATGGTCGCATGAACAAAAACGTTCCTTGTACTGATTTTTCACAGTAAATTGGAAGTCGCGATGTTGAACATTGTAACAATAAAATCCTTTACCATGTATCGGCGGACCGGACATGAAGATGGTCGCATCCATTAGTTTCGTGCGACAGTTTTTTTTTACAGCCATGCCAGTGCATGCAGCAAAACTGACTGGTACAAGAAGGTCTAAATGAAGAAAGAGACTAGGTGTAGTGGGTGGGACAGGCAGAAGGGGCCCGTAATGTGGCGGCGGACCCAAGATAAACGCAAGCAACCGTCTTATCTAGTTGCACAACAAGTTGCATGCGACAAAACTGACTGGTGTACGAGGCCAGGAAGGTAGTGACTAGGCGTAAGGGGCCCGTAAAGTGGCGGCGGACCCAAGATGATTGCAAGCAACCGTTTCAGTTACACAACCAGTTGCATTCAGCAAAACTGACTGGTGTAACAAAGCCTTAATGAAGGTGGTGACGAGGTGTAGTAGGTGAGACAGGTAGAAGGGGCCCGTAACGTGGCGGCAGTAATGAGAGGGCTGTGCTCAACAAAGCACTACTGATCCATAGCTCTCTGATTTACCTCTCTTAGCTTTTCTATGACGGTCTACTAGTGCCAACATTGTTTAAAACAAACATGAAGGTTTTGTTTTGTTATTCTTCTTGATAATTGCGAACGGCGCGAATGTCACGCCAACAATGATCATGAGAAAACGACCCAGACTTTTTGCATCAGAGGAATGAGGTTATATATAAAAGTTAAATATATTACTGATATCTATATTATTATAACTGACAATTATATACGGAGCACACTGGTGCATCTTCGAGAGCTTGAGAGACAATTACAATTCAGACTGATGGTACTAAGATATGCCGCAAGAACAGTAAGCCAAAAGAAATATTCAAAAATTATTCTAACGTGATCTTTCTTATCAACGGCGACGCAGCCCAGTCGTTAGCTTGCTGGCCTTAAAACCAGTTCGTTGCCACCGGCGTATGTTCAAACCCGGGTCTCGGCAAGGAATTTATTTCCAAGAATCCAGTTTTCTCCCAGTTGTCCCAACACCCCCGCACCATAAAGATCCCAAGCTCATAATTGAAAAACACGAATACACGCATGCAGACGGGGGGAAATTAGGTATTGCGATTCGCGTTATCCTAAGGGATAAAATTCCAAAAGGACAGTATTTCAATTATCAAGTACCAAAACCAAATACCGATTACAACGATCAGTGCTGAATCCCATTTCTTGCAAGACAATGACGTGAAAGATGTCTTGTGCCACTGTCTTGCCAAAGAGATGAACCAATGTTGTTGATTACACAAAAGAGGGGAACAGGGATCTTTGCAATAACCAGTAACGCTTCACAAATATTCCTCTCAAATTGCCGTATTTAGATGCATGTCTTACGCGTTTGTTAACATGTCTGCTGAATTCTGCAGCGTCTAATTGCTATTGCCAAAAGTTCTAATTATATAGGATTATTTACCAAGCTATGGATAATTCTGCAGTGACAGTGTTCTTTGTAGAATATAAACGAAAACAACAACGATTACTGTGATCTGTGATTTATCACTTTTGGAGCTAGTATGTCGTCATACAGTCTTTCTACTTTACGCCTCACGCATTTAAGGATTCTTTTATGAGCCCCTGTGAGAAATGCGTGTAATAAAACGTGTCAACCGTTCGCTTGCCAACTTTTTTTTTTAAACCTCAAAATGATAAAGCTCTCCTCTTTAAGTGTTCATTCTTGTAACGTAAATTAACACGGTGATTTCGCGAAACGTTAAGTACTGAAAGATCTGCTATCCAGCTTCATTACTACAGGTAACACCTGCGCGAGAAGACAAACAAAATCTAAGACATGCAAACTTGTGCAACATGCATACGATGACTCGACGGCTAAGGGAAACAGACTTAAAACAGAATTTTAACTAAAATGAATAGTACATTTCAAAACAGCTTTTATCCTTTTACATTCGAGGTATGCTGAATGTTTGGAAATATCATTGAAAAGAGTTTTCGTGAACTCAAAAGTATTCAAAAGCAAGTGTACACTTTCTTTTTGAGATTACTTTTTTGAAATTGAATGAACATCTGATACAGAGTCAGTATAAGACCGAAAATAAAGTCTACGACGCAGACTCTATCCCACATATATCTTGTCTCCGAGTGCCATTCTGGAACGATTGAAGGCTTCGTATTCAACTCGCTCAATGTCCGGGGGCTTCTGTGTGTGACTTTCGAAGTTCAACACACCATTTTTCTTACCACGACGAGGGCAAAAGAAAATGATGCAATCTGAAACGACTGAATATTGATGGGGACATTCTTGGGAATACTACCTTTAAAGATGATATATATCTGACAACACTCGAACCTTTGCATAGGACTCAGGACCCACAAGTCAACAGCATGTAACAAGGGTGTGCAGAAAGGTTACAGGGTTACAAAAGTTTTTCCGGCGTATCCTTTACAGCTGAGAGTGGGACTGTGAGCGAGAAGTGCCGAGAGAGAGAGAGAGGAGGGAGGAAGAAAGAGAGAGAGAGAGAGAGGAGGGAGGAAGAAAGAGAGAGAGAGAGGGAGAGAGAGGGCGATGGAGAGAGGGAGAGGGAGAGGGAGAGAAAGGGAGAGAGAGAGAGAGGGGAGAGAGGGTTGGAGAGAGAGAGAGGGGAGAGACTGAGGGAGAGAGAGAGAGAGAGGGGGAGAGGGATGGAGAAAGAGAGAAAGATGGGGAGAGAGAGAGGGGGAGAGGGAGAGAGAATGAGAGGGGGAGAGGGAAAGAGAGAGAGAGAGAGATATGGTGTTCTACATATTGGAGTGTGTGTGTGTGTGTGTGTGTGTGCGTGTCAGAGTGTGTGTGTTTGTGATATATAGATACAGAGCCTCTCTCTCTCTCTCTCTCTCTCTCTCTCTCTCTCTCTCTCTCTTTGTATGTGCGTTTATGCTTGAGAATATATATATATAATGCGCTTGCGCGCGTACGTGCAATCAAACGGGCGCAAATCTGTCCTTCTTTCCGTTCTTGCTTTGTGTGACAAGGTATCGCTAGCAGGGGTGAGGGTCGGGCTGGGGGTGGGGTAGGGGGTAAAGTGGGTGCCAGGCGTAATGGTGCCTCTCCCAGACACTAATTGCTGCTCGTAAAGCCTGACATTTATATCACCCCGCAATTCAGTGTAGACACTTTCATACACCCCGAGTAGGCCCCTTTTCTCACACAGAGACACGCGCGCGCGCACGCACGCACGCACGTTTTAACGCGCGCGCGCGCGGGGCTATGCGCATGCACACACACACACATACACACACACGCGCACGCACACACACACCTGGCCAGAAGGAGAGCGAGAGAGACAAAATGAGAGTTAATGAATGGTCCAAATAGACTGAATAGAATTAAGTGTTACCGTGAAAAGGGGGCCGACATAGTGATAGACAAAGAGGGACAAAACACAGATGAACACAAAGAGGGTTTCACAAGGACTTTCACATGCTAACGCACTTAGAAACAAACGCACACAAACAAATGAACACGTTCATGCAATGACTTAATGCTCACTCGTGCACAGGAGATATATTTCGTCTCTTATGAGAAAGTCTACTGGGAAATGCTTCGGGAGTCACTTCAAAGCAATGAAGCAATGAAGTGACAACCCCTTTCGAGAATTCCAAGAGTGTCCGTAAAAACGTCAGGTCGACGACAGAAGAAGGTCCTGGTGTCAATTTAGAAGTTACGCTTTTTAGTAAGTACGAACTACGTCTGCAAAGAGTGTATGTAAAAACGTCAGGTCACCGACAGAAAGAGACCGTGATATCAATAGGGAAATAGCTATGAACTGTTAAAAGTCTTGCAAAGCATCTGCATTCTTTTTTCAACTTGGAAAAAAAGGTTAAGTGTCAACAAGTCAAGAAGTCAAGGCTTCTTTAGCTTTCACACATGCGCGCAGATGTCTCAACAAGAGGCGTATTATGTTTAAACTCGGGTCGAAGGTCACTGCAAAACTAGGGCGAACGTGGGGAGAAACAAGGCGAAGTGACTTTGGGCGAAAATGAAATGAGGCGAAGAAGAAGAAGAAGAAATGGAGCGAAATGAATGAATACGTTATCGAATCTCATCAAGTCTGGCGTCACAAGAAACAGCTTTCTCATCAAGTCTGGCGTCACAAGAAACAGCTTTATCTCCTTATGAGCAAAATAGAGCAATAAGTACAAGCATGAATGTAGTTTGATATCGGCAGTCAGCAAAACGCCTAAACTTCAAATACAAATCGTCTAAAATGTTGCCGTCATTTTAATACATCTGCCGAACTTTTTCAGGGAAAGTTTATTGCAAACACTGTCTAAAACTTCACCAAATCTCTGAAACTCTTATGGCAATTTCAGCCAATTTGCCAAAGAAAATAAACCTCAGCAGCATTATCATTTCTGCACACGAAATGAAAATCTGAAAAACAAGACGGAAAAAATAGGCCTATATACACTGGTTATTGTTGGGCTCACGCGCCGAATAGGATGCTTCATCGTCGGGCTGATCGGAGACTTGAAGCGTCAAACGGGTAACGGGTCTGGACATCGGACTTCGCCAAGGCCGCAGCAAATGAGCAGGCTATCCCCAATGACCAGCGTCTAATGACCGCACGGTCCGAGAAATGACTGGGCCAGTAATAAGGACGGCGCCAGAGCATCGCTTGCCCTCCCGGAGGCGACCAGCGCTCACTCTGTGATGAAGGCTTGATGGATCATGGAGGCTGAACGAACATATACGTAGAGGTTACATGCCGAGTCTCAGTGATTATCAAAAATAATGGTCGAAGTTAGCGGATCATGAAAAATGCGAGCTTTAGCGAGCTTTTTCATGACCGCGAACTGAGACCATTATTTTTTATAATCACTGAGACGAGGTGTGTAACCTCTTTATTCCTCCTTTCTTCAGTTATTCAAAGAAAAGAGGAGTTTTTTTGCGAAAGTTTGATCGAATCCTATTCTCTCAACCAGTCAACCTGCGCAGGCGATCGATTAATGCGCGGTTGTATAGTTCCGTGCAAATCATTCCATTCTGTTAACACTTCTTGTCAGTTTTCCTATTTTGGGCTAAAATCAAGTACACAGATATGCTGTTATTCTGCTGTGGCGGCAAAGGCAGATATTGTGTGTTCTGTATATGTTTTGGTATTGCTTAGGATAATGTTTTTTCGTCAAATGGGACTAGCAGACGAACTTTTGCACCCGTGTTCCAACGTTAAAAACTGTATGAAGTTCAGTTTTCTGGGGAAAATAGTGTATGAAACCCCTTTATGTTGTTTAAATTGATGAGATGTGTGCATTTGGTTGCGTGTGATCTGTTTATTAAATGAAATATTGTTGAAAACTGACCGTCGGATTGCAGTCTGTTGTCGAAGGAACTGAGTGAAAAGAAGGGGAACTACTCTTGTCGCTAGACAAAGTATGAGTTACTTGCCTTGGGAAATTGCTTGTGATGAACGGCTTGACGGCACGGCAGATGAGATTCAGAAAACAACCGAACTCATGGATTTTATATGGAGATTCATGTGTTCAGGCCTGTAGTTGTTAATTTAAATGCGGTATGTTTGTATTGTTTGCTCCAGAGATGTATACTTCGTACATTAGAACGTTCAGAACTTTTCAGTCGCAAAAAGTAGTACCGAAACAGAACAACCTCTCAACCCATTGCACTATCGAGGATTCAGGCTGTTGCTGGGTCGTTATTTGTTTGGTTGCTGGGTCATTATCAAAAAATAACTACCCCTACAAGTTTACAGAGGTAAAGAAGCAGAGGGGGGAATAACTTGCATGTTCCAGTACCTTGTGCTACCACAGATCGTAGCGTGTTCTCTACAGTCTCTGGTACTGCATTGTAACCTGCCCTAGCGACCACCTCTCGACAACGACCACTTGCCCACTACGACCATACCAAACGGGATCCTCGATGGGTTCTTTCCTATGACATGCACCCTTCCATAGCGACCGCCTGTCTTTAACGACCATTTTGAGTTGGTCCCTCCGCTGGTCGTTGTGGACAGGTTTGACTGTACTATTATTCACTCTGTCTGCAAACCCATCAGCAATGCCAACACTGCAGTCACCTATCCCAGCATCCCGTGCGCAAGATGGCAGCGCCCAGAGGGAGAGAGACGGCCCTGATGGATTATGGCGCCAGAGCGAGAGGCAGACCATTTGCAAGCTCAAGCAGCGGGGAGTATGCACGTGCAATTTGCTCGTGGCCAGAGCCACGGTCACTAATCAACACCACACATATCTTCCCAATAAATCTGTACACCAACAACAAACTTTGCATCCCTTTGAACGTGTGTTTTTTTTCAATTCTTTTGTCTTTTGGGGACGAAAGTAGTGGTGCACGAAAAAACGCAATCCACCAAAATGTTGCAACTTGATGATCAATTTTACGAAAATGTCTTTGTTGTCATTGTTACGGCCTACCATTCTCAGAAATGAACTGGTGTTTTAACCAACTATTTCACAACCCCGAGTGAACTAGGTTAAGAGAAAATCCATGAGACTTGAAATGTTTAGTCAACCAATCAATCTCAGACAGAACCATGACCACAGCAAAGGTGCGAAAAAAGAATGCTGAACGGTCCACAAGATAAATGTCGACAAACCTACAGACCAAATGGCGCAAAAAGACAGGTTCGGTCAAACGTCTGAAGTATATACACGGCAGTCTGTCGTATTTCAGCCAAAGCAGGGCCTAATTTCTTTATTTGGTGTTTAACGTCGTTTTCAACCGTTCAAGGTTATATCGCGACGGACAGGGCCTAATAAAAAAATTAAATTACAAAATAATTTTTTTTAAAAGGCCGGCAACACAAGATAAGACACGACAAAACAAAACAAGTCAACAAACACACACACAAAGACAATAGCAGAAACTGGAGAAACTGGAGAAACATTTTTTTTTTTAAATAAGAAAATACTACAGAAAAAACATCCAACCAGTACCTAAAGCGAAAACCATTGCAGACAATGTGTTAGACAAGACAGGACGAGAATGATAAGACAAAACAACACAAACCAAGATAACATAAAACAAGACAACATAAAGGCGAAAGAACACAAGACGATACGAAGACATGACAAGACAAGACAAGACAAGACAAGACAAAAAGACCTCAGCTGACGACCCGTAACGGCGCGTGCCTACACCTGCAGACCACGTGCCGCGCATGCGCACAAGACAGGAGTACGGGGCGCGTACCGTAGGCATGCCGGGAACGCTGCGAATCTGCTTCCTGTCTACTGAACGGACAGTGAGTGATGGGCCTTGCTATCTTCCTCTTCCACCCGTGTGTGTGTGTGTGTGTGTGTGTGTGTGTGTGTGTGTGAGTGTGTGTGTGTGTGTGTGTGTCAGTGTGTGTGTGTGTGTGTGTCAGGGTGTGTGTGTATGTGCGTGCGTGTGTTGAGTGTGTTGTGTGTGTTGTGTGTGTGTGTGTGTGTGTGTGTGTGTGCGTGCGTGCGTGCGTGCGTGCGTGATTGCGTGCGTGTATGACATGTACGTAATAATACAGGAAGCTACGTGTTGTGTTGTCTGTATCGGTCTCTTTGTTGTGTCTGTGTGTGTCTGTGTGTGTCTTTGTGTGTGAGAAAGACAGGAAATTAGTGATGCAGATGACACGGGAAACTGAAAATCTCTTTTTTCTTCGTGAGTAAGTTTTACGTGTGCATTGTGTGCGTGCAAGCGCGAACCCGACTTTCCAGAACTAATCCTAGCAGAATAATGTTCCCCTTTTCTGATGACACTAAGAGGCTTATAGCCAACTGGAGGTACCAGATACTGAAATCATTTAGCTATGGCGTTTCCAGAGTTTCCTCCGCGAGTTTCATAGGCTATAATTATATTGCCTACATGTAGTTATTATTAGAGAAACGCTGAGTAGAACACTGGAAAACTATGTTGAAAGAAACCATGTTTAAACCCAAAATGCTTGTATTCAAAGTTAGAGAAACCGGATGTTTAAATCAAAACGCCATTTTCTAAAGTAAGGACACAGGGCCCAAAAAGACGATCCTTAATTGAATCGAAAAGTTGAATTTGAATTTACATAACATTTTTTCCCAAAAAAAAGTCTGTTACGCTTCGTGCATCGAGCTGCGAGAAGTAGACTTTACGAAGGCGACTATGCCCAATTAATATCATGCTTAAGTGTTGATAAAAGACCATTTTTAACCAATATGCCTGTAGAACTCTCTCGACTATTGGGCCTGTGTGGCTAGGACAGCAAAGCCGGGCAGGTGAGCGATCCATCACAGAGCGGCCCGCGAAGGCCGGTGGTGCCAGTGGTATCAAAGACAAGCATACCTGACTACAGACACAACGGCTTGCTGTATTATGCTTTACCGTGGCAGCAAGCAGCACCAGACAAGCTGCACAAGAAGCATCAACGGTTCCGCCGCCATGGGCCAAAGGGAGGTAAGGCGAGTTGGCGTATAGAGGGCGCTGCTTGTCGGGACAAGATGGCAGCGCCGATAGTGTCGCATGCCATCCGCTTCTTCGCCTCATCTTCTTGTTCGGGATTTTTTGTCTTGTCTCTGCTTGTTGCTGGTATGACTGCATGCTTGGGACAAAAGTGATGATTACACAAAGATCACACGGTGACTTTGCTGTTGACGGCACTACGAAGAACAAGAACTATCACACCGAAATGACTGAAATAAAGTGATTTAATTACCACTTGACTTGTGTGCCGTCAGAACAAAAGGGGTTTCATCTTTGTCATCTTCGCTTATAAAGGTAAGAACGTGACACTGCAGAAGTTCCCGAATAAACTACGAATACCGAGCACGGAATCGCGACAAAGATTATGTCATTGTTCTCGTGTAATACTGCCAGCGTAACATCCCGTTTAAATATACCACTTCACAAGATGGTCTGCGTCCTGGTTTGTGAAAATTGTATTGACCATTTTCAAATTACTGATATCATTTGAAAGATACAGGTAGTTCAACGGCGTTTTTACATTTAGTCAAGTTTTGACTAAATGTTTTAACATAGAGGGGGGAATCGAGACGAGGGTCGTGGTGTATGTGCGTGCGTGCGTGCGTGCGTGTGTGTGTGTGTGTGTGTGTGTCTGTGTGTGTGTGTAGAGCGATTCAGACTAAACTACTGGACCGATCTTTATGAAATTTGACATGAGAGTTCCTGGGTATGAAATCCCCGAACGTTTATTTCATTTTTTTTATAAATGTCTTTGATGACGTCATATCCGGCTTTTCGTGAAAGTTGAGGCGGCACTGTCACGCCCTCATTTTTCAACCAAATTGGTTGAAATTTTGGTCAAGTAATCTTCGACAAAGCCCGGACTTCGGTATTGCATTTCAGCTTGGTGGCTTAAAAATTAATTAATGACTTTGGTCATTAAAAATCTGAAAATTGCAAAAAAAAATAAAAATTTATAAAACGATCCAAATTTACGTTCATCTTATTCTCCATCATTTTCTGATTCCAAAAACATATAAATATGTTATATTCGGATTAAAAACAAGCTCTGAAAATTAAATATATAAAAATTATTATCAAAATTAAATTGTTGAAATCAATTTAAAAACACTTTCATCTTATTCCTTGTCTGTTCCTGATTCCAAAAACATATAGATATGATATGTTTGGATTAAAAACACGCTCAGAAAGTTAAAACAAAGAGAGGTACAGAAAAGCGTGCTATCCTTCTTAGCGCAACTACTACCCCGCTCTTCTTGTCAATTTCACTGCCTTTGCCATGAGCGGTGGACTGACGATGCTACGAGTATACGGTCTTGCTGAAAAATGGCATTGCGTTCAGTTTCATTCTGTGAGTTCGACAGCTACTTGACTAAATGTTGTATTTTCGCCTTACGCGACTTGTTTCTTCTTTTTTTCCTGCAAAAACATCTTTGTCTAACAAAATTTCAGTGTGATCTTTGTCATTTTCATTTACCTTCAGTTCAACATTCTAGCGACACTCCAGCAAAAACAGTCCTGATGGTATTTTATCTCGCAAGATTTTGGTATTGGAGCTATTTTCTTTTAATTTATTGGTGACTGATACGGACCAACAAAAATCACTGTGCTTTTTTAGAGAGAACTTGAAAAGTGTCACTTTTGGCGCTAGTGTGCCATCATATACTCTCGGCTTCTGCTTTCTTTGCCTCGTCGCTGACATGCACTTCCGTTTTCTTCAGCTGCAATTATCTGTATCTTGTGTGCATCACGCGGCTACCGTTTTGCATGCAACTCCGGTTTCTGTGTGATATCAGACCAACTCAGACGCGGAAGCGACCATTGTCAGCGCGGAGCGTTTCGTGTCTGCTTTGATATGCTGAGGGGGAGCTTGGGAGTGATCTTCAGATTAGTTATATCTCGTGTTTGGTTTCAGCAAGTTTGTATTTATTCGGCTGTGCTTTTTTATTGTGTTTGTTCTGTGTGTGTGTGTGTGTGTGTGTGTGTGTGTGTGTGTGTGTGCGTGTGTGTGTGTGTGTGTGTGTGCGTGTGTGTGTGTGTGTGTGTTTTGGGGGGGGATCTTATCACACAGTTTCCAACAGTTGCGCTCTTCTGCTCATCCCTCCCCAGTCTATACCACATTTGTTTTAACGTTTCTTTCTTTCGTTCCTTCAGTATTGTCATTTGGATACTGACTCGACTTGGAAGTGAAAAAAGACAAATACAATAACATTGTGCGTCTGCCTCGTCTGTTCCATCAGTCACATTCCGTCATCACTGTTACACAACATGCTCTGTCAATCCACGGCAAACTGTGCCCTCTGCATCATTCTGTTGAATCATGCTTCATTTCACCACTTGCTTCTTATACCCTTTTTCCACCTGTGCGTGAAAGCTTTGAAATGTATCCAACAGCTTCGATAACAAATCTCGTGAAAAGTCAATCACATGCCTTCGCGGTTTTCTTTTCTCCCAGTTCTTTCCCTTTCGTCATCTGTTTCCTCTTCTATTTTCATTCCATTTTCAACAGTTTATAACTGTTTTTCTTGCCTCCACTCCTCCCTTCCCTTCGTTTTCTCCTCTATTCACTTCGCCAATTGGCCTCCTTTTTACATTTAGTCAAGTTTGTTTTGTCCTCCACACTTTCAAGTAAAGAAAAGGGCAATTTTCTTTTTGTACTTTGCTATTTTTTCTTAATTTTTATTTTTTTTACATTTTAAAGTCGGGAGGGGGTAGCAGTTTGAGAGCAGAGTAGTGTTGTTTTAGCTGGAGACGGTGAGGTCCGCGGCGTGGGAAGCGGGCGGGCCGGGTGTATGTTGTGACTATCACAGCAGGGCGTGGTATGTCTCGGGGAGACCCTGACGCTAAGTGTTTTCTGCTCCATCACTGCCCACCAAGCCATCGGGGATGACTGATAAGTTGCCGGCTAATTAGTTGCATCTAATTGCGCCCGCCGAGCTCTCCCAATCTCCTCACTCTCCTCCCGCGCCGCTGAGCTATATTTACACAGTGGTCTTCTCCTCAGCCGTTGCACAGCCGCGCCCGACAATCCCACCTGCCTCTACCTTTCCCTCAACTTCTAACTCTTATCTCGGTAGCCCCAGCCTTGATGTTTCTGGCCCGACCTTAACACGCTGTAAGCCCTTGAGATAAAACACGAGTAAAAGCAGTACAAGATCTGTAACTGTGGTCCGGTTCCCTTCCGATACCACACAAGTAACTGTGTCCAAAAATACCCACACGTTAAAGCATTGGATGGTCTGTAATTGTGGTCAGTCTTAAGTTAAGTACATGGGATAAAACAAAAGTTAATGCATTCGACTGTCGTAAATTGTGGTGTGGTTTTCTTTCCAATACTGACCACTGAAGTAAAAAGCATCCGACGAATTCAAGGTAAACCAGTTGACGGTCTGTAATTGTGGCCTGGTTTTCTTTCCAATACCACCCAGGTGAAATCATCCGCTAAACAGAAGATAAAGAATCTGAGGGGTTTTCCGTTTCCAGTACCAGATCTCTTGTCAAATCCCAACGTTGATTGTCATGATTGAGTTGTGCGGGTAGTCTTGATCCGCAGGCCCACCCGGTTAATTTACTAGGCACCACCGAGGCTGAGCTGCTTTATCCCTAGACAACTGAGGTTTTGCTCAGACATCTAACCGTACAGACCTATACATCCAGATGAGTGCCAGTGATCACGACTGAGCTTTAATCCAGAGCTCACTGGACATCGGACCTTCCTGCATGGGCCTTGAGATGGGTGGGCTTTGGGGGCCTCAGATGCCAGCAGAAATAAGGTAAATGACTGTTATTTCAAACCACTTCAAGATTAATGTCAGCATTTGCTTGTACGTCCGTATAAAGTGAAGAAAATGCAATCAGTCACACACCTAAAAAAAATAGCAGTTGGTGGTAAGGGGGGGGGGGGGGAGAGAGAGAGAGAGAAAGACAGACAGAGCGAAGGACGGTATTTGTCGCCTAGAAATAGTCCTTTAAGTACCAGTTCATATAGCTAGAAAAGCAGCTAATTAATGCCCCTTTATTCACACTATTCTATTTCAGTTGCTAAAAGTAACTAGCAGTCCGAACGATTTAAGCCAGCGATGAGGAGAAGGAGATAAGGCAAGCAGACAAACACAGACCAGAGAGGCAGAGACGGAAAAGAGTTGTGTTGGAAAGAGAAACCTACATTTCTTATTATTGTTGCAGATGAAGATAGCAATCGCAATTACTACGAGTACAATAACATGACAGACAGGGGTCGTCTGCAAGCAAGACACCCTCTAACCCTGACGCTGCCGATTGCAATCAGGATGCTACCCTATACCCGATACCCATCTCATCCCTTGACGGGTGGACATTGCCCATCTACCCGGTGTATATATGCAGCGAGCAATGATAGCCGGATGGAAAGACGAGAAAGTGTCATTGCAACCAGACGTGTGTCAACGGCGACGACTACGATGGGATGGGAGGGGAGGTGAAGAGCGGGGTAGTGATGTATACCCGGGGTATACAACGAGTGATGGTCGGATGGCAACGAGAAAGCGTGACTGCAACAGACGGGTGCCAACGGCAACGACTAAGATGGGAGGGGAGTGGGTAACGATGTCTATCTGATTGATTGATTGATATAAGCTTCATATATTGATATCTGGGGTGTGATCCTTCTGCCCGGGACACACAGCGAGTTCTGCTGGTCGGATGGCAACGAGAACGCCGCGCGTGTGACTGGAACCTTGACTGACGAGTGCCCACGAGTGCCCACGGCGATGACTAGTGATGAGAAGAATAATAATAATAATAATAATAATAAATAACTTTTCTATAGCGCGAGTCCCATCAATTGGCTCCAGGCGCTTTACAAATTCATTATAGAATAAACTAGCACAAATCAACAAGCAAACAAAGCATACATTTAACTGAGACATAACACCAAGAACCCAAGCACTAAGCAAAAACTTAGCGTACAATGTAAGAATATGGTGGTGGGGTAGCAATGTCCAACCAAAGGGTGTGACCCATCGAAGCAAATTACAGTGTAGCCGGGTGGTGACGCTAAAGTGTCATCAACGGGGTGCGTTGGTGATATCTACACCAAGTGTGTCCCTTCTACATGAACTGACAATATGTAACGAGCAATGATGGTCGGGTGGCGGTGTCAAAGTCTCATTGCAACCAATCTGGTGCCCACAGCAACGACAGTGACGGGTGGATGTGCCCACCCCGGTGTGACCTGCGTGAAGGGGATGGTCAGGTGGCGACGTGAAGGTGTCATGGCAACCAGAAGTGCCAACAGTGACAAATATAGTGGTGAGGGCTGGGTAGGGTTGGGTGGGGACGGTATCCATCTCGGACGTGACCCATCCACCCGTGTATTCAGCAAGTACTGATGGTCGGCGACCTGAAGGAGATGGGTCAACAGCCGTTTGGCTGTGATGAGAGGGGTTGGATGGGGTGGGGCGGCACTATCCATCCCATGTAAGATAGATCTACCTACCCATGTCCGCTTCAAGCATCAATAGTCGGATTGTCATTGTAACCAGACGAGTACCTATCGTTATGACTGATAAGGGGGGTCAGGTGCAGTGCCGTTTTGGGGCGAGCTAGCAATCCACCACGGGTGTGATCCATCCACCTGTGTATGCAGCGAGCATCAATACTCGGGTGGGGACGTGAAACTGTCCTTACAACCAGTCGAGTGCCCACAGCAATCACAATGATAAAAAGGGTGGGGTGGCGGTATCATCCCCAGGTGTGACCCTCCTACTACCCGGGGTATACCTCGAGTAGTGTTGATCGGGTAGTGGGGCGACATGAAGAGGCTATTGCAACCAGGCGGGTACGAACAACGACAGATGAGAGGGGTGAAGTAGGGTGGGATCGCGAGCATCCACCCCGGGTGTTACCCTCCTACCCGGGGTATGCATCGGATAGTGTTGAACGGGTGGTGAGGCGACGCGAAGAGGTCATTGTAACCAGGTGGGCACAAACAACGATTGAGACAAGAGGGGTGGAGTAGAGCTGGAACATCCACCCAGGGCGTGAATGACACTCAGCGGGCGACAGGGGCCTGGGGTCATTTTACTGAATGAAAGTCAACGTGCTACCGGCCATTGAGCGAGCCCCGCCGACTCAACTTCAATTGGCTTTAATTATTGTCGTTCCTTTTCTTGTTTTCTTACGGTGAAGGAAATCGGCTTTGAAGTCATGGGACGCTTTCCGCGAGCATGAGCGAAAACTGATTGTAGTTGCACTTGATCAAAGATCTTTTTTCTTCGAGGAGACATACTTGTCAAAGCGAAACCGAATTTGGAGAGCTCAGAATAGATCCTTTTGGAGGATCTCCTTCCTAAAGCGCACCTGTTTCATTATTTCTGTATCAGGCTTGACTTTACTGACTGAATCTTGTTCAAACCCAATTAAAGCACCTATACACACACCAGAAATGAAACACGCACGGTAACACAATTTAAGGGTGTTTCGCGGATACGATCAATTAAGAAACCTACCGCACACTCCCAGGGCTGCTCTTAATTAAAAATAATGTATTAGCCCATTGCATTTTATTGCGAAAGGCTGAAACGGGTAGTCGTCTAATTGCACTGTCACAAATTACAAATCACACAACCACCCACACAGACACATATACACGTGCGCGCACACACACACACACACACACAAACACACACTTCCGAACACACGTGCGCACACACACACACACACACAAACACACACTTCCGAACACACGTGCGCACACACACACACACACACACACACATACAGTGAAAATTGAGTGTAAATCAATTATGTGATCGATCTTATTCAAGTAAGTGTAGAATAAAAGGCTTCAAGAAGGTACGATATTCCATTACGGATCTGGGGCGTGAAGATTTTGATTGAGTTTTGAATCCATGAGCTTTCGTGGTTTATGTGAATACAGTGACACTTCCGGCCACTTTAAAGCCCTTCGATATAAGACTTCCGCTTTTCGGAGACTTTCTTTCCTCGGAGTTGATTTTCTATTCATTAAATCTCCATTTCCATAAAATCTTGTAAATCAACTACAATTGTAATGTTACTACTCACAGATCTGCGGAAGTCTCATAAGAGAGGGGTCACCTTAGTCCAAATCGATTTGTTCTCCTCACAACCAAAACGACCGGTGTAACACGAGAAAATTACTCCCACAAGATTTTTACTCCGGAGTAAAAATTTCGTACGAAAATGTTACTCCCTTTACGAAAAAAGCACTCCACCATTACACGAGAAAATTACTCCCACGAGATTTTTTACTCCGGAGTAAAAATTTCGTACGAAAATGTTACTCCCTTTACGAAAAAAGCACTCCACCATTACACGAGAAAATTACTCCCCACGACAGGTGAGATCCGAGTTAACATTTCGTACACAAATGTTACTCCCCTGACGAATAAAAAACCCGAATAAATTACTTCACCCTAACACGAGCAATTTAACTTCCCATGCCAGGTGTACGAAATTTATAATCCCTTGTCCCCTGTTAGTCTTGGTGGTGGAAGGGGTGGAGGGAGGGTAGCGCGACATTCGTTTGCGCGAGATCACATATTTGGCATTATCCCTTCGCCCGCATCCCATTTTCGCGTACGAGATTTTTACTGGAAGTAAAAAAAAAAATGGGGAGTACAAATTTCGTTGAGGGAGTAATTTTTTCGTGCCTTGGGGAGTTCTTTTCTCGTACGAAAAATTTACTCGGAGTAGAAATTTCGTACGAAATGTTTACTCCGAAGTAAATTTTTCGTGGAGTAAAAATTTCGTGTTACACCGGCACGGTTGGCCTAGTGGTAAGGCGTCCGCCCCGTGATCGGGAGGTCGTGGGTTCGAACCCCGGCCGGGTCATACTTAAAAGACTTTAAAATTGGCAATCTAGTGGCTGCTCCGCCTGGCGTCTGGCATTATGGGGTTAGTGCTAGGACTGGTTGGTCCGGTGTCAGAATAATGTGACTGGGTGATACATGAAGCCTGTGCTGCGACTTCTGTCTTGTGTGTGGCGCACGTTATATCAATATGTCAAAGCAGCACCGCCCTGATATGGCCCTTCGTGGTCGGCTGGGCGTTAAGCAAACAAAAACAAAATCAAAAACAAAAAAACAAAAACGCAAGATGATTAAAAAGTGCCTTCTACTTTGTGAATTCAGAGAAAATAAAACAAACAATACCTGGAACACAAAGAAATCAAATTAGCATTGAGGGTAAGCTGAACAATAAGAACGTAAGTTGAACTGATGCTTGCCTAATGCCGTGCAGCTTCAGAATTGTTTGGACCACTCTTTAAAATACGAAAAGACCAAGCATCGCATCACGCAATTCATTAATCCGGAGAAAACAAACCAAAGGAACCAAAACACAAAGGAATTAAATTACCATCAAGGATTCAGAAAACAACAAGAACGTTAACAGTACTAATATTTACCACAGCTTGAAAAAATGCGTTGACCGATTCGTTTCACCTAAAGACACATTACGTCGCGCAATTCGTGAATCCGGAGAAAAGAAAGAAACATTAAAACACAAAGGAATCAAATTACCACTGAGGGTGCACAAAACAACAAGCAGGTCAGCAGTACTAATGTTTACCACACCTACAGAAAGAAGGGATAGGTAGGTAATAAGCGGTTGCCAAAATGCCACACGCTGTGTGTGTGTGAATAGACCTTTTCAGTCGGTACACTGAGCAGCTCTCGCGAGACACGCTCTTTGTTATGCTTTGAACATCGCGAGAACTTCGAACCTTGGCTGGTGCAGCTCGCACGAGATCGCTGTACCGCATGCTTTGCTATGCTCTGAAGTTTGCGAGAGATTACGAGAGCTTGGAATACCGATAGGGTCTATACGACAATGAATCCAGACGAACACCATCTGGAGCCGGTTTCATGGACTCGCGGTGGTCACACTGAAAATCGGACCACCACCGCTTTGTCTCCCGACTGCGGTAGTCCCAACGCGTTGCTTGGGAAGGGCAGCACAGTAATCGGGCAACTACAGTGGAACCCACCTTTAAAGACCTCCACAAATCTAAGAAAATCAGGTCTTAAATGGGGGGTAAATTATAGATGTAATGAACAGAAAATCTTAACAAATCAAGGTCTTAATTGGGGGGGTCTTAAAAGGGGGGTTCCACTGTATCCGCGTGAAGAAGCACAGTCGGCGACTGAAATCTGTTCATGAAACCTGATTTTGTTGATGTACTGCATTTCACTCGTTCAGCTGCAGTTGACCGACTGTGTTGCTGGCCCGCCATGGAACCTGCCCCCGTGGCTACACACGATCGAACAGCTACACGTACACTTGCTACTGGCTATTTGTGGTGAAGACAACACAACTTTTTAACAGACACTCATTCTCTCAGTCTGTGTTGACCGTTCTAGAACCAATAGAGACAACTTTTAAGTAGGTAACGACTCCACTAGCTCGTGCTGACGACAATGCAGCATCACGGCCACCCATACTCACAAGTGTCTAATTTCAGTATAAGTAGGTACCAACGCTTCTGGCTGTTTGTGAAGATGACAATAAAACTAATGATAGACACGCATTCTCGCAGTCTATGTTTACTTCTCCAAAGAAAACAAACATAGCCAAGCCACTAATTTTGTTGTTGCTTCAAAGACGACAAAACAGCTTCACGGATATCTAGCCGCAACGTAATTGTTATAGCGTGAAGCAGATTTAGTAAGGCCAAAAAAAAGAGGTCTGTTTACGGTAACATAGGCCAAAAAATAGGGTCGGTAGGTCGGGATTTTTTTGTTTTTTTCCCAAAAAACCATATTTTTACGTTATTTTGCCAAAGAAACAAGATTTTTTTTTCTTAAATGCCAAAAAAAAGTCTAGGGTCGCGCGAAAAAACTAGGGTCGGTCGGGTTACCGTAAACAGACCTATTTTTTTTTTTGGCCTAAGAATGTCACTGGTCGTTAGCAAAGACTATTAATACAAGTAATGACCTCCGCTACCTAGAGACAGAAGAGACATATTTTGAAGTGGGTAGAATATACCAGGGCCACCACCTGTTTGCCAAGACGATGCATTTTCATAGCTACTTAGACGCACAAGAACAAACCCTTTTATGGCAACAGAGACCAGTTTCAAGCAGTTATACCTACGCCAGCTGTTTGTGAAGACCACAATGCACTTACATGGATTCCTGGCCGCACAAGTGCAAAGTTACAAGCAGTTACCAATGCTGTGTGCGAAGATGACAATACAAGTAATGACATACGCTCATCCTCTCATTCTGTGTTCACCCCAACTAGAGACAGTAGAGACAAGTTTCACGTAGGTACCGACGCCACTAGGTGTTTTTTAAGACGACAATGCAGCGTATGATAGACAAGCATCCTCAAGTCTATGTTTACCACCGCAAGGACCAAGTCGTCACTCAATGTCTGTAAAAACGACAATACCGCTAATGAAAGAAAAGCGTTATCTCAGTTCCTTCTGGTAGTAAAACCGACAGCTAAACAAATACCTAGCCGCACAAGGACCATGTACAGGTACAAGTTATCAGTGAGTTCCAGTGCTACTAACTATTTGCGAAGACGACCTGTAATACCTGGACAACCGACACTCAACCCCTCCCCATCCTCTGTACAGGACAAACTCTATAGCCCTCGGCACAACAACACATGGCTACTTGGCTGGTCAAGCCGGTCCCTTGGAAGAAGTGCGCCTGACCGTGAACGTGAGGCGATGAAGGGTGACCACAATGGCTGGTCATTGGGACGGAAAACGAGGTCCATTGTGGCGACTGTATAGATCTGTGTCCTGCAACCGGTCAATTATGACGGCATACCGGCGCCAAAAGTGATGATTACAAAGAACGTAGTCAAGTTATCGACAGCTGCGCGACAGATAATTACAACTAAGACTTCGGGCATGCCCGGCGCCGGAAAGATCAGTTACAAGTGTTAATCGAAAGTGCCCATTGCAAGAAACACAGGGATCTTCCATTCATGTGTAATACTTTCCGCGTTAGTATTATGCTGTCCGATCGCAACTCAGAGTTTCTGAGTATGGCATCCTACTATAGCGTTACAAGGGATTACAATAATTTATCTCTGGACATTTTATTAGTCAATTGTGGTGCTAGTATGCCGCCATGCTCAGCAACTGTGAGTGGTCATTGGACTGGAAAACGATGTCCATTGTGAGGATTATGTCCTGCACTGACCGGTGCTCCTAATTGTTCGCTCCATTCAGTTACAGAATTCTGCACCCAGCGGATAATAAAACAGCGTGGGGTCTTTTCCAGTAATGATGATGTCGATGCTCAATTTGCTGATGCCCCGGGGGGCTGGGGTCAAGGGAATTTGGGTACAACTAAGGGGAAGGGGAACTGGTCACCAATGAGTGACGCGGAGGTCAATCAAGTGTGACGTACATGAGGATGACACTGATTTTTCGTGACGTCAGCAGATCGGTTACAACGACATTCTGATGTGAACTTAATTGAGCGTACCGCAAACAACATGAACACAATAATTGTCATGATCATTGTGTACATCAGTCAATACCACTAAGTTCGCTCTAAGGTGATGATCGAGTCGTCCTCTGGCATATTTAAACCGTCACTCTCTCTCTCTCTCTCTCTCTCTCTCTCTCTCTCTCTCTCTCTCTCTCTCTTTCTTTCTCTCTGTCTATCTGTCTCTGTCTGTCAGTCTGTCCTTCTTTCTGTCTGTCTCTCTCTCTCTCTCCGTCTGTCTGTATGTCTCTCTGTGTCTGCCTCTCTCTCTCTCTCTCTCTCTCTCTCTCTCTCTCTCTCTCTCTCTCTCTCTCTCTTGACACGGCCGGACAGCAGACCGCTGAAAGAAATCTCTGGCAGTAATTAACGACCAGGGCTCTCGAATGTAATGATTTGCAAATGCCAATCATATTGCATTCCAAATGAAGATAGTTTGGCAATGTGGCAAATGAGAAACATAAAGTAGATTTACTGGCTTACTCGACAAACTCTCAAAATAAAAAAGGATTTAATTCTCATATAAAAGCAGATTTATCGAGAGTCTCTTCATAAGTATGTCGTTCTCTCCATCCCTCAAACCCCAAGCATGTGTCTTTCTGCCTGTCTGTCTGTCTGTCTTCCCCGGCTCCGAGTATGTCTTTGCTTGACCACAACACACACACACACGCACACACACTCTCTCTCTCTTGCGCACACAAACACACACACACATGTAAACACACATGTAAAAATACACACACACACACACACATTCTCTCTCTCTCTCTCACTCCCTCTCTCTATTGCGCACACAAACACACACACATGTAAACACACACACACACACTCTTACGGCTCACATCAATCCACCCAGGCTATTCAGTCTCCGTTATCACATCATCCCCCTCAACCCCCCCCCCCCCACACACACACACACACACACACACACGTGGCCCAGTCTGGCCACAGCCACAAGCCACAGCGAGTGACATTTTTCTTCCAGATGTGTTAATTATCGTTGTCCACGGGCCGACATAACGAGCCAAGCGTTTCTCCCGCGCAGGGGCTGGAGTGATTACATAGCGCTGTTTACCCTGGCCCCCGTGTTAATGTCTGATGCCCGGGCTTGGCAGGCGAGGAGGGACAGGCAATAACTGCCACGGGGAGGAGGGAGGGGTGGGAAGAGGACGGGGGGGTGCAGGCCATAACAGTTTATTTGTCACTGCACAACACACACGTAACGCTCCCGACCAGCGCTTCCTGCGATGCACACCTCGAGACGTCAACAGAGACGGGGATCGCAGGGTGCACGTATTGGGGTAGTGGGAGGAGACTCGGTGTAGATTTATACTTTCCTTTCCATTTTCCTTTCCATTTTCAGCCTTGGAAATCGTTCACAGCTGATCGGTATTGTCCTTGCGTTGACGCGGTACGCCGATTGTCACAGCCCGTACTTTGCTACCGTTTTTCGTGCCCAGCATTGGAAGCTGGATGTAACAGTGGTCGTCACTAGGTGCTATGTTTCCCAGCAGTAGAAATAGAGAATACTACATGGCTTGCTGTGTCGTACCAGATTTACACGAGTTGGGTTTATTAAATATTGAACTGCGAGCGAAAGCGAGCTGTTCACTATTTGAAAAAGCAACGAGTGTAAATCTGGTACGTAACAGCAAGGCATGTGGTATTCTGTTTATCCTACATACTGTACTTACATGTATTTTACTGAAAATGTCCTGCAGTCGAGGCAGCTAACTTGAAGACGCTGTTTTGGAACCTCGATCATTTCTAAAGCCTCGTGCAATCTATTACGTCAAAGTAAAGAAACGTCACTCTGAAAGTGTGGCGTGACGTGTTATTTCAAAAAATTCATCGAGGGTAATTAGCGAGCGCAATTTTTTTTCTTTCTATATAAATGACGTTTGTCTCGGTGACTTTGGCATCATAAGCAGTGGAAAAACAGGTCCCTGCCAGACTTGCTTGACATGACCTCGTTTACATGATATACACACGTGTGATTTGAACGATTATTATCTCACGATTGTCTCTCTCACGTATGTAGGATAAATTGGGTTCTGATAATATCCGGCCATTGCATGCACTCTTAGCAACCTAGGAGAATGAAAGGATGCAAAGCCGCGACGGGCGTCAAAACCCCTTTTTACTTAGTTAAAATCATCAACTGAAACAAATGGGGAAAAACGGGCGATGACAAGTATAATTTATAGATAATTATTATCATGTCACACTAATTGACCAGTAAGAAGGCTGCATAAAGTAACAGTCATTATTCATGGTAAACAAACAGAGGCGGCGGTGCACAAACAACACTGCGAGAAACGAATGACTTTCAAAAATTTAACACGAGTTCTTTTGGCTTCAGTTTAGATTGGCTCGTCGACCAGGAGAGAAGCAGAGAGCAAATCTGACGTCATACCCAGGTTAGCACAGCGGCCAAGCAACGATACCAGACTGCACTTCCTCGCAATATAGAAACCATTAGTGAGCCATTTGAGTTTCCCTGGGGGCTCATTGCTTATGATGCAACTGCTGTGTAACTGTGAAGCCTCTGCAAAATAATCCGTGTACCAGCACTCTACTCATCATGGTTGCAAAGCTCGTGCAACTTGTGATGCGAAGACTTGACCACTATCAGCGGACAGTAGCGCCAACAGATAAACTGCAAAGTTCCTGATAACCTCTGTGATAAATAGAAACAATAACAAATATCAGATCTAAAATCATCTGTATATTGCAAGGTATCCGTAATTAAGATTTCTAAGGGCACTAGTACACTGTCGGAAAATAAGGAGTAGACTCAACTCAACTCAAGACTCAAAATGTTTACTGTCCTCATAAAAACAAGGAAAATTGCCTTACAGTGTCAGGCGATCACAGACATAAAAACATCACATGTATTAAGAATTAAACGATTGCACTTAAAACTAATAACTCTAGCCCGCTTCATATTTGCTGTAAACTTAGAATTAGAATTGCATTAAAACACATGTAACATCCTGAGCGTCTCTCGCAGCACTCACACTTACAGACACACACACACACACACACATACACACACACACACACACACACACACACACAGACACACACACTCTCTCTCTCTCTCACTCGCCATCTCTCTCTATCTCAGTTTAACTAAAAACAATAAAATATATTCAGATTGAGTGGGTAATAATGGCACACAGGCATGATTTAAAAGGTCATGGATAGATAACACATGCGCGTGTATCAAGACCAAGAGCATTCTACAAACTCGTACGCACCCGCGTTTATCACACATCTTTGTAATTATCAACGATAATATCATTAAAGGCACAGTAAGCCTCCCGTAAACCATCACAGAGCTCCCCGAGCGTCTAAATACAGTACAAGCATACTTCCATTTGAACGCTCACCGAACGGGAACATCCTGGCTGCTTTCTGTCGAGCGTGAGACATTTTCAAAGAATTTATTTTCGTAGACTTGTTCCGTTAACAACAACGGCGCCTCGTTTTTGCGCTAGACCTAACTTTTAAAATCTAAATAATAAATTGACAGCTTGTTACACAAACATTCTTTAATCATAAAAGAATTCGTTTTTCATCAAGACAAGATCAGAACAATTCGAAGTTGTGAAAGTTTAAAAAAAGAAAAGCCCGGAAGCAGGGTCACGCAAGGGTCGTAGCAGACGACGGCCGGTTTATCAGTGCAAATCGCCGTTCCTCTCAACAGTCAAAAGCCATCGCTAGAGTTCTTGTGAACCACAGCCGTTGTTTCGTGCATAAAAAAAACCGTGCTATTGTAGATAAGCTCACGTCGAGTCGCATTCAAATGACTAACTATGACGACTGCATTGTGAAAAGGGAAAACTGGATCACACGGGTTCACGATG
Source organism: Littorina saxatilis (assembly GCF_037325665.1). Lineage (NCBI taxonomy): Eukaryota > Metazoa > Mollusca > Gastropoda > Littorinimorpha > Littorinidae > Littorina > Littorina saxatilis. The sequence continues at coordinate 13,126,924 of NC_090261.1, read as the reverse complement.
GCTCAGGGGTAAGATAAACCACGCAAAAATAAATTCTTTGAAAATTGTTCGCTCTTTACGGAGGGCACCTAGGATGTTCTCAATTGGTGAGTGTTTAAATGAAATGGTGTTTGTACTGTGTGTAAAAGCCTGACCGTATCTGTGATGGTTTACGGGAGGCTTACTCTGCCTTTAAATCGCTGCTGAAATACTGTATTTTGCAAGATACATTTATATTTTTTGGCGAAAATAATTATGTCGCTTCAAGGGGGAGCCAAAAGCCGGTATCAGATACGCCCACGACAGTGATACTGGCAATTTCAGAGCATTGCTTGTAACTATCACTGACATTATCAGTCATTATCTTCAACCTCAGTTTCATCGTTTGTTCGGCAAACCGGCGACGGCAAAAGTCTAAAATTTAATAATCTTGTGAGACGTCGCCAATTCGGC
>NC_090261.1:13046492-13118992 GCF_037325665.1 Littorina saxatilis | reverse complement strand
ACAGGTAGAGTTACTATGCTATGTGGGGGGACACAGCATTGGACAGGTAGAGTTACTATGCTATGTGGGGGGACACAACATTGGACAGGTAGAGTTACAATGCTATGTGGGGGAACACAGCATTGGACAGGTAGAGTTACTATGCTATGTGGGGGAACACAGCATTGGACAGGTAGAGTTACTATGCTATGTGGGGGGACACAACATTGGACAGGTAGAGTTACTATGCTATGTGGGGGGACACAACATTGGACAGGTAGAGTTACTATGCTATGTGGGGGGACACAGCATTGGACAGGTAGAGTTACTATGCTATGTGGGGGGACACAACATTGGACAGGTAGAGTTACAATGCTATGTGGGGGGACACAGCATTGGACAGGTAGAGTTACTATGCTATGTGGGGGGACACAGCATTGGACAGGTAGAGTTACAATGCTATGTGGGGGGACACAACATTGGACAGGTAGAGTTACTATGCTATGTGGGGGGACACAGCATTGGACAGGTAGAGTTACAATGCTATGTGGGGGGACACAGCATTGGACAGGTAGAGTTACAATGCTATGTGGGGGGACACAGCATTGGACAGGTAGAGTTACTGTGCTATGTGGGGGGACACAACATTGGACAGGTAGAGTTACTATGCTATGTGGGGGGACACAGCATTGGACAGGTAGAGTTACAATGCTATGTGGGGGGACACAGCATTGGACAGGTAGAGTTACAATGCTATGTGGGGGGACACAGCATTGGACAGGTAGAGTTACTGTGCTATGTGGGGGGACACAACATTGGACAGGTAGAGTTACTATGCTATGTGGGGGGACACAGCATTGGACAGGTAGAGTTACAATGCTATGTGGGGGGACACAACATTGGACAGGTAGAGTTACTATGCTATGTGGGGGGACAGGTAGAGTTACTATGCTATGTGGGGGGACACAACATTGGACAGGTAGAGTTACAATGCTATGTGGGGGGACACAACATTGGACAGGTAGAGTTACTATGCTATGTGGGGGGACACAACATTGGACAGGTAGAGTTACAATGCTATGTGGGGGGACACAGCATTGGACAGGTAGAGTTACAATGCTATGTGGGGAGACACAACATTGGACAGGTAGAGTTACAATGCTATGTGGAGGGACACAGCATTGGACAGGTAGAGTTACAATGCTATGTGGGGGGACACAGCATTGGACAGGTAGAGTTACTATGCTATGTGGGGGGACACAGCATTGGACAGGTAGAGTTACTATGCTATGTGGGGGGACACAGCATTGGACAGGTAGAGTTACTATGCTATGTGGGGGGACACAGCATTGGACAGGTAGAGTTACTATGCTATGTGGGGGACACAACATTGGACAGGTAGAGTTACAATGCTATGTGGGGGGACACAACATTGGACAGGTAGAGTTACAATGCTATGTGGGGGACACAACATTGGACAGGTAGAGTTACAATGCTATGTGGGGGGACACAGCATTGGACAGGTAGAGTTACTATGCTATGTGCAGGGCTCGACAATAACGAATGCCCGACAGCCCGGGGCAAGCGTTTGAACCTGTCGGGCAAGTAAACCTTATGACCAGCTGCCCGACGGGGCAAGTGACAATATGTCAGTGAAAATTAAAATGTATTCAAATACTTTGGCGTACAAAGGACCAAACTTCCGAAGAACAAGACTCTTACAATGTTTCCCCCAATGTTATCGATCGCTTCTGCTGACCGGAAATGCTTTCGTTCATGTATTCACCCCATTCAGGAATTTCCGATTTGGTGACATTTATTTAATCTAACGCGGCTTCTCATTGGTTTAGGTCACGGCTAAGAGCCAATCAATGAAGAGCTATCTGAAAACTGAGAAGCACAGTTCAAAATGGCTTCGCAGTCGTCGATGTTTTCCTTTTTAACAACTTCAAAGCGCCGTGTAGATGACACAGACGATGGTTCGAAACGAAAATCCCAGAAGAAGGCATTCGAGGCCTGTCGTGACCGGAAATTCCTCTCATCTTGGCTTACGGAATTCCCGTGGGTAAAATACGACGACGAAAAGTGTCTGATGTTCTGCAAGGTAAGGATTTTAACGTTGCCCATGTCCACCGCTAGCTGTGAGAGAGGTTTCTCGTGCATGAAACGTGTTATGAGTGACTGGCGTTCAAGCCTGAACACAGAGACTCTGTCCATGCTCATGTACTTGAGCATTGAAGGGCCAGAACCTGATGGCTACAACTCAGCTCTTGCTGTTCAAAGGTGGTGGGAAGAGGGAGAGAGAGCAAGAAGACCAACGTAGTCGTTAAGCAATGATAATAAATAAATACCTTCACTTGTTGAAAGAAAGAAATGCTTGCAAAACATCTTTGAGCAAAAGAGTCAGTGTGTTACTGTTTGCGTTACTCCGTTTTATTGTTTTATATCTCATTCTCTATTTAGTTTATTGTGGCAAGTAAAAACAAAAATGGGGCAAGTAGTTTTGATGTGTACTTGCCCGACAGGGCAAGTTGTCAGAAAAGTTAATGTCAAGGCCTGATGTGGGGGGACACAACATTGGACAGACATGCAAACAAAGAACACAATCATACGATCGCTTTATTGTTCTGGAAAGCTGTTGTTGCGGAATTTCAAAATGGGGATGAAAACGAAGATTTTGTTGAAAGTTGTTGCCTTAGTTACAGCAGGTCGTGAGGCAAAGTAACCATGACATCCTGCCTGCTCCAGCCACAATAACGATGACATGTCACGCCTGTCAAGGAGCAGGATGTTGAACAAGTTCAGCAGCACAGGCAACCAGCGTGACACTAAACCAATCATTGTCACGATTCGCGAAGGGTCAGTTCTTTAACACGGTGAGGCAAAGCAACCGTAACGTCCTGCTTCACGCTAACGATGTCATGTCACGCCTGTCAAGGAGTATGATGTTGAACAAGCTCAGCAGCACAGGGCCTGGAAACCATCGTCACAGTAATCACGACGTCACTCAACCTGTCGTGCGACAACCTTGACCCTGACCTCGCTGACCCCTCCAAACCTGACCCCCTCCCCCCTTTACTGGCCAGCTGGCCGTAGCTGGGTCAGACAGGTGAGCGAGCCGACATGGCGTAGGGGAAGGGAGAAACATTAGCCGCACGCCATAAATTTCTGCAATCAAGGCCGAGCCTCGTTGGCTGCGGTCGAGAAACACATCGAGCATGTCAGAGAAGGCAATTTAGCAGCCGTGACCACCAATGTAGCAAGAGTAGGAGGACTGCAGTCGTAGTCGTAGATCGAGATGCGTCAGTGTACAATCTTTGCCGTGGTCATAGTGCGTTTCTTGCTAAGCTGTGTAAAGTCAATTTTAGATTAACAACAAGATGCAAACAGATGGGCTTAAACTACGGTATGAGAATTTTCGTGTTTCAGAAGTCTGGTTCATGAGCTAATTCTTCGAACAGAGCTGCCCTGACGTATTCTATAATGCAATAGATAACCTTTATAACGGTTTTTTAAAATTTATATAAATGACTATACTCTTGCTGAAGTTTTAAAAAAGAATCAAGCAAACCCATGTTTTGTACGAGAATAGTTAGGTTCACTGACAGTATACGTCAAATTACAACTAATCCAGTTATTACATTTGCACACAAAATAAGTAGTAAAACAAGCAAGCCCGTGATTTATGCGAGAATGGTAAGGTTCATTGACTGTACACGTCAAATTACAACTAATCCAGTAATTACATTTGCACACAAAATAAGTAGTAAAACAAGCAAACCCGTGATTTATGCGAGAATGGTAAGGTCCATTGACTGTACACGTCAAATTACAACTAATGCAGTAATTACATTTGCACACAAAATAAGTAGTAACACTCTTCCCCTTTAACCTATGAGGTCTTACAGTGATAACAAAGTGTCATTAGTTTGAAAACAAATACAAAACTTCAACGTCTACTTCTTTGGCAAATGCACTATAACAGCTTCTCGCGTTATCTGACGTGGGGCAGACAGCAACGGGGCTGATTGGGGGTGTACACTGATTGAAGCATAGAACTCCCTTCTACCTCCAGCTTTCCATCTTGACGCGTGATGAGATTGCTGCTTCGGTTACTGGGCTGTCCCTGGACTGAGCTGTTTGCGATTTGGGATTGTAATATAAAGCATTTCAGACACTAATCTAGTAAACAGTCGAAGGGATTTACGATTGTTGATGAGCTTTGAGTAAACCGTACTAAAAACACCTGTGCCGCCTCATTACCACTGCAAACAACCAGAGCAAAATCCAATAACATCGGGAAGTAATGGCTCTAAATATAAGACAACAGTGAGAGCTGTGCAACACTACAATTACAGCTCTTGGCTTTATTGACAATAAGAAGAAAGGAATTAAAACGAAGTGTCTTTCGTCCTAAAAATTCATACCAGAGCGAAGTAAGAACTCACCACTCATATATTGTATGAACTTTTCTGGTCCTAATATTAACCAGGGTTGGTCCGTTAAGACATTGACAGACGCTGATCTGTCGGCTTTAGCAACCACTCAAAGACTTAACCGGAAAGGCTACGCTGGTGCGTATCCAAAGAACGTATCAAGTATTTGCATTGCATCTACCTTAAAGCGATTCCTCACTCATGATCAGTTTAACTTATCATCACCTCCTATATGACTCAACTCGATCTCAGCAACCTATTTACCCACCCGGCAACACTCTCTACACCCGCTCTCAGATATTCTGAGATTGAGAGTTTCAGACAATTGTCAAAAATCTAAAAACTTATGAGGTGTTCCTTGCACAAAGTAGCCTAGTTATATGCAACGCTATACCTTTGAAGTCGTCATTAGCAGATTCTGCTGAGAACTGCACCAAAGATATTCCAGGCTAGTGAAGCCTGCAATATCTTTGACTGCAAGCCATGCAGACTTTTGAAGTACATGGATTCATTTCACAATTTGTGTTTGCTTGCTCATGTGTGCGTGATTTTTTTCTGTTGTCAAAATATTACAGCCCCACGCTACTTTTAATAAGAAAGTATGGAAAGCAAAACAGGAAGCTTGAAGGAACCCGAACTGCCATATTATTGCAATTAGAGCATTTGATGAAACATACACCTAGTCTCCTGAAACCACATTATGTTAACTACCAGCTTCCAACAACTCGCTCTTGCCGTATACACTATCTGGAAACCTTGTTACGCATGTAGCCACATGCTTAGTATGGTTAACGATGCATGCCATTGCTATGGTTGAAATCTTATTTGAAACCGGAGGTAGACAGCAACACCCTTACAAACATAGACCAGACACGATTAATGGGATGGGAAAATCTGCAACCACCTAAACGCAAAGACTATATCTGTGCCACGGTACTGAAACATTTGCTAGAAAAATAACACCCCTTTGTGACAAATTATTCAATCACATGATGGAGAATTAGGACAAGATGTTACAACTTCGAGGTATAAGAACTGCCCCTGTTTACGAGCCTTGAGAAATGTAACTAGAAATTTCCCTTCAACAAATACGAGAGATTCAGACGCGATTAATAAAGGATTCGGATAATCTGTAACAACCTCATCCCAAGCGCTGTCCCGTGTGTGAGCCCTGACCCTTAGGCCCTATTTTGACCTGAAATTCCCCTGCACATGCCGTTCCCATCAGAAGTGATCTCTGTGTTTTGACGAGGTCCTTTAACAACTTGATGAAATGCGACCGAGGGACGTACGTCATCTCTTAACAACCCCAACGCATGTGTTACATAATGTGCTAGAAAAGTTTGTTTGTTTGTTCGTTCATGGGCTGAAACTCCCACGGCTTTTACGTGTATGACCGTTTTTACCCCGCCATTCAGGCAGCCATACGCCGCTTTCGGAGGAAGCATGCTGGGTATTTTCGTGTTTCTATAACCCACCGAACTCTGACATGGATTACAGGATCTTTTTCGTGCGTACTTGGTCTTGTGCTTGCGTGTACACACGGGGGTGTTCGGACACCGAGGAGAGTCTGCACACAAAGTTGACTCTGAGAAAATAAATCTCTCGCCGAACGTGGGGACGAACTCACGCTGACAGCGGCCAACTGGATACAAATCCAGCGCGCTACCGACTGAGCTACATCCCCGCCCTGCTAGAAAAGTAACTTTCCCAAATAAATGAGATGCGATTTAAGACTTAAAATAATCCGTAAAAAAAACCTCAAGGTAAGCACTCGGCCCTCGTTTCACGGCGCTTAAATTAAGTCTGATGGAAATGTTCATTGAAAAAAAGTGTCATTAGATTTGATTAAAGTACAGTAAACTTACATTAATACAAGCCATGACACACCAAGTTCAAGGAATACCCCGTGCTTAAAACTTTTCAGGAAAAGTTACCCAAAGAAATAGAAGAGATTCCATTAAAGAAGCAAAGTAATGTGGGCAGATTACTTTAAAGAAGCAGAATAATGTGTGACAATCTCCACGCAAGCACCGCCCCAGCGTGTCACGTCACAGCGCTGACCCCTAGAAAGCTCCGTTGACCTGGGGTGCCTCTAGACATGCAGCTCTCATCCAAAAGGATCCCTGCTCGCTGTATCCTGACGAGTTCTCACATTAATTGTCTGCCTCCAGTAGGCTCTGTCACACTGTTTGACTCGTGTTTTTTGTCACAGGCGAGACTGTCGAGCCGCACCCGAGTGTCTCGAAAATGCTGTTATATAGCCGATTTTTCACCGACTTTCGTTAGCGACAAGTTGCTCAGAAGTTTGTGAGGCAAGACTGGCGAAACCCGTGCTGAGCACTGTTCAACTTTCTTGCCGATTCTGTAGCGACTTATCCTCGCGCGCTCTCTGGTTGGAAAACTATATCTAGCTGACTGAGTGCGCGGCCTTTAAGGTCCGATTTGATTTGTTATGCCCCTCGGCTATGCATGGACAGGTGAAGTCGGCTAAAAATCGGCAAGCCATTTAATATATGTGTTGGCGAAAGAATCTACTAACCTTTCCTGGATGACAGATGAAATGAGGATGATGATAATGAGGGTCGGTTGAAAATCGGACATGTGAACAACACTTAAGTAAAAATACCGATGGGAAAGAACCATGGGGTCACCGAGGACAGTGAAAAAACATGTGTACAGTTCTTGTGAACAGCAACGGAGAAAGGCACGTAGGAATACTGTCTCCATTCTCCAAACAAACGACGACAACTACACATTTTATGCAACCATAAAGGCAGCAAAACATCAAATTCACTTTACATTAATTTTGCAGGTATGGGGCAGTCATCGACACCTTTGCTTAGTAGTGAGTATGTTAATAGCTCTCCACTGGGAGGAAGCAACCGAACTGTCCCAGCAATGGGGATGATACTCTCATAAAGAGGAGACAAAAATCAAGACCAGCAAACCACGTCGCAGCATACAGTCCGAAGAGAGAAAAAAAATAGAAATCACCTTATTACAAACAGGGAGCCCGCTCCCATCTCATCGGTGTAACGTTTGCTGGTTTGTGTGAATAGAAAAGAGACGAAATTCAAAAAGGGTGTCATTTAAAACATTGATGCAGTATCATCACTAGCAATAAGTATTTCAAAACATGCATGCAAATAGTCTATTCTGGCATCTTGTTGTGTTTAACATTTAGTGTCGAATTGTTCAAGCTGTGTATTGTTCCGGGACAATATTGTACACTTTTTGAAAGAGATTAAGATTTTTCACAAGATTTTAAGAAACGACTGAAATAGTGAACAGTTTGAGAAGAGTAGGCCGAGAACAAAACAGAGACTAAGATTGATGCTGAATCAGTCTCGTTTCTGAGTGACTCCCTGGGATGTCGAGACAAGAAATAACAGCCAAACAACTTCACACCATAACACTTTCTGTAGGGGGAAAGCAGACACAAACGAGCCTAGACTGCGCAGAATCACAGATGGTTAAGTTACGCTTCGTATACGACCCTTTGCCAGTATATTTGCATGATCATGTTATAGTACGTACGCTGTGGCTGGGGTTTTTCGCTCCCCAAACGAGTGTGATTTTCGCTCCCCAAGCGAGTGTGATTTTTCGCCACTGGACTTTTCGCTGAGAGAAGTCGACTCAAAACGTCCTTGACAAGAAAAACGGTCCACTTTGGGGGCGACTGAGAAGTCATGCAACCTTGCTTGTCAATCTTCATACAGGCAGGACCAAAGAGGATTGACAGACTCCATTTCTTCTTCTCCCCAGACGTTTCTATGATTGAAGTGACTATAGCGAAAATGTTCTCCCAACGCGGCAGATATGAGGCGTTGAAAGGGGAAGGGGATTCAGTTAATAGTGGGAACGAAAGAAGAGCTATGGAAAGACAAGTAACTTCTTTTAGACAGAGAAAGGATCGTCCGATAGAAATTTGAGTGACTCCTTTGCGAGATAAAGGGTCATCCTAAACGAGGAATTCTTGCGTGAAAAGCCGGCGCGAGCTCCAAAATGGAATCTCACCATGAAAGCGAGGACCAACTCTTAGAACTTTCAATGAAAACCAATTTACCTCTGCTGAGATGAAATTTGTTGGCTGTCAGTTTGAGGGAATACGAGTCCATACAAAGACTCACGTTCACAGGCTCTGTGCAAAAAGTAAGACTTTAAAGACTGAGATGGTCTCTACGCCAGACAACGTGCTGTCACAGACTATGCAGGGTTCTCCGGGGGTGTCTGCGACAAAACAGTGGAACCGCTTTTAAAACCCCTCGACTTGAGACCACCACCCCGCTTTCTCGACCTTGCTTTCTCACATTTTCTGTTCATCTGAATCTCTGTAAATATACCTCGTTTTTAGGCATTCGCAGTAGTAAATATACCTCGAATCTCTGTATAAAATACCTCGTTTTTCAAACGTCTGGGGGAGAAAAACAAAGGGAGTCACTTTTTAGACCGGATTATGTCGGATTTTGAGTGTTCTTAAAAGGGAGGTTCAACTGTGCAAGTGGCCATCACGTGTGAGGACTATTGGCACAGAATGAGTCCATTTAAATGCAGTCCTGTCGCCTGAACGGTGCTATGGGTTGGTCTACGGGCCCACTAGCCTTCAGCCGATCGTTTCTCACCAGCACGGGAGCGGCTGAAGATCCCTTTACATTACGTGGTTTTACACCGTGTTCTCTTGTTCGCCTGTTTATCAGACAGCCACAAACAAAAGGCAAGCGACACAGAGTAACGCAGAGGCGAGCGATAAATATTAAGGCTTGTCGAGTATCAGCAAGGTACGAGTGTTGACGTCACCAGGAGGAGGGGGAGGCTGATTGAGAGAGAAGAAGGAGAGAGGATAGGAGAGAGTTGGGGAGAGAGAGAAGAGGAGTGATGGAGACAAAGAGGAGGAGGGAGATGGGGGGGGGGGGGGGGGGTAGAGAAGGGAAGTGGTGGAGAGACAGGAGGAGAGAGAGGGGAGTTAAAAGAGGAGAGAGAGAGATATATATATAGAGAGAGATAGAGAGAGAGAAAGAGAGAGAGAGAAAAAGAGAGAGAGAAAGAGAGAGAAAGAGAACGAGAGAGAGAGAGAGAGAGAGAGAGAGAGAGAGAGAGAACGAGAGAGAGAGAGAGAGAGAGAAAGAGAACGAGAGAGAGAGAGAGAGAAAGAGAGAGAAGAGAGAGAGAGAGAGGAAAAAAGAGGAGGATGGTGAGAGAGAGGGGAGGTCGTGGAGAGAAAAAGAGGTGGAAAAGGGGATTGGATGGGGACGAGAGAGAGGAGGAGGAGGGAGCGAGAGAAGAAGAGAGAGAGGACGAGGAGGGAGAGAGGAGTAGAGAGAGTGTGGAGGAGTAGACTTGATAGAATGAGAAGTAGGAGGGAGAGAAAGAAGGGGTAGGAGGTGGAGAGAGAAAGAGACAGAGAGAAAAAGAGAAGAGAGTGAGGGGATAAAGAGGAATAAGACAAAGAGGAGGGGGAGAGAGAGGGCAGGAGTAGGAGAAAGAAAGAGAAGGAGGGGGTAAGAGAGAAGAGGAGAGGAAGAGGAGAGGGAGGGAGGGGAGATTGGTAGACTCTGGAAGCACAAAAGTAGATTTGTGTGTCTCCAACAGTGGGTCGAGCGAGAGCAAACAATTCCAGTCCGCCCCACACCGCTGCCTTTGAAACTCATCTGCTCCCTTCAACTCGCTTCATCCGTCTTTCTGCCACGCTCGTTTTTTGCGCTCAGACAAAAACATCTGACTTTGAAGCATTCCCCACACAAACAAGACTCGCCCGAGCTGCCTTTACTTCCACTGAACCGGGGGGAGGGGGGGGGGCGAAAAACAGAGAGATTGAGAGAGAGAGGGTGAAATGGTGAGAGAGGGACTGAAATGGTGAGAGAGAGACCGAGAGAGAGAGAGAGAGAGAGACTGAGACAGGGGACAAGAGAGAGATAGACAGAGATATGGTGAGAGAAATACAGAGAGAGAAAGCGGGGGGGGGGGGGGGCTGTGGGAGAGAGAGAAAGACTGAAAGAGAGAGTGATAGAGATATGACATGGTGAGAGAAAGACAGAGAGAGAGAGAGAGAGTGTGTGTGTGTGTGTATGTGTGTGTGTGTGGACGTGTGAGTGTGGGTGTGTGTGAGAGAGAGAGAGAGAGAGAGAGAGAGAGAGAGAGAGAGAGAGAGAGAGAGAGAGAGAGAGAGAGAGAGAGAGAGAGAGAGAATCAAATCAAATCAAATCAAATCAAATTTTTCGAGGGTTGTGGCATAAGCAATACAACGAGCTTTTTTTCAACCAGCCCTCGCCCAGAGAGAGAGAGAGAGAGATCGCACCGCCGTTTGAACGGAGCTTTGGAGAGATTGAGAGAGCCTCAGAGAGAGAGAGAGAGAGAGAGAGAGAGAGAGAGAGAGAGAGAGAGAGAGAGAGAGAGAGAGACACACACACACACACACACACAGAATTAGCGAGAGACTGAGAGGAGTTGGGAGGGTGGGGGAGAAAAGGTCAGTGTTGTGTGCGGATGCAATTCATCACTCGTGTTTGGGAAAATGTGAAAGTTGCATTGCGTTTTTCGCGTTTTGCACACCGTGTGTTTTCTTAGCGAAATAACACATGTCCCCGAGACGGAAGCCCTTTGCAACACACTAAAAGCACCACCTAAACAGTCTCGGGGTTATGCTTTTGCTCCCAACTTCATTTTTCTCCCCTTCACTAATCATTTTTCTAGTCTCGCATTCCCTCCATTGGCGCGGTGCTAAACGAGCAAGGTAGCATGGATGTTTATCACTAAGGAACGGGGAGCGAAGCAAGGGAAAATTGGCACTTAGCACAATTCACTCCTAGTCTAAAACTAACTTTGTTCACTTTCCAACCCAGCCTTGTTGCTTTCTGTCCTTGCCGTTTGCGTGTCTACAAAGACAAATGTTGTTGTTCACAAGTTTGCCAACCTTGGCTAAAGCAACAACAACATTCATTTGGGTGTCTGTGTTTTTGACGGCACCATGGAGTTTGAAACACCTACCTGGAATTATCTCACTTTTCTGTGTATCAATTACAAAAGAAAACTTTGAAGTTAGCAAACTGATGCCTGAGAAATGCCTAAACTTGAAACTAATCAACGGCTTGAGTTCAGGAGACGCGGGGCATACTACTGATTCACATGCAACCCGAACTCCACCCCACAGTAACAAAGAAACATGACTAAGATCAACCAGACTTGGATCATGTGCAGAATTCATTAAACCCAGGAAGTAACTTTGTCGAATAAAAAACTTCTAAAAACGTTCAAGAAAATGATAATTTGTGTGTGTGATCAGAACTTGGCCCATGCAACAGTGACCTTGAAATTTCAGGAGGGTCAAATAGACTTGGATCATTTTTGGAGGCAATCAAGCTAAGAGAGTATGTAAAGCTTTAAAGCTGTAGCTTCAAAACCGTTCTAAAAAAGGATGTTTTTGTTTTGTTTACCCGTATATGACCCCGATGTGACCTTGAACTTAAATTTGACTAGCGTCAACCAGACGTGGGTGATGTTTGGAGGTCATCAAACCCTAGAAGTGTATAACATTTTAAAGCTTCTGCTTCCACAACATTGAAGAATTTGAACATTTCCAATATTTTGACACGGACTCAATTTGACGAGCGTCTTTCAGACTTAGCCACGTCTGGAAGTCATCAGACCCTAAAAGTAAGTCAAATTTCAAAACTCTCGCTTCAAGAACATCCGAAAAAAATCTCAACTTGTTCAGTTTTTGGTCTAAGCGCGACCATTCGGCCCGTCCTAATGCTCATCACAAAGATTCTCTTGATTTCTCAGGGTGAGTCAAAAACTGCATGAAGTTATGTTTCAGGTATACGCAAGCACTCCCACCTATGGTGCGCTGCTAGAAAAAGAAATCATCCACAAAAGCACTGAAGGTATGAACTGAACAAAACCCCGCTCCAAAGCTAAGGGATCAGGCGGGAAAAGAGAAGCACAGCTTTGGAAGATTCTAATCGACACGTTACAATAAGCATAACAGACGATGGTGCAGATACCTGTGTGAACTTCAAGCCCACTGATGAAAACAATAAACTACAAGGGGTAAGAGAGAGAGAGAGAGAGAGAGAGAGAGAGAGAGAGAGAGAGAGAGAGAGAGAGAGAGAGAGAGAGAGAGACAGAGAGACAGAAAGAGAGAAAGAAAGAGGGAGAGAAAGAGAGAGTTAGAGAGAAGGAAAGAGAAAGAGAGAGAATAAGGTCGAGAGAGAGAGAAAAAGAGATAATATAAAGATAGAGAGAGAAAGAGAGACAGAGACAGACAGAGAGATTACACAGCCGTTTGAACGGTTCCTTCGCACCGAGAGTTACTGGAGGTGTTCCACAATAGTTCAACCTGATGTCCTTTCATTTGGTTTTAACAATTCGTGTAATGCTGAGAGTAGGAAATCCACAATAGGTGAACTTTAATTGCATTTCTTTTGTTTTACGAGATTCATGCATCGATATCAGATAATTATGTCCACAATAGCTGAACTGAAATACCCTTTCTTTGAGTTTAACAAGACGGATCAGTTCGTGCTTAATTTAACTCATCGCAATATCTGTTTACTTGTTTGGAATGAACACAAAAACGAGAACGCGTTAGTACACTGTCAACTTTCCGCAGAGCTGAACCCCCCCCCACCTTTCTAAACCAAACTTATTTCTTCAAAATCTACAATCTCAGATAAAAAAAAGTTGAAAAGTGTGGTGGTCACTGGAAAAGATGTTTAAGGTCATAACGGTAAGCCCTTCTAACGACCACAAAGGCCGGAAGTGTTTCAATTAGCTGTTGGTGTTGGTGTTGGTGTTGATGTGAATGAGGAAAGCTGTCACTTTGCGCCCCCTGCCAAAAACCGAGGGAGGGGGGGAGGGGGGGGGAGAGAGAGAGAGAGAGAGAGAGAGAGAGAGAGAGAGAGAGAGAGAGAGAGATGGTTGGGGTGAGAAAGAGACAGTGCCAAAACATCAAGGTGTTCAGTCAGTCCTGGGAACAAAGAGTTTGGGAAGGAGGGAGGAGGAAAAGTCTTGGGGGAAGGGGTGGGGGGAGGGAGGAGAGAGGAGTATTGGTTGCCAGTTGAGGCAGAGAAATGATTCTGTCACTCACACGTCAAGCTGGCGGCCCCGACTTCAGGGGCAAAAAAGAAAAGGCAGTCACCCCCATTCTCAGTCAGTATAGGGTTGAGGGATCTAGGTACTAGAGTGCCGCACCAATCTTGGCACACGCACACACACAACACTAATCCCCCACGACTGAACTAACACTGCTGACTTCTGGAGAATCGTCAGTAGGTCCCGCTATGTCTGTGACGCAATGCTATGCAACACTCTAGTATGGCGACCTACTCCTCCCCTGCTCTCTAACAAAAAACAACAAAAAAAGACGTACAGAAATAGATAAAAGAAGAAGTAGAACGTGGATCCCTTCATCCCCCGGGGGAAAAAACGACAACAAAAACAAAACTGGATCATCTTTATCTCAACTTGTCAGAGAAATCATATTTTCAAAATGCGTGTCCGTCTTCACTTTCAGCAAGCTATTTCCGGAAGAAGGCAGTGTGTGTGTGTGTGAGTGTGTGTTTGCTTATCATTCCTCTCTCAGCACGCCATCCTAGCGGCCCTGCGCTATGTTTTCTTACTCCTGCCCACCCCCTGGGTATCGGCTGACAAGATATGTATGACAAAACGATTGGGCTTATCCCTGAAGGCGTGATGCTAGCGCCATATGGTTGTGAAGAGCTGAGAGGCTGATATCACAAAGTATCACCCGCTGGTGATGATGACTTTGCGAGCTGAGAGGCTGATATCGCTAAATATCATACGCTGATGATGATGATGACTGTGATGAGGCTGTCTTGCTGTACATCACATTCAATTATCTGATTAATCGACAGTACAGTCGTTTTAATCTTTTGAGACCATAAGAGATCTGAGAAAACCAGGTCTTGAAACAAAGGGAGTCTAAAAATAGAGATAAATTCACAATCCCACCGAAAAGAAAAACTGATGAGATAGATCTTAAAAAGGGGAATCTGAAATTGCGGGGTCTCAACTCGAGGGTTGCAATGTCATTACAATAAAACCTCCCATGAACGACCTAGAAAACGGTCGTAAACTGGAGGGGGTCTTTTTTGGGAATTTGTTTGTGGAGGATCATCACAAGTGAGACAAATGCTTGGCAGTACAATCGCGTATTTAACCGGTGGACTGGCCGAGAAAGCGCTCACCCAGAAACTCGGACGTTCGGACATCAGTCAGAGCTCCAAATGACTTGACGGACGCCGAGCACCAATCAGAGATAATCACTGACTGACCACTGGGAGCTGCCGCCGACTGGTCAGCAGCTAACTGACCATGATCATAAACGGGTTGAATGATGGGGTCTGGGGCGGTGACTGAAGCACTCAAGAGTAACGATGAAACCTGTTAACTCTATGATAACCTGTCTCGTAAAATATATAACGCTGACACTGGAATCGGGGGGATTCCTTTTGATTGGGATAAGAAGGCAGAGCCTGCTGATTTACTCCCATGTTTACCTTTGCAAACTGCTTCGTTTCGGATTAGCGGCATACACCGGATTCTAACATCTCTCTCCCTTTCCCTGTGTCAATTTTATTTTATTGTTTTACCTGAAATTATCAACGGTGAGCAAAGCTATGGTTTACATATAATTCACAGTGCTGATTTTGACTAGCGAAAACATCCAAACCGTTAAGCTGGGGCTTTGCAACCAACGGAAAATCGTAAATTTACGTACAAATAACATGTTCCCTCATTAAGGTAAGAAAAGCTCGGGTCTAACCTAAGAGAATATATTAAACAAGCAGTCAAAACGGTCACCCCAAATGTTTTCTCATCGTTGTTTGTACGGCCTATGCAAATGCACACGATGTTTGTAGTGATGTCTTGATGAGGATGTAACTGTGTGTTTTGCACCATGCTCGCCGTGTTCGTCTTCACCATAAGCACGCTTGTAAGTTAATTTGCTTTAATTAATTAGGTACACATCCTGTGATAGAACATGCTGTCGGTTGGCGTTTTTCTTCACAAACTTTATCTAGTGTGCCTATGTACACGTAACTGCCTACATATAGGTCAGCCCGAAGCATATACTTCCTTCACAATACACAGATTGTGGCGGGTATTTGCGGCATTCCATGTTTTGCAAACAACCTACACCCTGATGTCAATCCTAACAAGAAAATTTGCTGATTCAAATCAGCAGGTTCCCAGACGTTCCTTCATGTAATTTTTAGGTGAATGGTCAAAGTGGTTTCTTGCACACACTCAGTCATCTTACACAACAATGCAACACATGGATAGGATTAATGGAATGACATGTATTTGTCAACAACGAATCATGGGATAGAAAACTACAAAATGTGAAAGAAAGTACATGGTGACAAGGCTACACACAATAGTGGAAAATTGTTTAGGGGGTATATAATGTTACAAATAGCACAACAGTATAAAAAGGGGTTCCAATTAACAGACAAACAGAAAAAAAGTGTTTTGCATGCAAATGTTGACTTTGACGGCCATATTTTGACAAAAACGTACACAAATTTTAAAAATAAATCCAAGCCATACCAGACTCTTTAAACTATTTCTGTTTGTTTTCCTGCTTTCTAGAATGCTTGGTGAATATGATGACGCATTGTCATTGTGAATTTCCTGTAGAATTTTTTTCCCGCATCACATAATTTACATGACAAAATACGTTATAAACGAAAACTCAGAAATACCAAACGAAAAATCCCAAAATAAAAATATGAATAAAGGTAACCTAAAGCCAATGCGTCATCATTATCAACATGATCTCCTGCAAGTGTGTGCCAAATTTCAGCACTGTACTATGCACCATTCCTGAAATATTTGCCTTCAAAGAGTACCATTCTAGCGGAATTTTTACTTTCGAGAAAAACCAAGACAAACACGAAAAATAATTCAAGCTTCACAGTACCTTCCTTTATGGCCAAAATGTGCACACTTTACAATACTATAAGCTGCTTAGTTCATCCCAGGGCCATAGGTCTGTCCTTCTCTCTCCTGTTGCACTGTCCTGGATTTGCTGGCCCTCTTCTTGTCTTTTCGGGACCGCTTCCTCTCCGGCTGGGCCGCCAGTTCAGCTTGGTCACACCGCCTTCGGTCCTGCCTCACCTGGTAGTCCTTCAGGCCCTCAGCTGGTGTAACACCCAACTGCTTCATCACATGGGAGAGGTGGGAACTTCCCTGATTGAAATTGGACACAGCTGAGGCAACAGCTGCATTCACCCGACTGGCGCCCACATGCACAGTTTTGGGGCAGCGCGCCCAGATCTGTCCGTTGACGCATTCGTTGGCATTCTGCGTTTTGCCATGCTTGATTCTGGCCATGAGACCAACGTCTGACATCCTGTCATAGATGGGTTTGACTGCTCTGGCCACATCAGCTGACAGTGGAGTCCCCACATTGTCCTTGTGTGGTGGCGGCTCTTGTCCAGTTGCCACGGCCTTCTGAAAGAAGCACGAGGAGTCGGCGCCTACTGGACATTGCTGGTGCTGAGGGTTGTCGTCTGTGGATGAGCAGTGCAAAAAAGATGCCCAGATGGCCTCCTTCATCTTGTCAGGTTTGCCCAAGTTCTTCATGATGGTATTCCTGTAGTAGGACTGCAGAATGGTGCAAGCGTTTGCAGTCAGGGCACCACGATGACGTCCACCAAGCTTCTCCTCCTTTGCCTTCTTTCTCAGCGCCGTCCCCATTCTTTTGTCGCAGTGGTTGACACACTCCAGCTTTTCAACCGGATAGAGGTTGGCATCAACCACTGCCTTGAAGGCCACAGAGTCACCATCTGAAAGCATTCTGGTATAACGCATGTTGTTTCTGCGCACTGACCTTCCCCACAAACGAAGGGCGGCTTCCTTCTCCATTCCTTTCGAAGAGCATTCATAGTTGGTTTCACAACTAGGCTTGTGGTCTCTCCTCCATTCAGCTCTCTCCACTTCTGTCATCCTCCTTTTGTTGTTCAGTGCACATGCCTGGCAGAATTTTGACAGCACTTCAAAATCAAGCACAAGTCCAGTCCCCACATCAATGACGATGCCAACCCCATAGTTTGAGGTAAAACCTCGCTTGTCAGTGCCAGGTTCCGAATCAAAACTGGCCAGCTCATTCACAGAGAGAATGACAGCGGGAAAGGGGAGAGAATGCTGAATCCAACGGTATGTGTCATGTCGTAACGGGGTTGGGAGAATTTGGCGTAACTAACAGTCAAACAAATGCATTTTTGGCATTTCAACACACAATGAAAATAAATTCTTGACACAGTTGGTTTTGAAACACCTTTATTTTGCATAAAATAAGTGTTTTATGTGAAAAACATCGGTTGAACCTGAATGAGAAAGGATTATTTGGTATAAATATGTCAAAATCTCAAAACTGACCAATTGAACACACAACACGATTTTTGACTTCAGACGTGTGTAGCCCCTGGCTAATTATTATTGCAATAAATGTAAATACTGATTGTTGCTAATAACATAAACGAATGATTTACGAAATTACTATTCTAGCAAAAGTAAATACATGTGTCATTCAGTGGGCGATCACTGAGTGGTATGGGAATAAAATCGTAGCTGCCTTGATCATGCTGTAACACTGTGTCGTCTGCTTTACTCTGTGTTTGTTGTATCGTCTGCTCCAGTCTGCACACTAAGCGCTTACCGTAGCGGCCTAACAACACCGGAAGCTAGATGGTTTGCGGATGTCGCTCTACCGTGTTTTTTGTCATATTTTTAGCGTGTGAGATCTGAGATAGTTTTTTTTTGTTGTATTATATAACCTATTATAGTGTAATTTTGCATCATGCACTAACAGTTTCAAGAAATAATGAAAAACAAATTGAAATACATTGCTGCAAACAACTAAGTTTGCCGAAAATTAGTTCCGGAATGTCACCGTTCACACAGGCAAATGCCTCCGCATAACCCAGACCTCTGGGTCTGGGAATCAAATAACAGTTACACACATGCAGGAACATAAGCACGCAAGGCGCCACAGTTTTGCAATTGCTCGAAGCGTATTCCCAAAACATGTCCATATGTCAGTTTCCCATGCAAATCCTACCACGTCAGGCCAGTATCGGAGGCCGTCTGTCCGACAAATGACACGAGCTTATCATACCCCGTATTAGCGTCACAATTAAATACACGATGACGGCTGTGGGACAAAACCCGATAACTGCAGTGGAAGGTCGCTTATATGTCACGAGTGCATGTGGCTGTTGCCTGTGCGGCAAACCCTGAATATATGACCCTCCACCACGAAATGAGTCGCATGTCATCTTGCGCGGTTCAAGTCCGGGGAGTGTCTTGTAACAGTGTGAGGGTCACCTTAGTCACAGGCTTATAACTCAAACAGTTTTCGCTCTTTTCTAAAACGGGTTTCACCACTGGATAGAGCATAAAAAACTCTTTAGGAAAATGTAAAAATATGAAAATCATGCAAAGGTGACATGCGACTCATTTCGTGGTGGAGGGTCACATATGTGTACGTGGAGGTGCCGGAAGAAGCACAGGTCTGAACCAGAGACTACATGCATAAATAGATTACATGTATCTATGTCTGAACCTAGAAAGGAGAGATGCCATGCCGTTTGGCTTCGGCAGTCTCTTCTTTCAAATCGCCGAAAACGTTGCCTTCACTGATTTCGGCATATATTTTTTCACAGTACGTGGGCGAAAGGGAACATAAAGAACTGCCATACTTATGAAATCCCTTTAACTTAGGAACAGTGACGAAACATTTAAGGCTATGTCTGCAAATTTTCCAAAGAAAATCAGTAAAACCCCAAGAGATTAACCCGTGATTTGTACAAATGTAAAAACATTTTACAAATTACGTCGAACCTAAAACCGCGATTTGTAAAAATGTAAAAATATCGCATTCTAAAAAGTAATACATGCCTTTTATTATTATTAATATTTGTTGTTTAGAGCCTCTATGCTGGGTTGTGGGGAGTGGTTTGGCCCCGATAGATAAAATATTACGATTTTTAGCATAACAAAGAAAACAAACCCGAATTTCCCAGCGATGGGACAATAAAGTCATGAAAAAAATTCTAATAGATCCCTTGACTTTGGGGTCGCGCGACTCTGTTGCTGCTAGCTTTCCACTGGGAGGAAGCGACCCGAATTTTTCAGCGATGGGACAATAAAGTAATGAGAAATAAACCATCTAGTAGATCCCTTGACTTTGGGGTAGCGCGACACTGTTGCTGCTAGCTTTCCACTGGGAGAAAGTGACCCGAATTTCCCTGCGATGGGACAATTACGTTATGAAAAAATATATTTAAAAAGTCTAATAGATCCCTTGACTTTGGGGTAGCGCGACTCTGTTCCTGCTAGCTTTCCACTGGGAGGAAGCGATACGAATTTCCCTGCGATGGGACAATTAAGTAATGAAAAAAACACCTAATAGATCCCTAGACTTTGGGGTAGCGCGACTCTGTTGCTGCTAGCTTTCCACTGGGAGGAAACGACCCGAATTTCCCAGCGATGGGACAATTAAGTAATGAATTTTTATTTTTATTTTTATAGATCACTTGACTTTGGAGATGACAAGAAAATATCGGGCGCATTTACGTGATTTGTAAAACATTTTACAAATCACGGGTAAACAAACGCTCATCCCACAGTCGAAAGTCGTCATGCAACACATGCACCTGGAGCAGCTGACTTGGTAAAAGTCAAGAACGGGACACCAAATTAACTTTGCTCGTCGACAGTTCGCCATTTAGGTATGCCCCTTGAACATGTGGCAATAAAGTTTGGTATGAATCGAATTTCAAAGTCAAAATTATCGCTTTTGTCCAAGATTTTGCCTCAGTTCCAACACTCACGAAGGTCTCTGTCTCAAAAGTTTGGTACCTTGCAATCTTGAGCTTTCTTCAGTTTGGGACCCTGTTCTAGTAGGCTATTGTACCACACATATCTCCGTCTCTCATTTTACTGACAGCAACCAAACACAATCAGAGGCTGAAACAGTTTTCACTTTGCTATTATTATAGCTCAGTTGGTAGAGCACTGGACTTGTGATCGGAAGGTCGCAGGATCGAATTCGGGCCGGGACGGACACGGGTCAACTTTATGTGCAGACCCAGAGACGGAAGCCATGTCCCACCCCCGTGTCATCACAATGGCACGTTAAAGACCTTGGTCATTCTGCCATAAGTGCAGGTGGCTGAATACACCTAAACACGCAGACACCTGGGTAGCGCGACTCCGTTGCTGCTAGCTTTCCACTGGGAGGAAGCGACCCGAATTTCCCAGCGATGTGACAATAAAGTAATGAAAATGAAAATGAAATGAAAAATGAAAATGAAAAAATGAAAATGAAAATACTTGCTGGCTAGCGGTGCGTCCCGCAAGCGCTACGTGTCATTTGTGCTACGTATCGTTTGCGCTATTTTTTGTAGTGCTATGGACACAAATCGCCAAAAACAGTAGTGCTATCGGCGCGTAGTGCCATTGCCACAATTCACACATGCCATTATCACTACGTCTCAATAGAACTACGTGTCGATATCACTATTTTTGAAAAACCAATGTGCTGTAGCGCTACGTGTCGATAGCACTATACTGACTACATGTTCAAACGGCAGACACTTCCCTTTGTGTGTGTGTGTGTGTGCCTGTGTGCGAGTGCGTACAGTGAAACCCGGCTATATTGAAGTGGCACGGGACCCGGGAAGACCTTCAATATAGCCGGAACTTCAATATAGGCAATTCTCGGTTTTATTGAATTTTCCTCCTCCTTTTTTTTTTTTTTTTTTTTTTTTTTTTTTTTTTTTTTTTCATTTTCCACTCTTTATTATCAAAATCAATGAGACCATGAGCTATTTAAATGTGAGTAAATGATATAAATGAATGAATGATACATCAAAAAGAAACAACGGAGATTGTTCACTCTATACACATAGCACTAGCAACAGTTACTTCAAGATCATACAATCTGCCATAATCCATCACAACACATTACATTCATTTGTTAATTAATGCAAAAATAGGTCTGAAAGTCACTGAATCATAGAAAAAAGCATAGTGTCACAAAACAAACAGTATACAGATACACAATATAATACATTGAAACCCCCATTTAAAGACACCCCCCCCCCCCCCCCCCTTCTAAGATCCTGTTTTTTTAAATGTTTTTTGTGTTAGTTTTGTTGTTGATAAAATGTGTAAATGTATCCCCAATTTTAAGACCCCTCCCGTTTCAGACCTGGTTGTTCCAAATGTGTGGAGGTCTTAAAAGGGGGGTTTCACTGTAAAAATGGTTTAATAAGTTGAGACAATACATTGCAATTTATGTTTAACTTCAAAAGAAAAAAATGGAAGATAAAATGTTTACACATCACACCCAAAAGTATAAACACTGAACTTCAATGAATTTAAAGTTACGCTTGAGATAAACAAAACCTTACCAGTTATTTCATTAAAAAAATGCAACTGTTTGCCACACAAACCATAAGCTGTTCTGTTTACAAATATGTTAGTAAATGGGGTGTAATATATATGCATATATGTGGCTTAAGGTTGAGAGGAAAAAAGCAGATCAGATACACATGATATTGATGATAAACTAAGAAAATTATCAGTCAGCCCATCAATATATTTACAAGTATACATATAAGCCTTGCTGCCTCTGAAATTACTTGCTCACATAATCTCACAAACCCATACTAACAACTATTCTTGCTGGCACACACACGTAATGCTCTCTTTCTCTCTCTCTCTCTCTCTCTGGCTTGCTCTCGTCTCCTCTCTTTCTCTCTCTCCAGTTTCTTTCTTTCTTTATTTTGTGTTTAACGTCGTTTTTAACCACGAAGGTTATATCGCGACGGGGAAAGGGGGGGAGATGGGATTGAGCCACTTGTTAATTGTTTCTTGTTCACAAAAGCACTAATCAAAAATTTGCTCCAGGGGCTTGCAACATAGTACAATATATTACCTTACTGGGAGAATGCAAGTTTCCAGTACAAAGGACTTAACATTTCTTACATACTGCTTGACTAAAATCTTTACAAAGATTGACTATATTCTACACAAGAAACATTTAACAAGGGTAAAAGGAGAAACAGAATCCGTTAGTCGCCTCTAACGACATGCTGGGGAGCATCGGGTAAATTCTTCCCCCTAACCCGCGGGGGGTCTCTCTTTCTCTCTCTCCAGTTAAAAAAGGGATTTGATCCATGACAACCCAAAAATACAACTTAAAAAGGGTACAATGATGTGTATATACCTATATATATAACTTACTTTCTTCACTTACACACTCATACAAATGGACAGAAGAAGTAAATAATAAACAAATCAACTAACACAGTAAGTGGAATTAAAACTCAACTTAAAGAGCGACTTCACAAATACAAACAATGGTAGTTCATGTATGTATAAACAATAGACGTATAGTACACAATGTAAGAAAATCACATGTTTTTTTTATTTTTTATTTTTTTTTTTTTTTTAACTCGACCTTAATGTAGGCCTAATGTACTTTTAGCTAGGCTTCTGTCCTACCTTGGCTTACAAACAAACAAACAAACAAAATGGAAAAAAATTCTATCATTTTCTGGATCTTTTTCTTTGAAGGCGAAACTGTCCTAGGAAATCGTGATTTTTTTTTTCTTTTCTTTTGTAGGCTGTGCATGTATCTGTGTCGTATGTCATTAATCATTCCTAAGCCTAATGTTCAGCATCATCATCCTCAGTTTGCTGCTGAACTGATTCTCACATGTCAGACAGTCATATGTTAGTTAACGCGACAGGGGAACACGCCTGACCCGAGTTGGTTTTGTCAAGAATGTATTGTACACATGTAATTCTTTGATTTGTAATTCTCGGCATGAGGGCATAGCGTTTACAACGTCAGGAGTGACACTATATAGTGTACTCTTTTTTTTTCTTTTTTTTTTTATGAATAAAACTTGTTTAAACAAAACGTTAAAGAATAACATAGTGCTTGAACCATGCTCAGTCTTTGTTACATTATAGAATCTTACCCTCCCACAGTATGTGTTTATACAAATAAAACAAATCCTCGTTTGAACACTCTTGGCTTTTTGTTCATTTTAAACGCTGTGTGAGATCCACCTCAAAATTCCGTATCGTGTCAAAAAGCTGTGACTTTTGTTTGGTGTCAGACAACAGAGTGGGTTCAACCCGCTCAGCCTGTAAACACAGGCTTGGGAACTTCACCCGCTGGGCCCTGTTTAACCCTGTTGACTTTTCTCAGTAAAAGGGATCCATATATTGTTCCCGAAGGATAAGTAAACACCGAACTGAAACGATTTATTTCTCTTCGAACTGTTTGTTGCAACGATTAAGATGTAACTTGAAACAACAGAAATGTTCAGACTGGTTTTGTAACAGGAAGAAATGATGATACGAAATCGTCGCTCGTCCAAGGGAGAAATAACTCTCTTATCACGAATGTGCTTAATTCTTTGTAACACTACCAAAGAAGGAAAGAGACTCAAACAAACGCGAAATATTAGTTTTCATCCACGACATAATTCAAACTAAAACAAGTCAAGTCAATGGCGTATGAAAGTACATGAGGGAAAGAAGGAAAGAAAGAAGTAGATTTTTTAAATTTTTATTTTTTTTTTATTTTTTATTTTTTTTTTATTCTCTAATAATATCATGCATGACCATATGTACAATATATAATAATTATAAGCAGGAGAGACATTTTTCATCAATAATGGAAAAACCCAAAAGACAAAGGATGAGAAGAGTTCAGTAATAACATCTCTGCTCAAAAACCAAGATTCAGCTTCAATGTGGAGATGGAGGTTTATCGCCACAACAAGAAGATACAAAGTCTACAGAAGTAAAAAAAAATCTTCCAACCTGTGTAAATAAGCATGTAAACCACCACAGATTTTTTTTATTTTAATTTTTTTGTTTTTTTCCTTTTTTATTTATTTTTTTAAAAAATTTTTTTTATTATTATGAAACACGAAGTTTCATTTCATTTTCAAACATGAGTGTTAAATTTACGGGAGTACCGTATCTAAATTTGCTAATGCACATTTTAGCAATAAGAACTAAATGGTTAATGATATCTAGACATACGTTGCCTGCATTTTCAACACAAACAACCCCAAGTAGTACAGATTTTGCGTTAAGTTTAACACGTACACCAGTTTTATCTAGTATAGTGTTTTCGACGTGTTTCCATAAAGGCTTAACTTTACTACAATCATAGAAAAAATGTTCGATGTAGTCTCTTTCGTGTGTGCAGTATGGACAATATTCACTGTCAGACAGTCCCATTTTTTGTAGAAGAATGTTTGTGGGATAGATGTTGTGAACAATTTTCCAGTGCAATTCTCGTAGTCTTGATTCTTTTGTTGCGTTTTTTGCTATAGACCAGCATGTTTCATTGACGTCAAAATTAAATGTATTTTTCCAAAATAAAACAGGGAGTGGAATACTTCGTCTTTACAATAAATTGCCTAATCAGGTTTGCAGTCATATGGTTCGTACCGTTAAAGGTTAAATAGTGTTGTTCGTTAATATCAGATGTCACAAACTCTGGGTTGTTTCTCAAGTATCTGGAGGCGGCTCTGACGACCAAGTATTCCAGATAGAGATTTGGCGAGGGCCCTAAGATTTCATTTACCATTTCAAATGGCATAATAGCATTGTTGTGCAACACATCATTCACATATGTAAACCCTTTCTGAGCCCATTTCTGATAATAAATAGCCTGATTCTGGTAGACTATACCACTATTATTCCAAAGACACGTTATTTTTAACGATCCATGCCATGGAGTTTTACTATAATCTAGCCATGTCGAGGCAACACGTTGCCAAAAAACAGACTTAATCTGATGAAAGCCTTTGAATTTTTTTGTTCCTATAGTAGTACTAAAACAAGCTAAGTTCCTTCCAAAAGATTCAGAAATTCAATATAACCGAACTTTTTTTCACTATACGTTCTCATTTCTGTGTCCACACATTGCGTTTGATGTGAGATATATTCCCATTAATCTTTCACCTGTTGTTCTTCGAGCCTCCTTGCTTTTTTCTGCACACACACACATACACACGGACACACACACTCCCCCTCCCTTACACACACAAACACACATTCCATATTCCTCAGCTACTTCCTTTCTTTTTTTGCAGCCAGTTTCCAGCTTCTGAATAAGCTCGATTTTTCTTTTAATTGTCAGACTCACCCTTTTTACATAAAGTCAAGTTTTGACTAAATGTTTTAACATAGAGGGGGAATCGAGACGAGGGTCGTGGTGTGTGTGTGTGTGTGTGTGTGTGTGTGTGTGTGTGTGTGTGTGTGTGTGTGTGTCTGTCTGTCTGTCTGTCTGTGCGTGTGTGTGTGTAGAGCGATTCAAAGTGAACTACTGGACCGATCTTTATGAAATTTGACATGAGAGTTCCTGGGTATGATATCCCTGGACGTTTTTTTCTTTTCGATAAATGTCTTTGATGACGTCATATCCGGCCTTTTGTAAAAGTTGAGGCGGCACTGTCACACCCTCATTTTTCAATCAAATTGATTGACATTTTGGTCAAGCAATCTTCGACGAAGGCCGGACTTTGGTATTGCATTTCAGCTTGGAGGCTTACAAATTAATTAATGACTTTGGTCATTAAAAATTCGAAAATTGTAATTAAAATTATTTTTTTATAAAATGATCCAAATTTACGTTTAGGCCACACACAAAAAATAGTCTGTTTCCGGTATCCCGACCGACCCTATTTTTTCGCGCGACCCTAGACTTTTTTTTGGCATTTGGGGAAGAAAAAAAAATAATGAAAATAAAAAAAAATAAAAAGAAAAAAAGTCTTTGTTTTTTGGCCAAATAACTTAAAAATATGTATTTTGGGAGAGAAAAAAAATCCCGACCTACCGACCCTATTTTTTTTGGCCTATGTTACCGTAAACAGACTTTTTTTTTTTGCCTTATGTCTTCATCATTGTCTGATTCCAAAAACATATAAATAGGTTTTATCCTACATACGTGAGAGATACACCCGTGAGATAATAATCGTTCAAATCACACGTGTGTATATCATGTAAATGAGCTCATGTCAAGCAAGTCTGACAGGGACCTGTTTTTCCACTGCTTATGATGCCAAAGTCACCGAGACAAACGTCATTATAGAAACAAAAATTGCGCTCGCTAATTACCCTCGATGAATGTTTAGAACTAACACGTCACGCCTGTGACACTTTCAGAGTGACGTTTCTTTGCTTTGACGTACTAGATTGCACGAGGCTTTAGAAGAGATCGAGGTTCCAAAACAAGCGTCTTCAATTTAGTTGCCTCGACTGCAAGACATTTTCAGTAAAATACACGTAAGTACAGTATGTAGGATAAACAGAATACTACATGGCTTGCTGTGTCGTACCAGATTTACACTCGTTGCTTTTTCAAATAGTGAACAGCTCGCTTTCGCTCGCAGTTCAATATTTAAACAAGAAGAGCAAACGCTCGATCGAGTCACTTTCGCAGTTCTGAATATTATATGAGGCATCAGATGGACAGGAAGAAATTGCTATTCACAACACAATACAGATGTAAATAATTTGATGTAAAGAATAATCCTATAAAGTTTGAATCAAATCCGATGAATAGTTTCAGAGATATGATATTTCAATTTTTTTCCTTCAAGACATACCTGTGACCTTGAAAAAGGTCAAAGGTCACCAAAGCAGACGTCAAAGTGTAGAGGTCACTGGGAGTCACATTCACATAAAATTTGAGCCCGGTCACTTTTATAGTTTCCGAGAAAAGCCCAACGTTAAGTTGTGTGTTGCCGAACAGAAAAGGCTAGTTATCTCCCTTGTTTTTCTGATAACGTTCGTAAAAGGCTACAGATGTAAATACTTTGATGTAAAGAATAATCCTACAAAGTTTCAATCACATCCGATGAACTTTGTCAAAGATATAAAATGTCTAATTTTTCCTTTGACGCTGACCTGTGACCTTGAAAAAGGTCAAAGGTCAACGAAACCATCGTTAAAGTGTAGAGGTCATTGGAGGTCACGACTAAACAAAATATGAGCCGGATCGCTTTGATAGTTTCCGAGAAAAGTCCAACGTTAAGGTGGTGTCTACGGACGGCCGGCCGGACGGCCGGCCGGACGGACGGCCGGCCGGCCGGCCGGACAGACTAACACTGACCGATTACATAGAGTCACTTTTTCTCAAGTGACTCAAAAAACAACTCGTGTAAATCTGGTACGACACAGCAAGCCATGTAGTATTCTTTATATATTCGGATTAAAAACAAGCTATAAAAATAAAAAATATAAAAATTATGATTAAAAATAAATTTCCGAAATCGATTTAAAAACAATTTAATCTTATTCCTTGTCGGTTCCTGATTCCAAAAACATATGTTTGGATTAAAATCACGCTCAGAAAGTTAAAGCGAAGAGAGGTACAGAAAAGCGTGCTTTGCAGCACAGCCCAATCACTACCGCGCTAAACAGGCTCGTTAATTTCACTGCCTTTTGTCCGAGCGGCGGACTACGGTCATTGTGAAAAAAATGCAGTGCGTTCAGTTTCATTCTGTGAGTTCGACAGCTTGACTAAATGTTGTTATTTCGCCTTACGCGACTTGTTTGTTTTGCAGCCATTTTTGCTTGTGTACAAAGGGAAACTACTCGCATGAACAAGAGAAATTAAGTCGGGGAGATCTACGCACCACAACTGAGACTACATGGCGTATAGTTGTCAGAGGCCCGCGGCATTGTTAGACTGTAATTGTTATCAGAGACCTCCTGACTCGAAAGTTGATGCTGATCAGCCTCTCCCCTTCCTCAACTGATTGCGCTGACAGAGGCGTGTCATATCATTCGGCGCCCGCGCAGTCATTGTTCTTGAAAATAAAAAGTTAAACAAATCTTTGGAGCAAACATTTAATATAGCCAGGTAAAAACGTCCCGTGGGCTGAAGTTTTGTTTCAATATAGCCGGGATTTCAATATAGCCGACTTCAATGTAGCCAACATTTTTTAACAAAGACAAAGTAGAGCTTCAGCCGGGACCTGAAAAATTCTTCAATATAGCCGGGATTTCAATATAGCCTACTTCAATATAGCCGGGTTTCACTGTATATATATTGTCTGCATGGCTGTCTGTCGGATCTGTATGTCTGTCTCTCTCTTTTCACCACGTATTTATTTCATGGTTGTTGGGGTGTGATTTTTTTGTTTTTTGTTCTTCCCCCATCCCCCGTGGTTTGCATACGAGTCTGTGGCCTTAGTATAATAAACCATTCTGAGTTCTCTCTCTCTGCACCTCTTAATCGCTCTTTCTCTGTACCTCTTTTAAATCGCTCTCTCCTTGTCTCTCCTGCGGCTTCCCCCCCCCCCCCCACTCTCTCTCCATCTGACTTTCTGTCTTCTCTCGCTCTTTCTTTCTCGCTCTTCCCCCTCCACCCCCTCTCCCTCTCTCTCTTGCATGATACCGTATATACATACACGGATGTTTTTCTGTGTGTGAGTTTGTGTGTACGATACCGTGTGTATTGACGTATGCGTTTGTGCGTGTGTGATCAAGAGAGAGAGAGAGAGAGAGAGAGAGAGAGAGAGAGAGAGAGAGAGAGAGAGAGAGAGAGAGAGAGAGAGAGAGAGAGAGAGAGAGAGAGCGGTACTTGAATTTGCCTTTTACCGAATGAAAACTATTGTCAAAAACAGTGCATTACGAACTAAAACCAACCAACCATGACATAAAAAGCACCACCCTCTCTCTCTCTCTCTCAACTGTCTCTCCTCCGCTTTCTCGCTCTTTCTCTGTCTGTCTGTCTGTCAATCCCCCCCCCCCTCTCTCTCTCTCTCTCCCCCTCTAATACAAGAATTTGGGAGAGAAGAAAAGGTTTCAATATCCTCGGTTATTAACAGCTATTGTGTTTTCAGCGTAGCAATAGGGCCCGATATTTAGACGAGACAAGTATAATGCCGACGAGTCGAAGACGAGTCGCATTATACTTGTTCGAGTCTAAATATCGGACCCTATTGCTACGATGAAAACACAATAGCGTTTATATAGCTATTCTGACATTAAATTCTGTGTTAGAATCATGTTTTTGTCAGCGACAAGAACCAGAATGGTCCACGTCGTTGATGATTGCAGACGACGGTTCCCTTTCCGCATGAAGCCACGGAAATAACCGAACATTGAAAAACCCACGGACATGTATTACGGAGAAAACTCGAGATAACCGGATGTTTAGCATTACGTCAATATGTTAGGAATCATATGACGTCATGACGTATCATGCTTGCCTACGTATATGTTCGAAAGTCTGACTTCTGTTGGGAATTCGCGTGGTGAAGACAGCGGTAAATCTGTAGATGATAAGAGAACAAGGATTGTCTCAGAAGAAACGACGAAATGTTTCAGACCGGTAACTTCATTTCAACAATGCACTATATAATGGACGTTCTATGCGACAGGAGAGTTTGCTGATTTTGTTTGATTGAAGAGATCGTCTGCTAGAATCCGAGATAGGTCGCCGCTTCAGATTGCAGCTTCTGGAAATTTGCAAGGTTTGTTGCCTGTTAAAGAACTGGATTTTACACGTAATGTATGTCATGTCGGTACAGCAAGCAACAACAAAAACACACACAAAGCAAATGGCATCGTCTGTCGACTAGTCACAGAGTGACAGAAACAAACCTGGCGAGGTATGCGTGTACTTTATAAAATACACGTGGAAGAAACCGGAACCATGCGTCTTTGTTATTGCCGATATCGTTTGGATATCGGCAAAAATGGCCAACTTTCGTAGCGTTATGCTTTGATGATCGGAAAAGGGATGTGTGAGACCATCCAATCACAGCCCCCGAATTCCCCCACGTGTCCATCAGAATAGCTATATACCTTAATTGTGTCAATATTTGTATTTAAAAATATATGCAATAACACTGTCTTACAATTTGTCAAAAACAAAGCCCTTTTTTTCTAAAAAGATCAAAATCCGAAAGAAACAACTGAAAATCATGCAGGGACTTTCTTCCGAAAATTAAAAATCTCTGGCAAAGTGAAAGGAACAACAAAATATTCCTTCAGAGAGAGCGAGAGAGAGAGGACAAATGACACGTTGCGCTTGCGATACGCACCCCTGGCTAGGGCCTGGCTTACGTAACAAGACAACATAAAACTACAGTTGTAAAACACAACTGGAAGAATCTTAGAGCTGAGGTTTATTGTATAGAACATTGATATTTTATGATGCAACGCGCCGTATTGCCGCGTTTCGGTATATAGACGCGTGAGGCAGGAATTGCCTCCCTTGAGCTATCGGCCATACTACTGTCTCGACCATGTAGCGGTCGCTCCGACAATATAAGCGTTACAGAGGTAATAATACTTTATTTTGACTGCCAGAAATCTAGTTTGTTTACATTTTAAACACTTATAGTTCGTACTATTGCAATCACAACTCGATAAGTTGTTATCTAGTTTCATTTTTAAAAGAGCACGTGCTTATCATGGTTTCGTTGTTTTCTTTGTTGCAGTCAGTTGTCATTCGTACGAGACTGAATAAATTCTTGAAAAACACAGAAGTGTTATTGTCATTTATGACAACTGACTCTTTAACGCTTATATCGTCGGAGCGACCGTTACATGGTCGAGACAGTATGGCCGATAGCTCAAGGGAGCACTTCCATGATCTCCAGAGCTGAAACCTCTATCTTCTGGCCAGGCATAATCAACGACATACAGTACATGCGCTCCTCATGCTCACACTGCAACAGGAACGCCCCGTCCAACCCGAACGCACCTCCTACACCTCTCACGAACCCAGCCTACCCCTTCCAGCTATTATGCGCAGACTACTTTCACTTCAAGGGACATTACTACCTCGTTGTCGTCGACAGGTACTCTAATTGGCCTATAGTAGAGAGAGCGGAAAGTGGAAGCAAAGGCCTGATCACATGCCTCAGACAGACTTTCGTGACGTACGGGATTCCGGAGGAAATGGCATCAGACGGAGGACCCGAATTCACAGCCAATGATACTCGACAGTTTCTGAAGAACTGGGGCGTCCACCACAGGCTATCATCCGTGGCCTTCCCCCACAGCAACTGCAGGGCCGAGGTTGGCGTGAAGACCATAAAACGTCTCCTCATGGACAACTCCGATGTTGATGGATCACTCAACACAGACAGCTTCCAACAGGCGATCCTTCAATACCGTAACACACCTGACAGGGATACTCGCCTATCTCCCGCCCAAAGTGTCTTTGGTCGCGCCATCCGGGACTTCATTCCCATCCACCCTGGCAAATACACACCACACCTGACTTGGCAAGACACTCTCTCTAGCCGTGAGGAAGCCTTACGTCATCGCCACATGAAATGCGCGGAACGCCTGAAGCAAAACACAAGAGCACTTCCCCCTCTGGTCGTCGGTGACAAGGTACGGGTCCAAAATCAGACTGGTCCGTACCCCCTCAAATGGGACAAAACTGGAACAGTCATCGAGGTCAAACAGTTCGATCAGTATGTCATCCGACTTGACGGATCCCGCCGAGTCACACTCCGCAACAGGAAATTCCTCCGCAAGTTCATCCCTGCTGTAACAGACACACCAACCTGGAGCCCTTCAGCACACGAGGAACAATTACCCGCAATACCTCCCAAGGACCAAGGGACACCAGACACGCCATCATCAGGGATACCGGCTCCACCCGTGCCACGGACACAGACCCCTCCTCCTCGACCTACGCATCCGGAACCTCCCCCATCTGTGCCGACAACGCCACGCCCAACTCCGCATGCAACGCCGGCCAAGTCCGCTCCACATGCCAGACGGTCCATCCACCCTTTGACCGAACATACTCCCCCTACTGAAGCACCCACAGAGTCGGTCGTTGAACCGAGACGATCAAGCCGCAAATCGATGCCACCTGCTTACCTCTCGGACTATGTTCTAGCGACCACAAACTCCCCAATCAATATGTGACGCGAACGTTGAACTTTCCCTGCCATTCCGGATCAGTGATGCTTCACTGTGGACTTTGTTTCTCGATTATATCATTATTTCAGTCTTTTATTTCATCCCGAGTCATTGATGTCCGCAACAAATCACTCGGTATTTTTATCTCGTGCCACCAAAAGACTTGGGGGGGGATATAGAACATTGATATTTTATGATGCAACGCGCCGTATTGCCGCGTTTCGGTATATAGACGCGTGAGGCAGGAATTGCCTCCCTTGAGCTATCGGCCATACTACTGTCTCGACCATGTAGCGGTCGCTCCGACAATATAAGCGTTACAGAGGTAATAATACTTTATTTTGACTGCCAGAAATCTAGTTTGTTTACATTTTAAACACTTATAGTTCGTACTATTGCAATCACAACTCGATAAGTTGTTATCTAGTTTCATTTTTAAAAGAGCACGTGCTTATCATGGTTTCGTTGTTTTCTTTGTTGCAGTCAGTTGTCATTCGTACGAGACTGAATAAATTCTTGAAAAACACAGAAGTGTTATTGTCATTTATATTGTGATAGCACTGTGCCAACAAAACTGAACTCTGAGAGCTTATCTGGCTTCCGCAGCTATAAAAGCGAAACGTTTGCTTACTCTTGTCGTCTTGATACCCGACTTCTCCAAATAATATGCTGCGCGGTGCAAGGGAGATAATGTATTAGTGTCAGCGACAAACAGCGGTGGAGTTGACTCCCTTTTGCAATGATACCGTCTACGTCTGACCACAGGCGGAAGGTATCGTTCACCGGACCAACACTATCATAATTAGACTACGCGTGCGTGTGTTTGCGTGTGTGTGCATTCACGTCCAAAACAAGTATAACAGAATCCACTCACAGTCATTCCAACTCAAGAGTAACAACCAAGTAGTGCTGCGTCTGCTCACTAGTGTTTCTAATAATTGACCTTAGAACAGTAAATGACAGAGAAAGATAAAAGGCTTAAAAGAAACATGTCAAAAAGCTTAAAATACACTTGGGAACGGAAATGTACATAGATGTATTATTACATATAAA
Organism: Littorina saxatilis; assembly: GCF_037325665.1. Lineage (NCBI taxonomy): Eukaryota > Metazoa > Mollusca > Gastropoda > Littorinimorpha > Littorinidae > Littorina > Littorina saxatilis. The sequence goes on along the minus strand of NC_090261.1, from coordinate 13,085,552 downwards.
CAGATGTAATCTTTGGGAACTGAAAGGGTGCAACTGATTATCATCAAGTTTATTTTTATTTTTGCTACTACAACCCTTTTGTTGTACTTTTTTAAAGGCGGGGAGCATCCTTCTTCATTGGTCCTTTTGTTTTCAAATCAAATTCTGAACTTCGATCGCTAACATAGACCGACCAATTGCCAATTGAAACCTTTATAACAAAAAAATACAATAACCCCTGTTATTTGTTTATATTTGTCGCAAACCTAACTCTAATTTATACACTGACACACACAAATATCTATTAGCGTGTCATATCTAAGTGTATAAATGCACCTAATTGCTACAATAATAAATTATTTATGTTAATACCCTAAATCGTTGGCATTATATTAAAAAAAAAAAAAGTCCACTTCATCTTCATTTATCTGGACAGAATGAGCAATGAGCACTTCTGGGGTGATAACACTGGACAGAATGAGCAATGAGCACTTCTGGGGTGATAACGCAAGACAACTCCTGTGATCTTGCCGTGAGGTTCCGCCGGTTACCATTGTCTTTTTACCGGATAAAATGCACGACTTACACGCGAACTGTTACCAAAGCGACATGCTATTTGGGACCAATGCATGTTTTTTTCCTTTCATTATCGCTAAGGTAAACTCTGTCTTGATGCATTCATCTCATTTCTTATAATGTTCAGGGTTTTTATACAATTTTAGGCCCTCAATATTTACAATTTACAACGCACACAAAATACTCCAAACAAACAATGTCACCGTTTTATATAACAACAACATCAACAACAATTATGAATTTAATGTCAAGGCAACTAAAATTAATTGTCAAAAATCAACACACGTCTTTTGTGCAAACAAGATTTTACTTTCACAACGATTCAACATCTTTCAATTTTTCTCACAATCACTGTTCTAAATGTTCACCGTGACTAAATAGTCAAAAATCAACACATTTCTTTTGTACAAACAAGATTTTACTTTCACAAGGCTTCTCTTGACAATTCACTTTTACCATGATTCTGCAGCATTTAATTCACACTGCATTATGAATGAGTGCAAACACACTGTCCTTTCATCCAGCACACATGCAACTTGTATTTCTAGCAAGTTGATTCACCAACCGGACGTGAGACTGAACAATGCGTGTATGTAAACAGTGGAACCCCCAAGACTCTCTCCCCTGTAAGATATAGGGGCGGGGATATAGCTCAGTTGGTAGCGCGCTGGATTTGTATTCAGTTGGCCGCTGTCAGCGTGAGTTCGATCCCAGGTTCGGCGGAAATTTATTTCAGAGTCAACTTTGTGTGCAGACTCTCTTCGGTGTCCGAACTCCCCCCCGTGTACACTACATTGGGTGTGCACGTTAAAGATCCCACGATTGACAAAAGGGTCTTTCCTGGCAAAATTGCTTTGGCACAGTTAATAATTGTCTACCTATACCCGTGTGACTTGGAATAATAGGCCGTGAAAGGTAAATATGCGCCGAAATGGCTGCAATTACTGGCCGTATAAAATTTCATCTCACACGGCATCACTGCTGAGCGCCTAGAACTGTACCCACGGAATATGCGCGATATAAGCCTCATTGATTGATTGATTGATTGAAGACCCTGTTTTCTCGGGTCTTACAAGGGGGGTTCCACTGTATAGGGTAAAATAATGATCCCAAAGCTATGATGCTGCTGGCTGAGTCTGTTCTTCCAGTTCCTGTAGCAGCGTGTGGCACTTGGCCTGCAGGACTTTGATTGCTTCCACCACCAAAACCTCTGGTCGCAGGGCGCCGACCGATTCCACAGAGACTGAAAAGAATAGACAGACATATTGTGAAGCTAGCCACGGAACTAACTAAGGCCGAAAAAAAGCAATAAAAGGTGCTCGAGTGTCAATGACAGTCAAAAGTGATAAACTACTGTGCGAAAGTCTTTTCATTATTAAATACTGGTTCCATATATATATATATCCTTGGCCTGCTAATAAAGAATTAGATATACCTGTTCAGTTTTTTTGTCTGCGTTCAGTAAATTACAAGGGTTTTTAAAGAAAAGTCAACTTCGTAACATAGAAACCAAAAGTTGTGACATGGATTTGAAAACAAAAACCTGAACAAAAAGAAGACAAAAATATATTATGTTTTTTGTTGCATGTATGTGTCACTATCTAGCTGCAACAAGTTAAGATGATAATTCTAGTTGCCATTTATTTTACGTTATAATAATTTAAAGGACTGAAAATTCATGTCACAAAATGGTACCCAGCGACGGGCGCAGTGGCGTGGTGGTAAGATGTCGGCCTCCTAATCGGGAGGTCGTGAGTTCGAATCCCGGTCGCTGCCGCCTGGTGGGTTAAGAGTGGAGATTTTTCCGATCTCCCAGGTCAACTTATGTGCAGACCTGCTAGTGTCTTAACCCCCTTCGTGTGTACACACAAGCACAAGACCAAGTGCGCACGGAAAAGATCCTGTAATCCATGTCGGAGTTCGGTGGGTTATGGAAACACGGAAATACCCAGCATGCCTACTCAACGAAAGCGGAGTGAAGCTGACTATGCTCTCAGAGTATAGTGTGGGGAACCCAAATGGGCAAACGAGCTCACACCTCACCAGAAAATTCTGGAACGCTGAAGAAGAAGGTACACAGCTCTGGAGAAAAACCCATGTCTCTTTGTAAAAACATTACAAGACAAGAATCTCCCCTCGCCTCCCCCCCAATGTTCCTCCTCCTATTCCCTATTTCTATATATCAACCTCCATTTTAACTCCCTCTCTTTTAAAAACCTAAGATATTCATACAGAGGAACCTTTGTTTTCTCAACAACTTACAAATGAAATGATCCCTCATTCTCTCCAGCTTCACTGCATCCTTCAGCTCTTCGTGCCTGAACACCTCGCGGCTGATCGTGTCTCGTCTGGCGTCTGCTACAAAGGCCTTCTTCTTACCTGCAAATGGTAAACATCTTAAAACACAGATACATTCCATAACAAGAAGAGCAAACGCTCGATCGAGTCACTTTCGCAGTTCTGAATATTATATGAGGCATCAGATGGACAGGAATTCCCCGAAAGCGGCGTATGGCTGCCTAAATGGCGGGGTAAAAACGGTCATACACGTAAAATTCCACTCGTGCAAAAAAACACGTAGTGTACGTGGGAGTTTCAGCCCACGAACGCAGAAGAAGAAGAAGAAGAAGATGGACAGGAAGAAATTGCTATTCACAACACAATACAGATGTAAATAATTTGATGTAAAGAATAATCCTATAAAGTTTGAATCAAATCCGATGAATAGTTTCAGAGATATGATATTTCAATTTTTTTCCTTCAAGACATACCTGTGACCTTGAAAAAGGTCAAAGGTCACCAAAGCAGACGTCAAAGTGTAGAGGTCACTGGGAGTCACGTTCACATAAAATTTGAGCCCGGTCACTTTTATAGTTTCCGAGAAAAGCCCAACGTTAAGTTGTGTGTTGCCGAACAGAAAAGGCTAGTTATCTCCCTTGTTTTTCTGATAACGTTCGTAAAAGGCTACAGATGTAAATACTTTGATGTAAAGAATAATCCTACAAAGTTTCAATCACATCCGATGAACTTTGTCAAAGATATAAAATGTCTAATTTTTCCTTTGACGCTGACCTGTGACCTTGAAAAAGGTCAAAGGTCAACGAAACCATCGTTAAAGTGTAGAGGTCATTGGAGGTCACGACTAAACAAAATATGAGCCGGATCGCTTTGATAGTTTCCGAGAAAAGTCCAACGTTAAGGTGGTGTCTACGGACGGCCGGCCGGACGGCCGGCCGGACAGACTAACACTGACCGATTACATAGAGTCACTTTTTCTCAAGTGACTCAAAAACCACACACACAGCATAGCTCTAACATACTGTGTAGACACATTTCTGCTTAGTATGCAGACAAAGACAAACTCACAACACTTCCAAATACTAGATAGTCTAAACAGTGTTCTATTGATTTACATAGACACCACACAACTAATAATCATTATTTTAGAAAACAAGCCCACAGGGTTTAAATTTTTTTTTTTTTAGTGAGACATTGCATGACTTCAGACAAAAATCATGATGATTTCTGAACATACGCCACACCAATCACATTGTACAAGTGTCTGAATTACACAAAATGCACAACAGTATAAAAGCAGTCTCCACTTCTTCTTCTTCTTCTTCTTCGTTCGTGGGCTGAAACTCCCACGTACACTCGTGTTTTTTGCACGAGTGGAATTTTACGTGTATGACCGTTTTTTACCCCGCCATTTAGGCAGCCATACGCCGTTTTCGGGGGAAGCATGCTGGGTATTTTCGTGTTTCTATAACCCACCGAACTCTGACATGGATTACAGGATCTTTTTCGAACGCACTTGGTCTTGTGCTTGCGTGTACACACGGGGGTGTTCGAACACCGAGGAGAGTCTGCACACAAAGTTGACTCTGAGAAATAAATCTCTCGCCGAACGTGGGGACGAACTCACGCTGACAGCGGCCAACTGGATACAAATCCAGCGCGCTACCGACTGAACTACATCCCCGCCCTAAGCAGTCTCCACAAAATCTTCTCACCTTTCTTGCCCGTGGTCAGGCCTATCACACCTGGAGAAAAACAGCGCTGAAGTTTGTCTGCATCTGCCCCTTCCACAGGGCGTAACAACTCAATGCTTGGCAACAGGCGGTAAGATGCTGTGGCTGAAAAAACATATCAATTTCAATTCAATACAACTGTATTATTAGAATGTAAGACAAACAGAAATTTGTCCTTAGGCTTGTATTCACAAATACATGTAACATCACATAAAATCGAAAATTTTATTGTAAATTTTCATTTAATAAATATACCTACCCGAATCACATGTAGCATTGACACAATCGGAGATGCTAGGTTCTGAAAAGGCTAACCGTCTAAGGGAAGCAACCCCAACCACAAAAAGTGTAAACGTAGCCATGGTAATGACCATACACCCGGGGAGTTACCTCCCATCGTGCATGCCATGTCACTACTGCTACTGAACACGTGGTTCATATCATTCGACCTAAAGAATAAATTCTCCAAATCAAAAGCGGGGTTGGCGGGAGGGAATATACTATGTGATTCGGGTAGGTATATTTATTAAATGAAAATTTACAATAAAATTTTCGATTAAATTACATATTCCTACTCCGAATCACATGTAGCAGATTACAACAACAAGGCGGTGGGAAAGAAAAATCTAACTCACTCAAAAAACCTTGCCAAAAACCTGGACCGCTGCCAAAGAATCAGGGCGGTCCCAGTGGGAAAGAAAATCTAACCCACTCAAAAGCCCTTGCCAGGGCTGGCCCACTGCCAACAGGCAGTGAGGGAACCAAGGAAAGTCCTGATTGACAGCCGAGAAGTATCTCAGGCAAAGCGAAAGAGACAACCTCAGAGATCCAGAAAGCTGTGCTCAGCACTTCTTCCAATCTCCTAGCCGTAAAAAACAGCACAGGAATAGACCCAAGCCTTGGATTAATAACCCTGGCGAGCCAAGGGAAAGACAAGCTTCCCCCCCCCCCTTTTATTGGAAGGAAATGCTAATGTCCTGAGAAGATCCGTGCGTAAGGTTGTCCCCTCAACTGAGAAGGACGAACCCCCGCGGTGACCTTAAGACAACCATGCCAAAGTCTGCAAACCTTGGGATGTAGTAAAGCCCAAAAGGCTTGTGAGAAAGAAGTCAGCTCAAAATAAGAGTGACCAATCCCCACGAAAGAGCGAGAGAGAGACATCCAAGCACTAAGTACCAGAGTCCACCTCGAAGAGAAAACTCACAAATAGAAGGTCGCCAGTCATCCCCTACCAGTCCCTGCGAACGCAGGGAGAGAGGTAGCACCCGACAGCAGCCACTTACGACTGTGCGTAAGCTACCGGAAGTGAGGACCCACGGTGGTCAAAAACCGATGTGACTGGCAACCATAAACAAAATGGCTAAAAGCCAGAATGTTCCCAAAACAGTCTGCTTGAAGGTAATCGAGAGTGAATCAAAAACCGAAAGCAGAAAACCAAGACTGGTAAACGTAACCGTGAAGCCAGCCAGCCATAAGACTCCCGAAACCAGAGTTCTCAGGGAAAAAACAGGCAGTTAACTTCCTAGCCAAATCAAGAGCCTACCTGAGCTTGGCCAGAAACCCAGAGCGCGTCTGTCCCTGTCTGAAGACAGAGTCCAACGCGGAGAAAAACGGACAACCGCCCTAGACAAAGTTGCCTTTTGTAGCCGGGCGACTGTAAGGAAACCCGACCCAACGGACGTCATCCGGACTCGCCTCATACTAAGATGAGGAAGAAGAGAGGAAAGGCCCAAGACTGAAGTCACAGGAACCGAACCTTAACTAAACCTCTGCCCGAAGGAGAAGAGTAGCCAAAACCTGAGAGAGAGGAGGAAAGCCACAAAGAACTACTCCTCAAACATCCATTGTCCAAGACAATGCCCCCTCAGGAAAACCTGAATGTTACTTCCGAGGCCAACTCAAGTGAACCTTAAGTTTGGACGAAACACCAGAACGCGTCTGATCACTAGAGAAAGACAGAGTCCGACTCGATGAAAGACAACAAGGACCAAAGTCCGAACGTTTGTGGCCAAACAGGGGTAACCTGAAGCCAGAGAACCCCACAAGCCACAAGAAACGGGAAGGCAACAACCACCATCGCCGCAACGTGGAATGGCTGTTGCCCGGCCAAGGCTGCCTATTGGCTGCCAGCTTAGCTTAACCAGAGGAATGAGCATGCTTCTGCTAAGCATGTTTCTGAGTATGCTAGCCCTACCTTCCTTCAACCTTTGTAAAGCAGTCAGAGACCTGGTGATCTCTACTCGACTGAATCTCTACTGCAGGCAAAGTTTAAGCGACTCTCTTTGACTGTTCAGGGAACTGAGAACGCGAAAGAAACGAGTCCCTCCGACACCCGCCGTACGAGCGTAGAGAAGGAAGGGCAGCCTCATCTGCTCCATGCTCACCCTAGCAAGGGCTGGCCAACAGAGTAGAGAAAGGAGGCAAGTTCCAAAGGCTGAATAAGCAAGAAGGAACAAAAGGTGAAGCCCGTGTAGCCGAAGCCAGCCAAGGCTGAGCATGTTCCGGAACTGAACCATAGTAGAAACAGCGGCAGAACCAAAACACTAGAGATACCACCTTCGGGAGGAGATGGCCTAGCCAAAACCTGCAAACCGTGGTACCTACAAAAGGTGACTAAGGAACCGGAAGTAGAAAAAACATCCTATCTTCACGGAACGGAAGTCCGACATCGACAACAAAGTCAACCAACAAGGAAGCCACCAATGTCGATGCACCCAAGGGAAATCCTGAGCCGAAGCTTGAGCTGCGACGGAAATCCAGAACGTGTTCGATTGCTGACTAAAGACTGAGAACCAGAATAGCTCAGCTACGAACGCAAACCGAAGTCACAGTTGCTGGTGGTAAACTGATGAATGAGATGACCGGAAACCGGAAAACCATCCAACCGGAAAAAGACCTGACTTATCCCCCTACTGACGGTCGTGAATAGGGGAAACGTCCAGGGCCACCCGAACTGACTAGGCAGTAAACGCAACACCCAACAGGTAAAGTGAAGACTGCCCCGGCTGAGGCTAAAAGCCTAAATGCCCGTAGGCCAGCCGCTGTTCCTCACCCACCGACCTCCGAAGGAGTGTCAGGAAGAGGAGAAGTGTATCCGAACAGAGCCGGAAATGCAGCAGACAAAACCGCAAAAAACGGAAGCGAAAGATGCATAGAGTAGACTGAGGCCGGAAGCCCGAACGCCCGTAGGCCAGTCCTCTGTCAACTCCAGTCAAAACCGCAACGTGTACTTGAAATGGAGGACTTATGCTTCCAGTAAAACCGGAAACACCACGCCGACAACGGCTGCCGCACTGGTGAAACACAAATGCCCACGACGGAACAAGAGTGAGACAGACCAGAAGAGGACTGGGGCCGGAACCCGAACGCCCGTAGGCCAGTCCTCGATCAACCCCAGACAAGCCACTACGTGCGCTTGTGATGGAGAACCTATGCTTCCAGACAGGAAGTGTAGGAGGCCGAAGCCCCGCCCGGGAAAACCTTCGACGTGACCTCTGCCGCAGCTTAGAGGACAGCGTTAAGCCTTTTTCCCAATAACCAGCACGTGTGGAATCGCTGACGACAGACTGAATGTCCGACACAACCGGCGAAAAAACCGAAGTCCACGTGCTGGTGGAAGGCCGGTGAAACGGCATAACCGGAAAACCGGAAATCCGTCCCCCCCGACGTCGTCCTAACTCATGCCTCGACCAGGCTAAGAGAGAGAAGACGGCAAGTCTGCAGCCGCAGGCACCGGAACGGCAGTCGACGCGACAACCGAAGGTTGAAACGCTGACTACATCGGCCAGAGCTGAGACACCACCTGCCCGAAGGGCTGGCGTTGCTCCTCAGCTACCGACATCCGGGAGGAAGTGGAAGCGAAAGGAGCAGTAAATCCGGGTGGAGCCGGAAAGCACCAGACGAGACCGCGAAAAGCGGAAGCGCCGAATGCGAGGACGGAGGCCGGAAGCCCGAATGCCCTAAAAGGCAACGTCCGGTCAACCCCGGAAACGACCACAGCGGGTGCGTACGTCAGAGGACCTATGCTTCCAGCGAGTGCCGGAAGCGCAGCGCCAGAAACGGCTACCGCCGTTGCTCCGCCACACAATGGTCTTCGAGGAAGCCAGGGTGTGACTGAACAGAGGACGAATGCCCGGGGGGCAACGTCCGGTCAACCCCGGAAACGACCACAGCGGGTGCGTACGTCAGAGGACCTATGCTTCCAGCGAGTGCCGGAAGCGCAGCGCCGGAAACGGCTACCGCCACTGCTCCGCCACACAATGGTCTTCGAGGAAACCAGGGTGCGACTGAACAGAGGACGAATGCCCGGGGGGCAACGTCCGGTCAACCCCGGAAACGACCACAGCGGGTGCGCACATCGGGGGACCTGGTCAACCCCGGAAACGACCACAGCGGGTGCGTACATCGGGGGACCTATGCTTCCGGCGAGTGCCGGAAGCGCAGCAGTCGGAAACGGCTAGACAACTCCGGAAACGACCCCAGCGGGTGCGTACGTCGGAGAAGTAGCCGGAACCAACTGCCGCCATTGCTCAGCCACACAATGGTCTTCAGTGAAGCCAGGGTGCGACTGAACAGGGGTTTGCGGGTCGTGAACCCGCCGAAAAGAGCTGTGTCCCAGCAGGGACTGTCCGACGGCCTCACGAGGGCCTGTGGACCAGCTCGACTTACTTGAATCGCCAACCACAGCGGTAGAAGACGAAGAAGCAAAACATCCGCCCTAGACAACGTCTCGGCCGGAAGCGTCAAAGAAGCCAACAAGGTGACGTCGCCCACAGACAGCGGGACCAACGGAAGACGCAGGCTTGGAACGCGAAAATTTCTTCACAAAGATAAAGCAGACACCTGCAACACCTGATCTGCTAACGGCAGAGAAGGCGAGGAGAAGAAACAGGACGTACAACAGTATATGACTGCCCCACAAAGTGTTTGTTCGAGGCAGAAAGAGTAACGAACAAAACATAACAAACATGTTAAATCCGAAACCACGACCAGTCCTACGGACTGGTAGATACCTGCTAAAGCCTAGCCAAGTAAACCACTGTCAGCAACGCTGATACACAAAATGGCGGCCAAGCGATAAGTTACTGGACAAAATTTAGAAGTCCAAAACGGACGAAAATTAAGCAATAACAAAAATTCCTGTCAAAGTAATGACGAAATATGAAATGGCTTACCAACTAACAAAGCAGAAGGCAAAAACGCAGGTAAAGTAAGGAGAACCTCACCATAACATAGGCCTAGCCACATAAATAAGCTGTCAGGAAAGCTGAGCAACCGAAAGTGGCGGCCACAAGATAAGTTACTGAAACGCATTTAGGAGTCCAAACGGACAAAAAGTCAGCAACTATAGATAAATTCCTGTCAAACCAAAGACAAGAAGGAACAAGCTTACCAACTAAACAAAGCAGCAAGCAAGTAAGAAGGTAAAATTACGTTTACCTCCAAAATACATCGGCCTAGCCACAAAAATCTGTCAACTCATGCTGACAACAAAAATGGCGGCCAACAGTAGTCACTGAAATATCACAGGTCCAAACACGGACGAAAATCAGCAACTACAACAAATTTCCTGTCAAAATAATGACCAAAATGGAAAGAGCTCACCAACTACGAAGCAGGAGGCAAGATAGACGGTAACGTGGCCGGTGGGTGTCAAAACAACACCAAACAGCGCAGCCACAGGGGAGCCCAAAATTCAACAACCTGCTCCCTCGAAAGCTGTAAGGTCGAATGATATGAACCACGTGTTCAGTAGCAGTAGTGACATGGCATGCACGATGGGAGGTAACTCCCCGGGTGTATGGTCATTACCATGGCTACGTTTACACTTTTTGTGGTTGGGGTTGCTTCCCTTAGACGGTTAGCCTTTTCAGAACCTAGCATCTCCGATTGTGTCAATGCTACATGTGATTCGGAGTAGGAATATGTAATTTAATCTCACTTTCAAAACACATAACATGCACACATCAATACACACATAACCCAAACCACACACATCCATACCCGCACCCTCACATTCATATCCACATACATATATATACTCATTTGTCCGTTATGATAATAAATACATTATGATTAATATCATTGCTGGTCAAGTTAAAATTAGGATGTCAAAAAGTCTTGTTTAGAATCTAAGGTAGGCAGTTAACACTTCAACACAAAGAGCTTAAAAATACAGTGGAACCTCCCTTTTAGGCCAAAAAAAAAATAGGTCTGTTTACGGTAACATAGGCCAAAAAAATAGGGTCGGTAGGTCGGGATTTTTTTTCTCTCCAAAAAACCATATTTTTACGTTATTTTGCAAAAAAAAAGTCTAGGGTCGCGCGAAAAAAAATAGGGTCGGTCGGGTTACCGTAAACAGACTATTTTTTTTGGGGCCTTATGATCTCCAAACATCTGAGAAAATCAGGCCTTAATATGGAGGTACTGCTGTCTTAAAATATAAGTACATTCCCAAAAGTAATGAACAGAAAATCTGAAAAGGCAAGGTTTTAAAGGGGCCAATGTCTGAAGACCGAGGCCTGGGAACAACGCTGCCATATTTTTTCATATTTACAGAATGTTGCATGTGTTACAAAGAAGTTAAGTTGTATTAGGGGTGAAGCTGTTTCATATACACAACATAAATTGCAAACGAAAATTCATACACATACATCCACAGTGCCTCTCATGATTTCAAGTATAAACTTACCTACTGGTGAAAATTTTGTGTGATCTTTACCAACACCTTTGACACAAAACAGCCGAAGGTCTAGCTCCTATGTACAAAGAGAAAAACAGAGGGTGTTTTAAAGACACAAAAGAAAAATAAGCAAATCAATTTAAAATATAGAGGAAAAATATTGATCTGTAAGTGTAATGTCCATTTAAAACTGCCTTAAATTTAACAAGTATAAGTAGAGGCTAATGTTCTCCACTGAAAGATACATGTACTGCAAATACCTGATGACAATATTTTATGCCACAATCTTTATTCACAGCTGAAACATAAAATCATGGGTGAAAGCTATGAAAATCAAATTGACTGAAAATTTTTTGAGGCAGGGGTCCAGGGGCCGCCCAGGCCCTGGCGGGGTACGGGGCAGGGCCCCGTTAGGGGGTCTAGGGGGGCAACGCCCCCCGGCCGAAAACGAATTTTTGCATTATACATTGTGATTTTGTGGCCTTTCCTGGCAAAAAAATACACTTTTTGTCACTATCATGCAGGTCAAAAAAATACCTTCAGATTCTAATGATATGGTAAAAAGGGTAAACAAAATCAAAACAATTCACAGAAGTAATCATTTTTCTTTTGTATCTTTTCACACTTGCATCTTCCAACACAACGACACAATGGATAACAATTAACATTGACAACAGCCAATTACTAAATGAAATAGAAACTGAACAACTGAACAACTGAAATAAAAGTTCGAAATATTTAATTATAAGAAGCAAACATTGCCAGACTGGCATTGAAATAAATGATGAAACAGAATGTCACACATGCAAACAGCATGATGTAGCACTGCACAAAGTAGCAACTAAGCAGTAGCATCTCTTATAGTGCAAAGTTCTCAAGGAAAAGCACTTGAGTTTCAAGCACCAAACTTATCACACACAGTTTTAGTTTCATGAACTCCAACCAGTCCCATCGCCATTTGTTGGCTAGACCAGCATCAATAAGATCTGTCCATGCGTTTTCCGTCAAAACCGGTATCTTTGTCGCAGAAATCGTGTCACCACTTCATAATGCCTGCCAAAACGCCAGAACTTTTTTTTTTATCGTGATGCAGAGCGAATCCGAAAGCGAAGAAACCTCACCTACGGGGTTTACCGCATAGCAGTTCAAAAACGCGTTCCGCTTAAATATTAAAAAAAAAAAATAATAATAATTTTTTTTTTTTTTTTTAATAAAAATTGCGGATTGACGGAATTTCCGTCAGACTTATTTTCAGATTGACGGATTTCAGTCAATTGACGGGCTACTTTCACCCATGTAAAATGTCATGTTCCAAGATTACAAAAATATCACACTATGATTCAAATTACGAGGAGCAAACAGTCATGAAAAAGGGAGGCAAAACAAATGAAGACAGAACAGGAGGAACAGAAATACTGCAGGTGAAATGAAAGAGATCTGTCTGCATTCTCTGTATAATAATAATAATAATAAATGAGCATTTATATAGCGCAACATCATAACTTTACAATTATGCTCTTTGCGCTTGACACATTTAAAATTAAATTAAAACACGGTTATACAAGCATTTTCATCTACATTCATAGTCAACAACGCTTAATTAAAAGCATACACCATCAAATATTACAACAAATTCTTCCACTAACTAAGTAATAAAAACATGAATAAAATAGGTAGTGAAATTTACTGCAATCTTTTGTTCAAAGCAACCACAAAACCGACATATTCCACACACATACCTGGCCTGGTCTCATTTTTGCCAGAAGAATATTATCACGCACAGGACCAATGTTACCCTGGAACCAAACCATCAAATCAAGTAGTGCACTCAAACACAAGACAAAGTACACTTTATACGAACTGACTGTAGTTCATATGAAATTAATTCATTAAATTAATTATTAACCCCGGTGTGTAAAATAACTGAAAAAGCATAAACTGCAGAAACGAATGCTCAGACATACAAGTGAACGGCTCAGATCATGGGTAATATTAACACCTTCACATTTAAATGCTTATTTTATAGCCATCCATTGAATTGAGAAGAAAACAAAGCATACTAAACTTCTAAGCATGAATGAAACAATAAGAAAATAAAAAGAACCAACAACATCGTTTTGTATGTGTGGGTAGTAAACACGTTTTATTTACAAAACACGGCGGAAAATGGCGACAAATTTGTTGCACAGCGACAGGTCACTTTCTTCAACCAAGGCCAGTACTTTCATACATGACAAAGGAAAGCAAATATGGCCTGAATAATAAAGTTATAGTGTTCCTTTGCGTGTCTGAGTGATAAACTGTTTTAACCAACTCTCTTCTGAAACGTAATTGCACTCAGAAGATTTGTCTTCCGCTCATAACTTTCGTGTCACACGGTCTTTGCGACAAACAGATAGATCGCATTCTCGCAGAAAATCATTGACAACACAGACCAGTCATTTTTAGCATTGCATTTGGGAAGGGCTACTATTATAGTGTGTTTTAAGAAAGAAAAACATTATAGTATCGGCAGAACACGACCAAATGAGTTTTCGTGTCACAGCGTTATGGGCGTGAGATTTGTTAGACTTTTTGCTCTCACACTGTAGCAAAATCATTGACAACACAGACAAGTCAGTTTTAGCATAGACATTGGGAAGGGCTACTATTATAGTGTGTTTTAGGAAAGAAAAACATTATAGTATCGGCAGAACACGACCAAATGAGTTTGCGTTATGGGCGTGAGATTGGTTTTTTTCACACTGCAGATCATATCTCAAAAACTACTGAGTGGATCTTTATGAAATTTGATATGGATATTTTTGACTGGATTTTCTCATAGGTTTTTCCGTTTATTGATAGGACAGTTTGATGACGTCATATTTTACCGTTTGCCAAAAGGTCGAGGCAGCACTTTCACAGTTACAGTTTTTCATCAATTTGATCGAATTTCTTATCACACAATCTCAGATCTAGGCCGGATTATGGGATTGCATTTCAGCCTGGTCACTTAAAGTTTTGTTATTGAAATGTTTGTTCGAAATATGTCATTTTTTCAAATTTTTAAAAACTAATATTTGAAACAGAAAATTTATATTGGTGTATTCCCTATTGCGTCCTGTATCTAAAACTATATAGTTTTGTTGTTTTGTATTGATAATTATGCTTAAAAATGAAGAAAACCGATAAATAACCACTATCTTTATTTATGAAAAAAGACACTTAAAAACAACTTCTATCTATTCCTTATCATTTTCTGATTCCAAATATATATAGTTTCATGGTGTTTGACGTTGAAAATATGCTCAAACTTAACAAACTCGGATCGTTGAATGGAAATTATACTTCCAAGCTCCAAAAGCACGTCATTTCAAGTGTGGAACACGCTCATGACGTCATACTGAAAGGTGATGAATTATGGCTTCACCTTGCGATGTTTCATTTCAAACATGGTAACATTTTTAAAGGGGTTTCTTTCTCAGATTTTTGTTTGCCCTCTGTCTGTCTCTCTATGTCTCCGTCTGTCTGACTGATTCAATTAAATGTGTAATTACTTTTTTTTTTTTTTTTTTTTTTTTTTTTTTTTTTCCCAACAATTTTATTCAAATAAATAACAACAATTAACAATATCTCATACAATGAGTTAAATACAACAATTAACAATATCTCATACAATGAATTAAATACAACTTATCGATTACAACAAGCTAACTTTTCTTTAACGTTTTGTTCTTCGAACACTCACACAAAAATGCTTCTTATCTGTAACTGCCTATCAAAAATACTTTCCAACGGTAAAAACGAATTTGTTTTTTTATATATACTAACGCACATCTTTCCGATTAAGATAATGTGGTTCAATTTATACATAGTTGCCTTTTTCACCATTACAAAATGCATACCAAATAAAACATCACTAACTTTCAAAACAACCTTAATTTCTAAATTACGAAATATAAATTTTTCAATAAACTTCCAGAATTTGTATACAGAATTTGTATGTGTAATTATTTAGTTTTGCAAAAGTCAAACTAAGTATGATATACCTAATTGATTCAGGTCTCTAAATTCTTTTTGTAAAATTGTGAGTTTTATTCAAAACAAATTTAATTGGTGTTTTAAACTCAATAATGGGGCATGCTGTGATGAGCAGAAGAATGTGTGTTTACGAGCAGAAAAAGCCCATCAAAGTCAAGAATCGTGTTTTTCTTTTTCTATTTTCACCGTGTAGCTTCCTACAGACACTGAGCAACGTGTGGTACCACTTACAGTGCAATATCTTGTACTTTGTTTTTGACGTCTGTGCAACACTTCATTGACCCATGATCTGAGCTGTTCACACAATCAAAACGCATTTTCAGCTACAATTGTTTGAAATGTAACTCTGTATAAAAAGAAAGAAAAATAACTTTACATACCAGATGTTCTTGATTTCCTTTTGGAAGCCATTCAAAATATTTTGTCGTGACTGAAATAAAACAAAAGCAATTAGATGATAACTGAGACTCCTAAACGGATTCAAGTAACAAAGAAATTGGTCACCTGGTCCTGAAAGTAACTTGTTGAGTTCTCTCATTACTTGTCAGAAAGTATAATTATGAGCTCTTACTACGACGACTAATAACGCAGAGTTCCTTTTTATATATAAATAAAAATATTAATATGAAATGCAATAACAATAGACGAATTCTCAAAATAAGTCTGTCGTGTTTGGATGGCTTGTGAAAGAGTGAGTACTATTGCTTTTGTTTGGACAAATATTGACAAACCCTCTCGCTAGTGGTCACGTGGGAAAGTTTCCCCATGTGACATTGTAGGCCAGTCACTAGCTAGGGGGTGTGTCTCTAACACGTGACCAGGAAGCACATTTTAATATTTGTCCGAGCAAAAGCAAGGGTACTCACTCTTTCACAACCCATATCAACCCGACAGTTATTTCTGAAAATCGTCTAACAACAGTCTTATGTGACCAAGTCAGCTAGTCATATTTGTTTTTTTAGCAACCATGCCAACAAATTATCGTCAAAGGTTTCCAGAGCAATCGCAGATGACTGCAGAATTGTCTTGTGGAAGAGTGCTAAACTGTCGAAAAGCTTACTTTTGTGGTCGCGGTACATTTGGTCTGGGTCTGTTGAGTCGCGAGCGGCTGGATTCTTCGTACATTTCACTTTGAGACGAAACTCTAACGTGTCTTCCTCTGTGCCCTCGTCTTCAGCCCCTGCACATAACGCAACAAATGGCAGGTGATATTTGCTTCACAGTACAGTGGTACCTGTGATGAAAACTCCCTTGGGACCAGCCAAAAGTGTCCCCACATTGCAAGGTGGCCTGTCATCAAACTGAAAGGTAGATACTACATTTATCATACCCAAGAGCAACATTTGCATGTGTATGTTGTTTCAATCAGACCTGTGGAAGTGAGATAAAAGCCACATACACACACACGTGTGCCTGATAATCATTATTTTTACTGTTGTGGAAAGTTTACAAAGCCTTATTTGTGTATAATATTGTATTAATCATGCAGATTTTGCGTGAGTGACAACGCTTTATCATTACACATAGTGACATACATTAACACACAGCATGGAGAGATTTTGGTAACTAGGTAAGGCCAACAAAAAAAAATAGTCTGTTTACGGTAACCCGACCGACCCTAATTTTTCGCGCGACCCTAGACTTTTTTTTTGGATTTGGGGGAAAAAAACAAAAAACCCTTTTGTTTTTTTGCAAAATAACGTAAAAATATGGTTTTTTGGAAAAAAAAAAAATAATAAAAAAATCCCGACCTACCGACCCTATTTTTTTGGCCTATGTTACCGTAAACAGACCTATTTTTTTGTTGGCCTAAGCACTTCAAATTTAGAGGAGTGCTGATGTCATCATGGTCATTCTTGTAAAATCAAAGTGTTCATTTCATGATCTGAGAAAGCAAGGGAAGTAAGCGCTCTACATGCATACGACATGTGCAATTGAGTAAGTGAGAGTTCTGGGAACCAATCTCCTGGTATTACCTGGTTGTGCATATTCAAAGAGGCGTGGGTCAGCCTTGATGGGAACCAGACCCAGACGATGAGCGAGAACTTCATCTTGAATGATGGACGTGTTGTTGTAGATATGAACCTTCTCAATTGCCATGCTGGGAACCTGCACAACACGTCATATTAAACATCAATCAATCAATCAATATGAGGCTTATATCGCGCGTATTCCGTGGGTACAGTTCTAAGCGCAGGGATTTATTTTTATTTTTTATTTTATGCAATTTATATCGTACACATATTCAAGGCGCAGGGATTTATTTATGCCGTGTGAGATGGAATTTTTTTTACACAATACATCACGCATTCACATCGGCCAGCAGATCGCAGCCATTTCGGCGCATATCCTACTTTTTACGGCCTATTATTCCAAGTCACACGGCAAATGTATTACAGTTGAACCACCCCTGTTAGTGTTAAGACCTAAACAAATCTGAGAAAATCAAATCTTAAAAAGAAGGGAGTCTTAAAATGGAGGTAAATTTACAGATGTTATTACAAGAAAGTCTGAAAAAACAAGGTCTTAGAAGTGTGGAAGTCTTACATTGGGGGGTCTTTAAAGGGAGGTTATTAGGCAAAACAACAACAAAAGTTGGTTTAGGGTAACGTGATCAACAAAAATGGGGTCGGTAGGTCGACTTTTTAATTTTTTTTTAGTTGACCTCAAAAAAATATGAAAACATCACAAACACCATTTTGTCACTGTCAGTGTCACGTGTGATGTCGAGTTCAAAGGAGATTACTACCTTTAGTCTCGGTATGGTTTGCAAAATGTGGCAAAAGTTTGTGTTTTTTTGAGAAACGAAAAAAGTTTTACGGTCGGCGGGAAAAAATAGGGTCGGTTGGGTTACCCTAAACCATATTCTTTTTTTTTTCTCCTAACAATACAAGCTACTCTTAAAAGATAAAATGTTCAACCTCGTATCATAAAATGAAACATGCCTGAACAGGCTTCAGAGTTCAAATACATTACAGGTGTTAGGATGCCGTTTTACCAACCACAAAAATTATCCCTACCAATAATATTTATGTCAAACTGAAATTCACACTTGAAGACGAAGAAATTTGAAAAGCGAATGTCAATCACGAAAAAAAAAGATATCTTTGAAACAAGATGCAAACAGCTTCACTCTAAATCATATACACACAAGTCTTCAAACATACAAACATGACTCGATCTTACCTCTGCTATTAAAATTCTTCGGATGGCATTAGCAATGGCAGCATCAATGCCAATCATGTCAAATTCCATTTCATCAATGTAGTCCAGGTCCATCCCAATTCCAGTGTGTCTCTTCACTTCGTTTGTTATGTGAATTATTTGGATCTTGAAATTCTACACACACACAATTTTTTTTATCTTTTTATCACAATCATGATTAATTTGAAACAAAAGAAGAGATTTTGTTCCAGAATACGCATACACATAAAAACCTACCCAAACACACATAATCTGTAGACAATTTCTGTCGGCAAAGGCACTATTTCATTATCTTTTGAAACGACCTCTTGGAGTTGGACAGACATACATTACGAAACACTAACATTGTTCAAAACTGATACTTAAATGACATTTGCTGTAAATGTAATGTTTTCAACATTTTTTTCTGGACTATATTTAGTAATACTAATTTTAACTAGGAAGAGTTTTATTTCCATTTTCCTGTTCAGTCTCTCTTTACCTACTATGTTCAGTCATTTCTCACCCGTTCAAACTTTTCTTTGCTCCAATCATCATCATAGCCTGGGTAGTTGCCTGGAAATGCAGAACTGTGAACCTGCAACACACACAATTAGTACAAACAACTGTAAAAACTAAAATACTCAAAGCTACAGCCAAAATCAGGCACTACCTATCTGAGCATACAGAAAATGTAGCTGCTCAGTCTTGCACAAAATAAAACCTCTGCCGCTAAGAGATAAAAAGAGTCGGAGGGAGGGAGAGAGAGAGAGAGAGAGAGAGAGAGAGAGAGAGAGAGAGAGAGAGAGAGAGAGAGAGAGAGAGAGAGAGAGAGAGAGAGAGAGAGAGAGAGAGAGAGAGAGAGAGAGAGAGAGAAAGAGAGAGCTTGACACAAGCTGGGGTCTCTCTCAGTCTCAGTTCTTGTTTCACTATTTCTGTTTGGTAATGTTATCAATGAAGTTCATATTTCCAAAGCTATGCTCTCAACAAACTTACATGATCAACTCCATGCTCTAACAGCCTGACTTTATTGCGAATATCATCCATCGAAGTCATGTTTCCTCAGCTGTCGTCTGCGAGCACATGCGAATAAGCAGGGCGGTACAAGAGTAGCATCCCTTGTTGTCTTTTTACCAGTGTTCCAAAAACGACTTTCAACCGGAAACTATATAAAATATACTATTACAATGCTTGCCTGGGACAAATCACGAGCAAAGTTTCTCCTTTTTCGTTCTTCTGCATTCATAGGCTGCAACACCAACGTTTATTCGTGTTTCGCACGAGTGAGTGCCAGGCTGGCGGGGAAATAATGTCATACTCAGTTTTGTGGGAATGTGTGCATGTCAGTTCTGTGCATGTTTTTGTGTTTTTTTAAACACCCACCGGACTCTAACATCAATTATAAGATCGTATTGTACTTGATCTTGCGGGATAAGGCACTAGCACATAAGTTGACCTGGGAGATCAGAAACATCCCTAAACTTTAACATAAGGTGCGGCCAGGGTTCGAGCCCTATTAAACCACATAAGGATGATTGCACCCATCAAAGCAAAGTTTCTAAGAAACAAATACTATCGAAGGTTAGGGAAGTTATATGGTTGGTTGGTTACATTTACGTATACTTCTTTGATTAATTGGTGGTTGGTTGGTTGGTTGTGAGGTAAATGCCAGGCATATCCAACACACACACATGGACACACACACACACACACACACACATAGATACATGACCAACATAAACGAACTTGACATCTAGTTGGCTTCTACTTCTTTGTTACTTTAGTTGTTTTGTTTGTTCTTTTAGTGGTGTGTGTGTCTGTTTTTGTGTGTTGTACAAAAAGGTACCTGCACAGGTGAACCTGCACTTGCACCTGATTGAGAAGATAAACTTAATAACTGATTACGTTGATGTATCAGTAAGACTCCATGAATGACTATGATATGTGACAATAATTTTTTACAACAAAAAAGTGTGGTTTGTGTGTGTGTGTGTGTGTGTCAGTGTGTGTGTGTGTGTGTGTGTGTGTGTGTGTCAGTGTGTGTGTGTGTGTGTGTGTGTGTGTGTGTGTGTGTGTGTGTGTGTGTGTGTGTGTGTGTGTGTGTGTGTGTGTGTGTGTGTGTGTGTGTATGTGTGTACCCATGCAAACACACAGTCACATGGGCACCCAAAACATCAATAGCACTTTCTCAGTCACAGTGCACACATTTTCATTCAAAACTGCGATTTTGTCATGCTCTTCAAATCAAAACCACTCAAAAAAAGACAAACACACAACCTTTTGAATAAAAACATTTCATTACTCAAGTACCATCCATCAAAACTGTTCCTGTAAATCGGAGCTACATTGTACATGATGCAATATAAGCTTCAACATAAAATAGCAATAACAAATCTCGGGGGACAAGTATATAATTAAATAAAGCTGCTGCTAAGGTGAGAAGATTAAGGGGACTGGACACAAAACTGTGAAAGTAAAACCAGGTTATATATCACCAGAAAAAAGTACAGTAAGTTCAAGGTCAAACTGATAATAGGTTGAGGACAAAACGATAGTACAGTTGGCACGGCAACAGTGGGGGACAATCTCAAATGAAACAAATACTTGCACACGCAAAAAGGAGGAGTCTGAGAGATAAACTGTTACATAGACAAAACTTTCACTGTACAAAACAGGCACAGGGGAAAAGGTCTTGGGCAGTACACCATTGTGATGATAGCGTACATAGGTACAAAAGTATTTGTTCGTCTGTCAAATTATGAATGGAAACAAAGTTTCAAACAAATAACATTCAATGATCAGGGGGAAGGAGGGGAATTAACAAAGAAATAATGTACAGTATTACAAACAGTTTACATGCAACAAATAATGACAAAAAGCATGGACCACTTGCAAACAAACACAAGCCTATTACTGTTCAAAACTAACATGGACTTTTCATTTTTCCTATCTCAAATTTTTGGTGTCAACTTCTTTCTATTCACTACCCCCGTCGAAGACCCATACTGATTTTTCTGGTCTTGTTCAAAACCCAGAAAAGGTAACAGCAATCATTATTTTATTCACTTGAGGCGGTGGCTAGGAACCCAAATACAGACTTCTGTACATCTCAACTATGGAATGTCATCAACATCATCCAAGACCACCATTCCCTGCAACAATGAATGGAAGGAACACTTTATCTGCAGTTAATTAGCTGCTCTGACAAGCAAGTGGGGGGGGGGGGGGGGGGGGGGGGCAATGAGAGGGAGGTAAGGGGGAGAAGGGCTGGAGAGGTAGTTCTAGGGCTGAAGATAAAATTACTCCCTGACAACACTTAGGACTTCTATGTCACCGTATATCATACACGATATACACTGAAGAACTACTCTGCTTTAACTGGAAGATTTTTCCTTCAATTACATTCTTCAAGTGTTGTTCACAAAGTGATCCATGCTTTTCTGTTTTTCATTGAAGTATTATCCATAATACATACATAACAGGTACTGAAAAGGAGACCTTGAGAAAACACACAACTATAACTTTTATACAAACATGTAGTTAAACATAAGTCAAACAGTTGGATGTTTTCCACTGAGACAAAGACTTGCCAGCTAATCTCTTTCTTCCACTTCCAACATTTTCTTACACTCCTTCAAGCAAAGCTGAGCACACGAAAAACACATAATTAGTATATTAATTCAAATGTATAAATCATGTGTAAACTTCCCTTCAGTTTCTCTGCTCTGCCCTCAGTAAAACCTTGACCCATCAAGCTAAATTTTCACATGACATGGACCAGCGACAACATATATTTTGGGCATCCTTGCACATGCTTGGAGGAGTGTTTGACTTATTTTACACAGCATTGCTTGTTGCAATTTTACGCCTATTTTTATTTATTTTGCTTGAAATATTTTAGCACGGCTGACGAACCTGTGAGTGGACATTGCAGCACAAACACACAAAAAAGTCTGTACGAAAAGCATGTTGAATTCAATGCTATCTGCTGCATATTGACAAGTGCAAAAACCGACGAGAACTGCACCCTCATTTCAAGTCTGAAGTGTGTAAAATACATGCTATGTTTTTGTGTCAAACGCAGAGCAAACTAAAGCCAATCTAGGATTCAGCAATGCAAGAACTGGCAAGGCCTTAAAATATTTTATACAGTATGTCATCATCAGACATATTCATTTGCCAGAAATGTTACAAATAATGTATCTGGTAGTCTAAATCATTGGCAGTCTTTTTCATTCTAAATCAGTTTGATTTTTCACACAGGTGATTTTGATCAGAGCATATTAAAATACTATCAACATCAACACCATGAATTCACTAGACATAAATAAACTTCTTTCTTTCTTTCTTTATTTGGTGTTTAACGTCGTTTTCAACCGTTCAAGGTTATATCGCGACGGGGAAAGGGGGGAGATGGGATAGAGCCACTTGTTAATTGTTTCTTGTTCACAAAAGCACTAATCAAAAAATTGCTCCAGGGGCTTGCAACGTAGTACAATATATGACCTTACTGGGAGAATGCAAGTTTCCAGTACAAAGGACTTAACATTTCTTACATACTGCTTGACTAAAATCTTTACAAACATTGACTATATTCTATACAAGAAACACTTAACAAGGGTAAAAGGAGAAACAGAATCCGTTAGTCGCCTCTTACGACATGCTGGGGAGCATCGGGTAAATTCTTCCCCCTAACCCGCGGGGGGAAAATAAACTTCTTATAACATTCAAAATTATAAACTGTTCAAAAAGGAATAAGCCAAATAAAACAATTTTAAAAAGAAAAAGAAAAACCACACTTGTCCAGCAAGCAGATTTGTTACCCATAATGAAGCGTAAACTATAGCAATCTGAACACCCTTTAAAGCAGCAGGGTAAATAGTAAAGCATTTTGTTTAAACAATGTGAAAAAAACAATTTGACATCTATACACATACCAGATGTAATGTAAAAGCTGAGGCTTGTATCCTAGTCCCTCGAAGGGTCAATTATTGCACTATCATCATTGATCAGAAAATGTTAATACGTGCCAATGACATGGAAGTTTTCAAAACAGTTCTTAAAAAAAAACAAGAGCGTTAAAAATGTTTGAGCATCTTTGAATTATGGCATACCATTTTATCTTACATTATACATGCATGTAAATATGAAGCATATTAAGCAGAACAATAATGTTTGTGGATAATAAACTAAAGCAGCAGCAGTTATTTTTTTCTTCAACTGTAAAAAAAAACCCACCCAAAAATCATTTTTATTCTGTATCTGACGAAAAAGAGGGAACACGTTTTTGCTGTGTGTTTTTGCATGGTCTTTTTGTTTACTTACTTGGTCTTTTTGTTTATTTACTTTATTAACTACTCTTTTTAAACAGGAGAATCATATAGACACGGAGCACCAAAAAAGGGCATTTTTGCTTTTTTGTGCAAATAAAATATTAAGATAACTAGCCACACTGTAACAAAAGAATTACAAGTGAGGCAAGGCTAGGCAAATTATCTGTCTTCCACTGTTTTATCACTCCAACAGGTGGTGTATTTTCTTTGGACCAGTGGGACACATTAATTGTTCATGGTAACAAACACACCCAGAAATAACAACAAACAAAACCACACACAAAAACAATGACAAAACAAAACTGGCAACAGCAACAACAAAACTGCATGAAATCAGATTCTGAAGCGAAGAATGAAGAATCCCGAGAGGGGCAACAAAATATCTTTACACATTAAAGCACCAACAAGCTTAAAATTATCTTGGGGCGGGGATGTAGCTCAGTCGGTAGCGCGCTGGATTTGTATCCAGTTGGCCGCTGTCAGCGTGAGTTCGTCCCCACGTTCGGCGAGAGATTTATTTCTCAGAGTCAACTTTGTGTGCAGACTCTCCTCGGTGTCCGAACACCCCCGTGTGTACACGCAAGCACAAGACCAAGTGCGCACGAAAAAGATCCTGTAATCCATGTCAGAGTTCGGTGGGTTATAGAAACACGAAAATACCCAGCATGCTTCCTCCGAAAGCGACGTATGGCTGCCTAAATGGCGGGGTAAAAACGGTCATACACGTAAAAGCCGTGGGAGTTTCAGCCCATGAACGAACAAACAAACATAATTATCATTGCAAACACCCAGTACGAAACCGTAAGTTGTGGCAAGTTACAACATATACAAACACAACAACAAAATAAAATAAAAATAATATGCACCAACTTCATAACAACAGTTACAGAACCTCAAAACCAGAGGCAACACATGGTTGTCCCTTGACTAGACTCAAAAAGATCTGTACTAAAATGTGATCACAGAAACTCACCTTTAAGAATGGAAACAACTGGTTAATGTTACAAATATTATGATAAATGACAGTGAAACAGCTGATATTATGACACAACTGTATGCTTGCATGTAACAGATCAATGTTAAAGTAGAGACAACAGAAACTGAAGGATAGAGTAACATCTTTCAGAGAACAGAAACTGAAAGATCAAGTAAAATCTTTCAGAGACAACAGAAACTGAAAGACCAAGTAAAATCTTTCCGAGACAACAGAAACAGAAAGATAGATTAACATCTCTCAGAGGCAGAATGACAAAAACTACCACACAGAAACTGGTCATCTCCAGAGAACAAAACTTCAGTGGTACCTGCGACATGTGAGAACACCTTCCTATAAAGGTCACTCTCTGTTGTCCCTTTTGCTACAAACTTGCCACAAAAAGATACATGCAATGTTGGGACACCTTTGGCTGCTGCTTCAGGTGTCTTTTCAGCACAGGTACCACTGTAGTTACTATTCAATCTGTTCTTTTCCTTTACATACTTATTTTCAAGGGAAGATTAGGTGGCAGTGGTGCGTGGGGGGAAAAGTGTATGGGGTGGGGGTAATGATGCGCATAGCATAACAACTTATTGTTGTATAAGATTAAAAAAAGAATACAACCACGATACCTGTGAATGCTCAGAAATGCATTTCATAAAACTGAGCAGACAAGCACACATTATCTAGGTTCAAATAATGCTAGCCTTATGACGAGGAGGAGGAAAGGACACATGTTCGTATTTAAAACACAGTTCAAATCACATGGCCGCATATGCAGTCCAAAATTGCCTCAACCCTCTTAGACTATGAGGTTACAGACTTGTATTTTCTTCTGTCATTTTGCTGCTGGAAAATCTATACAATTGGAAATCAGTATTCCAGCTTAACCCAGTGCACCCCTGAAAACAATACAATATGATCAGTCAGAGAATCTTCTTCTTCTTCTTCTGCGTTCGTGGGCTGAAACTCTCACGTACACTCGTGTTTTTGCACGAGTGGAATTTTACGTGTATGACCATTTTTACCCCGCCATTTAGGCAGCCATACCCCGGAGGAAGCATGCTGGGTATTTTTGTGTTTCTATAACCCACCGAACTCTAACATGGATTACAGGAACTTTTCCGTGCGCACTTGGTCTTGTGCTTGCGTGTACACGCGAAGGGGGATAAGCCACTAGCAGGTCTGCACATAAGTTGACCTGGGAGATCGGAAAAATCTTCACACTTAACCCACCAGGCGGCCACGGCCGGGACTCGAACCCTCGACCTTCCGATTAAGAGGCCGACGTCTTAGCACCCCGCCACAGCGCCGGCCCGTCGTAGTCAGACAATCTAAATCACTTTGCGCCTTGACACTTCTCGTTCCTTCAAAATCAAAATCAAACTTGTGTCCCATTTCTGATTCAACCATCCAAACTAACACACTGTCTGCTACAGAAGTAAAATGTAATATGGCTGCTTTCGGTAAAAAATTGATCCAAGCATTCAAAAAGCTTTCTGTAAATTTCAATGTGACCTTGAAGTGAACTCATTCTGTTATTACTGAAGATCTGCCCTATAGAAACTACGGCTGTAAAAAAAAAAATAAAAAAAAGGCAAAATTTCAATTAGAAAAGCTGTAATTTTGCATTTTTACTTTGAGAGCAAAATGCATGTAGCCAGAAGCTGGTTCTACTTTTCTTCCTAATTTCAAAATGAGCAAAGCTAAGTTGAAACACGAGGGTCTTTGCCACTTATATTAAACGCTTTATTTCTTCAGACGGTTGAAGAATCACAAGTAATCTTCTTCTTCTTCTGCGTTCGTGGGCTGAAACTCCCACGTACACTCGTGTTTTTTTGCACGAGTGGAATTTTACGTGTATGACCTTTTTTACCCCGCCATTAAGGCAGCCATTCGCCGCTTTCAGAGGATCACAAGTAATAATAATAATCAATAAACAAGTCCACATAACAAATGTCAAAATAACAGAAAAATCAGTCAAATTCCTTTTGATCACAGAAACAATTTCATCAGAATTATAACATGCTTTTGAGACATGTCAGTTTGCAACGATCGGCATGATTTTCATAATTTGCTTTTCTTCTTTCAAAGTATAACTTTTGCCATTATTATGATACGCGTATGATTGAAGCTTTGATAATCTGCTAACTTGTGCTCTGTAACCTTCAATATTTTTTTTCCTCATTATTTCTGCTCAATGGTACAACTAAATATACAAAGAAACTTGCTAAATGTTAATCAAAATAATCTACCTAATTATTACCCTTTCATCAACACCATTTCAGGAAAACAGAAAACTAATGTAACACATGTGTACGAGGTTCCTGTGAACTAAAACAAACATTAGTTTTCTAGGTATGACACCTGCATGGATTCTTATAACTGAAAAAACACAAAGGCATCAAATACACGAACGGGCAGTGAAAAGTAGATCGACAGACACGTAATATCGTCAGGTAATATGAAAAACACAACTGTTATAAAGTGAGGCAGGAACACTAACATGAGAATACATGTTCAGGTAAAAGGACACAAACATAGTACACCTCAGTGACAATGAGATTCTCAACTGTAAAATACACACAAAGAAATATCACCATAAAAGATCCACAACATGAGCCATCATCTCAAACGACAGCTGTGGTAAGAGACGATAATACTTCAATCATTTCTTATCCCTGAATAAGAAAACATAATCAAGAACTAACCCCATACATATAATTATTGCCCACAGCAAATTTCGAAAAAGAGCATACAAACTCGACCTGCATGCATCGCCTGCAAAATTGAAAGAACAAGTACCTTTTACAAGCAAAACCACAAAACATTATGTCGACATCACTCTGCATTTTCTCTGAATTTGCTGCTCTTCAAAAACTAAGCAGCAAACTTTGATCAATACAAAAACTGGAGAAAAATTTCAGTTCAATATTTTAACAGGGAAAATATTTCGTCAGCTAAAGACAACTGTATCAGTCCACTTGTACAATTTTAACCACCAAAAAAAATGTACATCCAAAGTGAAAGTGAACTACTGCAAGCTGTGTACAAAGCAGCGCAAAACCTGATGACTTCTAAGATGCGGAGGTAAGTACAGTACAAAAAACACTGCAGTCAGTAACACATGGAAGTCCTCGCTGACTATGACGCACCACTACCCAGACTGTGGTCTCTTTATATCCAGCCAAGTTGGCTTGGCTGAAAATGACACAAAACTAGGCATCGTCCAGAATCAACCCCGAGGAAGTGACACCACATACTAGAAGAAGAGCGATCCTTGGAGATATACTGGGTGGGACTTTGAGCCTAACACGGGGCTAAATCGTGTGACTGCCATCAACTAATATCCCAGCATGCCGAGTATGAAACCGCAGTCTTCCAGAGGTGAATTTCTGCATGAGGCTGAGCACAGATCTCCATGGTAACACCGTCCTCACACCACCGTCTCTGGTTTGGTTGCCAGCTTGGCTTCTTCGTATGCCATCTCAATCATCTCTATTGCCTGCAAATAACCAAAATACACACTACATGTAAGGTCTGTCATGCAAATATCACTTTTTATTATTCAACTAATTTATATATTATAAAAAAAATATTAAAAAAAATAAAATAAAAATGCAGATTACTACAGTTTAAGACCTTCAAAAATCGGAGAAAATCAGGTCTTAAAAAGGAGGGAGTCTTAAAATGGAGGTACATTTACAGAGGTTATGAATAAAAAGTCTGAAAAAACAGGGTCTTAAGAGTCTTAAATTGGGGGGTCTTATAAGAGGGTTCCACTTCTATCCAAGAATTCCCTCTCCCACTCTATCCCTGTGTGGACAATCAGTGTATATGTTACAGTTAATCTGTGAAACCAGGGAATACGTGTATTAACTAGGTAATACATGAATTAACTGACGGAAAAAAACAGTTAATTCATGTATTACCTAAAATAGTTTAGTTAATACACGTATTCCCTGGTTTCAGAGATTAACTGTAACATATATACCCCTCCCCTTTGTGTGTACTTTTTGTTGTTTCAATGTATATTGTTATAAAAAAAAAAAAAAGGATAACACTGCAATCCTTTTGTAATGCAATTTGGAAGTTCAAGTCCCCTTCCCCAGCCATCTTTTCTTCTTCTTTCCCATCAAAATGATAAAGACCTGTCATGCTTTTCACCGAGAGAATAGCACCCGAAAATGAGAAGTCCACTTTCATCCTAAAATAAAATTAAAATGATAATAAACGTCCCTTGTTCATTTCAATGCTTGTTTACATCTCAGGTGCCAGGAGACTGGTTCCGCATTACTCACAATTACTCTTCTTGCACATGCCGAATCCATTTAGAGTGCTTACGTCCCTTTGTTTCTCAGACATTACCATAGCGCTCTGTCTCATATGCTAATGATTCTCTTTTTAACTGCAGTGAACAAGGTTTTGACTGCAATGTTCTCCTTACCCTTTCGTTTTCTTTGAGCAGCTTTTCTGACTGCTCTGCGTGCGACTTCTTCAAGGCTTCGGCCTGCCTGGAATGACGCATGGCATAGCGTTTTCTCTCGTCAATGAACTTCTTCATGTTGTTCTCTTTCAGCTCCCGAATCCGCCTGTGGAATGGATGAATGCAGTTAGTGTCAAGGTCATAATCTTTCAGCCGCACAGGCATGCTAGGCTTAAGGCACTCGGGCATCTTTCAAACACACAGGCACATTACACATTGCAGGCTAGCACGTTTTTCTCTCTCTAGCAAACAGTACATCAATGATTACCTGTCTCTCTCAGCCTTGTTCTTGATGCTCTTGTCATTCTGCACAAGCTTGCTGGAATCCATGGAGTGTTTAGCCTGTGCTGTCTTCAGTTCCTTGTTTTCTCTGCACACACACGTCACACCCGATATACACAACCGTTATTAACTAAATGTCACGTGTAAATGCGAGGATGCTGTTTCCCTTCTTTAGACTTTCATCTAAAGCTAACAACTGCAATATTGTTTATTTCCACAATACCACATTACTTTTTCTATTCCCTTGTAAAACAACTATTATAACTTAGTAACACAATAACAACCTCCACCCCATCCCAACACACACCATCCCAACACACGAAGAAAGATAGACAGACAGACAGACAGACAGACAGACAGACAGACAGACAGACAGACAGACAGACAGACAGACAGACAGACAGACAGACAGACAGACAGACAGACAGACCCTTTTGTGCCTTCAGCTCAGTCCTCTGTATCCAATGAATCCTTCACCAGTTAGTCGCACAGAGATTTAAAAACTGCACAACGGACAAATCCACACTCCAACTCACCGTTCCTGGCGAGCCTCCAGCTCAGTCATCTGAAACTGGTGAGCCTCCTCGATGAGCTTGACGAGCAGCTCGTTCTGCTGCTTGACGTGCTCCTTCATCAGCTCGTGTTCCTCCTGCACCTGCCGCACCACCAGCTCCGACCACTCCCGGGTCTGGTCCACCACCAGCTCACGCACCTGAGGGCATTACAAACATGTAGTCAAAGCACGGTGTGTACATGGCAGGTAGGACAGGCAATAATCAATCTGCATACTTAAAATCAACTACAGCGGCACCTCCCTTTTAAAATCTCCTGAAATCTTAGAAAATCAGGTCTTTAAAAGGAGGGAGTCTTAAATCGGGGGTAAATTTACAGAGGGTAGGTACAGAGAATTTGAGAAAACAGTGTCTTCAAATGGAGGAAGTCTTCACTGTATGAGAATTTTTTCAAAAAATCTTCTCCTGTCCTGAGCCGAGATTGAGCGCTTGACCAGAGACGTCTTAGCGCTAACCGCTACGCCACCATACAGTTCTTTTCCATTCATGCCTTTATTAACAGACAATTTACACATATGCCGCTGCAGTTGTATTCAGTCTCTCAGAAAATAAAGCACCTAAAAAACAAAAGCATAGTTTGTACTGTTCATCCAACAAAAATAATCCGTCAGACTGATAACTACCCTGAGACAAAAAAAAAGAAAAAGAACAAGCAAAAAAGACACAATCAGCAAACAATCACATTAACCCCTTCACTGCCCACCCCGTATGTAATACGTGGTCATTTTTGGTTTGTCGTACGCCCATAACCGTATCTCATACGTGGGATTTGTGTCACCAACATTTCAGGACATTTCTGAAAACTAAATGGGAGGTAACCACTGTCCAAGTACTTGTAGGGGTTCTAAACACAGTTCTTTCCCATAGACCGTTCGGATAAGTTACTAAAGTTGCTACCACGTTCTACCACGTGTTGAAAACTGTGTTAGCATTCTCGTCATTCACAAAATAGCGGCCGAAAGTCGGACCTCAACTCGTAGACCTGTTTTCAAGCGATACAGTGTTCTGGAAGCTCTACAAGAAGTGATTTATGGATTACCACACAGAAGAATACTTTTATGGGCTGTAATGTGAGTACCTGATGTTTGACACCAGTTTTAGCAGTGTTTTGTGTGGTTTTACGTGCTGCAATGTGTGTCACTGTGTGTAAGTCCGGAAACTGTAACTTTTGACGAAAATGGTCATTATATCAATTTTTACTATAACAATCACAAAGTCCAATGATCATGTCATCCTATAATAGCCAAGGGTATAAGCAAAACACATGCCAAAGATCTAAGAGATATCTCAATAAATGATCGAGCAGTGAACAGATTAGTGAACCTACCGAAGAAAGCGAAATTTTGCCCTGGCACACAGCAATACCAAAATGCTGTTATACTGTGGCAGTGAAGAGGTTAAAGCCCTCCTGACCACCCCCTACCCCAACCCCCCAAAAACACACCAACTGCAAACACACACCCACACACACACACAAACACACACACACACACACACACACACACACACACACACACACACAAACACACACACACACACACACACACACACAGATACTTACCCGCGCCTTGTGATCAGAGACCAGAGTGTGCACTGCTCCCTCGGATTGAGACTTGAGGTCCGTACTGCTGTCTCTGCAAACACAACACACACAATCATTTGCTTTGGCATATCCACCATGACCTTAGTGTGTGTTCAATAGACCATGTTCGGAAATAGCCCTGTCGGGTTTGCATGGGGTGTGAAACGTTAGTACCCTGGCTTTTTTGTTTCCTGTCCACATGTTTCAGACTCTCCTCACCCCTCCTACTGGCCAATAATGTCATGAGGAAATTTTGTTGTTGTTGTACATTTTGAGAGTGTGGACAGTGAACAGCAGAATGTGAAAGAAAACACCCAAACATTTTTTATCTACTGAGAGGTATGACCTTTATAAAACCAGGAGGAGAAATAATACCAAAGGGGACAACAGAAATTAAAATTCTTCAGCATATGACTTTAAATCTATCTGCACAGTACGGTGTCTGCAGTCTGGTGCACAACTATATCCCCCCCCCCCCCCCCAAATTGTTTAAACAAAATGTACATACTTATTTTTCTTCAGCTTCTTCTCCACGGACTTCTCTGTGGCCATCTTTTCCTTGTCGTGCGTGGCGACGAGTTTGTCGACGATGGTGCAGTGCACTCGCTGCATCAGGGCGCGCTCCTTCTGGTGCCGCTTCTTCATTAGCTCCATGTCTTTCTGCTGTTTGCGCAGCAGTTTGATGTACAGCTTCTCTGTGCACAGCTTCTCCCTCGTCACCGCCTCAAACTTCTGGTCCTCCGCTGCAAAATGAGATAATAATAATAATAATAATAATAATTTAAGCAATGGAGACATCACAGTGAGCTAAGAGATTTATAGAGCAAATCGAGAAAATAAATTATTGAATGAAGCGCGCAGCAAAGTCTTATCTGTATTCGTTGTCATTTTCTTGGACAAAAGGATATTTCTTACATTATGCCTGTTTGCAACTGAAATACACACAAAAGAGAAACCTTCAACGCTAAGGCCAAAAAAAAAAATAGGTCTGTTTACGGTAACCCGACCGACCCTAGTTTTTTCGCGCGACCCTAGACTTTTTTTTGGCATTTGGGGGAAAAAAAAAAAAAAAAAAAAATCTTGTTTTTTTGGCAAAATAACGTAAAAATATGGTTTTTTTGGAGAAAAAAAAAAAAAAAAAAAAAAAATCCCGACCTACCGACCCTATTTTTTTGGCCTATGTTACCGTAAACAGACCTTTTTTTTTTTTTGCCCAACATTCTGTCGTCTGCATCAGACAACAACAGACTGACAGCGTCGAGAAATGAAGATTTTGCACAATATATCATCATATATCTATATCATTATCCGTACGTGCTGCAAGATCTTTTCTTTTTACTTTACAACAAGTTCACCGTATACTTTTACAAGATGTGAACATCAGCAAATCCGGCAAGCCTCGACCCCCGTAAGTGCCCCACTAAACAAAAACAGTCTCTGGGGATTCCCAATAAGAATAGAACATTGTGTAATCTCTATCTATATTCCTGTGAGGTTAGCCATACCGTACAGCGCTACTTTTTTTAATTTTTATTTTGCATGAAAGGACAACTGCAATATGGGGACAATTTTTGGCTGGTCCCGAGGGCGTTCTCTTGCCACAGGTAAGCTCTGCAACCACTCACGTTTCTTTTCTGGCTTGGCATTGGGATTGTTGCCCTGATTCTGCTGGTTTACCGACGTGAGAGTAATCTGCCCATTGGAATTCTTCTGCTCGTTCTTATTGGAGAGAGGGACATCGGGGAGGTCAGGGACTTCGATGCCCATGTCCTTCATTTGCTGCTCTCGTTTCTCTGCTGCCGACAGATGCTGGATGGGTGCTGACAGAGCGTTCACAAAATCTGCACAGAGAAACAGAACAGAATGCGATACAGTGGAACCCTCCTTTCAAGACCATCCAATCTAATTCCTCCTCCCCTGTTTAAGACCTTATGCTATTTCAGTTTTGTTTTCATAACCTCTGTAAATTTACGAAGACTCCATCCTTTTCAAGACCTGATTTTCTAAAAAAAAATTTAAAAAAAGGGTCTTAAAATGGGGGCTCCACTGTAAAGTGTCAGTTTACAGACGTACACAAATCCATTGGAAAGACCACATTGATATTCACTGATAAATACATCATTCACAAGGGTGAAACCTGGACGTTTCGAAACCTCCTGATCAGCTGGGTCTACCTACAGGGGGACACTGGACACACTTTGTCAGGTCAAACGGTAGGTCTTCATTGAGCAAGGCAAGGTTAGGTTTTGCACATCTGCATGAGTTCACTGAAAAGTGCATGAGCAACAACTCTATTCACTGGAGCAAAGAGAAAGACAAAGCACATGGTCATTTTTATGAGACAGCATTCTATTAGCTGCCACCACTCTAAGCGTGTTATCGCTGTAAATCTTAATTAAAAAATAAAGAAAGGCTGTGAGGACAGGAATGGAGTCTAACCTCTGAACTCTTGCTTGACGTAGGTCTTAAGCATGATACAGCAGAAAACGGTCGGCAACGACAGCGGGAAGTTTCCTTCAGTGCGCAGGGATATGTGTCGATAACCTGAAAAAGATCAACATGATGCAGTATTGTCCAAATCAGGCCACGATAACTGTGTACTATTAAAAGTGGCTGTCCGTAAACAAAGCAAATATTCGTGTTTCTTTGTTTTGTCTGTATATCGTTTCAAATTTCAGCAGTGACTCATTCCGTTACAAAATATCCTGCCTATGAACCCCCCCCCCAAAAAAACACACACACACACACACACACACACACACACACACACACACAAATGACCTGAACACAATATCCACAGACTTGCATGCTAGTACGGGAAACAACGTTGCATCCCAACACGTGCTTTTATAGTTATATTCACACACACATATGAAAAACAAATCCTGGCAAGATAAGCGTGAAACTCACCTGCCTGCAGACCGTCCAGAGGAAGAATGCGCTGACCGATCAGCTTGCCGGTGTCTTCATACACCGCTATCCTCAGCACCGCCAGCTCTGGCAACACCACCTGACCACACAACACAATTTATTTTATTATTTATTAGTGAGTATTTCTACGCACATACCCTCCCAGAGGGGAAGCTCATGGCGTTTACAATATGCCGTGTGAGATGGAATTTTTTACACAGTATATCACGCATTCACATCGGCCAGTAAATCTCAAGCATCACTTCACTGACCACACAACACAATAACAAGCATCACTTCACTGACCACACAACACAATAACAAGCATCACTTCACTGACCACACAACACAATAACAAGCATCACTTCACTGACCACACAACACAATAACAAGCATCACTTCACTGACCACCTGTTTGGTACAGTGGAACCCCATTATAAGACACACCCAGTTTTAAGGCCTACCCCTTTCTCAGACGTTGCTTTTTCAAACTTCCTCTTCATAATAATTATCTGTAAAATAACCTCTATCTTAAGACCTCACTTTGCTGAATGAATGAATTCTGGTGGCTATCTTAAGACCTCACTTTGCTGAATGAATGAATTCTGGTGGCTATCTTAAGACCTCACTTTGCTGAATGAATGAATTCTGGTGGCTATCTTAAGACCTCACTTTGCTGAATGAATGAATCCTGGTGGCTATCTTAAGACCTCACTTTGCTGAATGAATGAATTCTGGTGGCTATCTTAAGACCTCACTTTGCTGAATGAATGAATTCTGGTGGCTATCTTAAGACCTCACTTTGCTGAATGAATGAATTCTGGTGGCTATCTTAAGACCTCACTTTGCTGAATGAATGAATTCTGGTGGCTATCTTAAGACCTC
This sequence comes from Littorina saxatilis, assembly GCF_037325665.1. NCBI lineage: Eukaryota > Metazoa > Mollusca > Gastropoda > Littorinimorpha > Littorinidae > Littorina > Littorina saxatilis. Next base: position 13,050,055 of record NC_090261.1, on the reverse strand, counting down.
ACTTTGCTGAATGAATGAATTCTGGTGGCTATCTTAAGACCTCACTTTGCTGAATGAATGAATTCTGGTGGCTATCTTAAGACCTCACTTTGCTGAATGAATGAATCCTGGTGGCTATCTTAAGACCTCACTTTGCTGAATGAATGAATCCTGGTGGCTATCTTAAGACCTCACTTTGCTGAATGAATGAATTCTGGTGGCTATCTTAAGACCTCACTTTGCTGAATGAATGAATTCTGGTGGCTATCTTAAGACCTCACTTTGCTGAATGAATGAATTCTGGTAACAGTTTCTTCAGAAGCCGCTAAGAATCCTCAACTTAAACCTTACTTTACTATACATTTAACATACAGTATCAACATCACCTTCACTTTCTCACCTTTGGGGCAAACACCTGCAAGTCTAACGAACTACGTCTGAATGTTCTACTTCTTCTGCATTCTTAGGCTGCAACTCCCACAAACACTCCTGTTTGCACGAGTGGACTTTTACGTGTTATGCTGTTGTTTTTATACTGCCATTTAAGACAGTCATACTCCGTTTTCAGGGGACTGTCTGAAGAGAACCACCACCACCAACCTTGCGGAAAACAAAGGGTTCCTCATTGTAGACAGGGTTAAGGCCGTTGTTTGGCACGGCGCGTGTGCGGAACTCGCGGCGAATGGTATCCGTGGGCAACCCGTACATATCCACCTCCACGTACGTTCCGATCTTCTTGTCTGACAGAAACTGGCCTGAGACAACCTGTTTGGACAATGGACACAAAAAGCAAACAAATCAATAAAAAAAATCAATTAAAAAAATCAATAAAATAAATTTGATGAGTGATTCAAGAAAGAAATCCCAAACAGATAAAATGTTAACACTCCTAAACCAAGAACCAAAGGTCAAGAAAAGTTAGCTTATATGGAACATTTTATTGTATACAACATGAAATATTCACAAGTATGTCGACCTAGCATTGATTGCACAAAGACTTCAATCAAAACAATTTCTCCTGTCAGATCTCCGCAAAGACTTCAAACCAAAACAATTGTTTAAATTCCATCTTGTGGGGTGTAGGGTTTCTTAAAAGAGAGTGTAAGAAATAGCGAGAAAAGAGAGAGTGAGAGACAGAGAGCAAGATAGTGAGGGATAGAGAGAATGCGAGTTTGTCAAGAGACTGAGAGAAGAGAGAGAGACAGAGACTGAGAGAGAGAGCAAGAGAGTGAAAGAGACGGACAGGAAGAGGAGGGTCAAGAAAAAGAGAGACGAGAGCATGAGTGAGAGACATAGACAAATAGAGTGAGAGACATAGACAAATAGAGTGAGAGACATAGACAAATAGAGTGAGAGCAAGGTGAGAGAAAGAGACAAGAGAGATTTAAAGACTAAGATAAAGAGTAAGGGAGATCAGAACATACACGAAACCCAACAAACAGCAACGTCACAAAGGGTTATGATTATTCCCCATCACAGACAGAAAAGATAAAAGCATAGCACAGTAAACCTGCGATGAAAGGACACCCATGGGAATCAACCAAGTGTCCCTTCAGTGCTGGTGGCCTGTCAGGACAGGTATATTTGAGTAAAAACAAAAAGGACAATTGGTGTCCATTGATTGGAGGGGCCTCACATCACAGGTACCAACGTATATAAAATCCAACCAATGACAACGCTACAAAGGGTCATGATTATTCACCATCACAGAGAAATTAAACCAACGTAATGCTAGCAGCTATATTATAATTCACTCTGACCTGTACAGAGAGGTGAGCAGCTATCACACCGTCCACTGGGCTTTCCGAGAAGGGGTCAAACGTCCGATCAGGTCGACGCATGAAGTCCGGCTTGAGGAGGTACCTGCGTGGGAACAGAATCGTCATGAATAATTATCATGTGACATGATGGAACAGAATTGTCATGAATAATTATCATGTGACATGATGAAACAGAATCGTCATGAATAATTATCATGAGACATGATGAAACAGAATCGTCATGAATAATTATCATGTGACATGATGAAACAGAATCGTCATGAATAATTATCATGTGACATGATGAAACAGAATCGTCATGAATAATTATCATGTGACATGATGAAACAGAATCGTCATGAATAATTATCATGTGACATGATGAAACAGAATCGTCACGAATAATTATCATGTGACATGATGAAACAGAATCGTCATGAATAATTATCATGTGACATGATGAAACAGAATTGTCACGAATAAAGCCTGTGACATGATGGAATACCAATTGACACAGTTAGCACATGACACAAAGACTTGCTTACCCGCTAAACCTCTCTCTTTCTCCCCTCCCTCCCTTTCTCTGTCTGTCTGTCTGTCTGTCTCTCTCTCAGAGGAGTATAATGTTGTTACACCCTTGGTCCTTTATAGGTGTACAGCATTTGAGAAAACTTACTTATTTTCTTCGTTGTGTGTCAAGTTTGTGGTTGAGAAAGCTTGGAACTGTGCAGATGCATCCTTGTGCTTCTTGAATTAGATACAGTGGAACCCTCCTTTTAAGGCCACCCCAATTCAAGACTTCTCCCCTTTTAAGACCTTGCTTTGGGGGCGGGGATGTAGCTCAGTCGGTAGCGCGCTGGATTTGTATCCAGTTGGCCGCTGTCGGCGTGAGTTTGTCCCCACGTTCGGCGAGAGATTTATTTCTCGGAGTCAACTTTGAGTGCAGACTCTCCTCGGTGTCCGAACACCCCCGTGTGTACACGCAAGCACAAGACCAAGTGCGCACGAAAAAGATCCTGTAATCCATGTCAGAGTTCGGTGGGTTATAGAAACACGAAAATACCCAGAAATGCTTCCTCCGAAAGCGGCGTATGGCTGCCTAAATGGCGAGGTAAAAACGGTCATACACGTACAAGCCGTGGGATTTTCAGCCCATGAACGAACAAACAAACCAACCTTGCTTTTTCACATTGTCTGTTCATAACCTCTGCAAATCTACCTCCATTTTAAGACTCCCTCCATTTTAAGACCAAACTTTTCGAGGTCTTAACAGGGGTGTTTCACTGTATCTGACTTGGTGGAAACTTGTATCAAGACTCACCCACAGTTGGCGTTGTATTCAAACTTGCCCTGGTTGAGCTGCATGGCCAGGTCTGGGGTCTGGAAGTTGAGGGCCACCATCTGACAGCCGGCGTTCCAAAAGATCTGCAACAAGCAACTCACAAAGTCAATACAGCTAATGATGCCTCAATTTGAAGACTAATTCCTCTTTAAAGTGATGCCTCAATTTGAAGACTAATTCCTCTTTTTCAAAGCCTTGTTTCTTTGATTTTCTAATCTAAACGTGCTCCAAGAGATCTCCAACAAGTAACATAGAAAGTCTATACAGTGATACCTCAATTTGACGATTAGTTCCTCTTTTTCAAAGCCTGGTTTCTTTGATTTTCTAATCTAAACGTGTGTAAACTATAAGCCTTCATTTTGAGACTCTCCTTGTCTCTTTTACGACCTACATTCCCCAGATTTGAGGAGGTCCTCAAACAGAGGGACCACTGTACTCTGAACTTCAGCTGGAGGAAATCTTATCCCATGTAACAACTTGGC
>NC_090261.1:12971781-13046292 GCF_037325665.1 Littorina saxatilis | reverse complement strand
AAAAAGGAAAAAAAAAAGGATCCAAGCATTCTTTTGCAATACTCCATGGATTCACAATGAAGTGGAACACGTAACAGTAGAAGTCCCCTGTACCAACATCCCTGAAACACTTATGATTCTACTTCTCTGGTATCTATATAAACCTAAATAATTTGAACAGGCAAATGCAAAATATTATCTCTGAATCAAAGATATTTCTACAGCAGGCCTTCTGACATTCACACATACATACACACACAAACCCACTCACTTCTGAGTCTAAGCACAGAGCTCAATCTCTGAACCATGCATACACAAGACAATATTTAGACAGGAAGGAAGGTGTGTTACAAAGGGAAAAGACGTGGAGGGAAGTCAAGCACAGCAAGGATACTCCACAAACTCCACACAATTATGCTTGATAAGACTGAAGGCGGCAGTTTCACTGAAGGAGGACATGTGGTGGTGCATTTTCCTAGCTAGGGAACAAAGAAAACCATGCAATCACCAACACATGCACAGCACAACACTGCCCACCATGCACAGAGAAAAACACTCTTGTGGAAATCCTAAACAGACAGACTACTAACGTTCCAAAATCAAAACTGAAAAAACAATTGAGATACTGACTAATGAATGGAAAGTTGAATAAATTAGAATATAGATGAGCTCCCCCTTTTGAGACTTCCCCCTTTTTAAGATCTTTCATTTTCAGGTTCTCTGTTCATAACCTCGATCTGTAAATTTACCTCCATTTCAGGACATCCCCCCCACACCCCCACCCCCCACCCCCCCCCCCCCCCTCCCACATTTTAAGACCTGATTTTCTCAGATTTTTGGAGGTCTTAAAACAGGCATTCCATGGTAAAAGACCATTGACAAGCTTTTAAATCCGCACAGCATATGTTAGTGATCATACTAATTGTAGGGTGCAACTGTATTCAAATAAAAAGATACTGCTAAAATACCAAACATTTTCAGTGAATGCGAACTCTGTATGTTGTTATTGTTCTATGTCCAGTCTAAAGACATGTAGTTCAAGGCAGATTCTTTATTACTTATCTTATTAAATGTTTTATTTATTAACCTGTCTAGTTTTATTCGTGCTATTTACTTATAAAGTCAATAATCCAATAAAACATTCAAACAGACCTCAAATGACAGATGAAACAGACAGGAAAGCAAATAACACAAACACAGCAATAAGAAGGCATTCATTTCACAACAAAGAAACAAGAAAATGTTAAGAAATTAATTACTGAATCTGTAACGACAAATAAAACATATAAACTGAAGAAGAAAAAGACATAAAGAAGAAACTAGAGATAGAAAGAAAAAAAACGTTAAAAATATAACTGTTGTTCACGTATCATTTTCTTAAAATACAACAGAAAAACATTTCTGATTCCTACTTGCTGAATGAACAGCAATGCATCACTACAGACTGATGTGTGCAAATAAATCGACTCACAAAATCTCTTCTTAGTGCTTCAGAGCATCATTAAAAATAACGTCCTTTTTATAGAAGCAATTACGTACACCACCTCAGATCTACCGAGGCGTTTACATGCCATAAGAACATCCTTCCACTTAGGCATATACCTGAAATCAAAAACCTGGCTGCTTCCCATGTAGAGTGAGAATTTTTTGCCGATTGAATTTGCAAATTGGCATATGGGTCACATCAGAAAAAATTCAGTACAAATTCTTGTTTTGTAGTCAGACTGTTGATTTTTGGTATGAGTCTCAGTTGAAGGATGTTCTTTTCACATGTAAAAACTTGGATAATCGGTGATTGTGAACATGACTGTTCTCACCTTTAAAGTTTATGCACTACAGGCAAAAACAGTACCAGTCATACCCTACATGCATTGTAACTGATGCAAAAGAAACCTAGACCAATTGTCAATCATTTTTTAGCATGGACAATGATATATCCACACACACAAATCTGCATAATTGGTCACTCCAAGACAAATCAGGTCCACTTCAAACACTGCTATTCCTCAAAAATCTATCGAAATCATACTACTGAGCGTGCATGTGAACATGTGCATGCATACAAGACTGCAAATGCGGATTGTGTGTGTGTGATCTATGCTATTCATTTGTTCGGTTGCTCCCATAATTGTTTCTGTACGTTTTCTTTCGTTACGTTTCTTACTCTCTTCAGCAAGAGACAAACATTGTACATGTATACAGATGAATTCTGCTGTCAGTCTACATGCTGAAACATTCCTACACTCAACACAAAATATCGTTAATCAGTCTAGAAGAAGAAGAAGGCAGCAATCACGCAGACAAGATCAGAAGAAAAAGATCAGTGGATAACACCTCCCAACAGGTGGGCAGGTGCACAGTCATGCCAAGTGCTCAGGTAAAAACCATTCACAAAGGTAAAAGTTCTATCCCCATGATTAGAACACATCATGCAAACTCTGGGATTCGCAAAAATGGGCACAAATTTTCACGAGACAATAGCAAGAACATCTCTGTGAAGACAAAACCAAAACATGTCTGATTTCATGATGAAGGCTGGTACTGTCAACTTCACGTCACAAAGATGTATCATGCGTCTCCAACAAGCACGTACGCAGGTGTGTGTGTCACACAGACAGACATGCAGACACTAACACATGCATGCGCACCAACACACACACACACACACACACACACACACACACTCTCTCTCTCTCTCTCTCTCTCTGACTCTCTATCATGATTTCTCTTTCTCTCACTCTCTCTCACACTCTTTCTCTCTCTCACACACACACACACACACACACACACACACACACACACACACACACACACACACACACACACACACACACACACACCCACACACACTCTCTCTCTCTCTTTCTCCAGGCTAAGTGGCCAACATGTGCATCGTGATGAAGTGCTGAAGGATACTTAACAAATTCTATTGCCTGAGTCTTGAGATATCCCAGGCCTGTGTTCTCGTTGAAGGAGGACATATGGTAGTGAATATTGCGCTCTGCAAGCAGACACCATCACCAGGGTCAAGAGAAAGCAGTATCATGTCCGTACACCTCACCTTGAGTGCATGCCTTACATTCTCTTTATCAAGTTCCAACCTTGTGACGTGGGTTTTATTTTTAACCAATTGAAGTCCAATAACTTTATTCCTATGCTCTTCTGTCATAGTGGCCTTGTTCAACCCATGTATCTAAACGACTCCACAAAAGAAATTAGCTTCTTAAAAGATTTTCTTTCTGCATAAACCTGTTCTGTCTTACTCTGTGCTGAAAAAATATGTATAACATTTTTCCAATGCTTTTCTGTCTTAACCTTTTTCAAGGTATATAGCGGAACAACTCCACAGAAGAAAGCTTCCTGAAAGACTTTTTTCTGCAAAAACCTGTTCCTCAACAGGAGAGATTTCCTACTGAATCAACTTCTATCACAGCTACTTATCCGCTCTTTCTGAAGCAGCGAAACAACCAGCATCACATACCATGGAAAGCTGACGCTGACATTTAGCTACAGGCAGTCTGAGATTTGATGACCTAAAGCTTGAACAGTTACATACTGTTCTCAGAGCTCCCGGAAACACACGGAAGCTTGAATCTGAAGTTTTACTTTTCTGTGTATTCTCAAACAAGCCTCTTTTATGAAAAGGATATAGACAAAGGTCAAAATGTAACTCCCATGAGCGTGATTTCCAAAAGCGTTTCACCAGAAAATAAGTACCACAAAATAACCAAATAATTCCATAAACAAACAAAAGACAAATCAAGGATTAAATATCAAAGTAAGAAACATGGGAGAACTCAAAACAAATGTCAATCTATCTTGTCTTTTTGATGAACTCAAAACAAATGTCAATCTATCTTGTCTTTTTGATGAATTCAAAGTACTTTGGATAAATCTTGCTTGATGAATTTTGACTGCAAAGCCTGCCATGAACGTGAAGTTACGATGAATGTATCCTCACAGTGTGGGTTTCTGTGAACCGGCACATCCAAATTGTGAAAAAACATATTTGCATGCAGATTTCCATTTGGTTCTATACACAAAACCATCACCTATATCCCTCCACCAAAGTAGTCTGTTTATGTAATGACAAAAACTTTTTGTTAAAAAGCAAAATGTCTCCCACATGCACTGTGTCTTACCATCAGCGATATCAAATCCCTGGAACTTGACGGGCTGTGCGTAGTTGATCATGGCGGAGAGGTAGGGGTGGATGTTGGTGGTGGCCCCGGTGTAGTGGTAGGAGATGAACAGCATCTGTTCCTCGTCCGCTGTCAACGCACCCTCCGCTTCCTCTGCCAGCAGGTCATCCATCTGGACAAGGACAGTCATTTTCATTTCATTTTCATTACTTTATTTTCCCATTGCTGGGAAATTTGGGTCGCTTCCTCCCAGTGGAAAGCTAGCAGCAACAGAGTGGCGCTACCCAGGTGTGTGCGTGTTTAGGAGTTATTAGCCACCTGCACTTATGGCAGAATGACCGGGATACCGTCTCCGAGTCTGCACATAGAGTTGACCCGTGTCCCTCCCGGTCCGGATTGGAACCTGTGACCTGCGAATCACAAGTCCAATGCTCTACCAACTGAGCTACCGGGCCCCAGGTGTCAAACCTTTCCATAACCACCACTCAAGGGACTGACCAAAAGTGGTCATTAAGGACAGCTGTCTAGGACTACCATTTACTCACATTTGGTCCAATTGTAATACCTTGCATGTTATGGCAGTCGAGGGGTAAATCTGGGTAAGGACTGGGTGGCCGAGTGGTAACGCACTTGCGCTCGGAATCGAGAGGTTGCGTGTTCGACCCTGGGTCGGGCCGCTATTTTCTCCCCCCTTTCCTAACCTAGATGGTGGGTTCAAGTGCTAGTCTTTCGGATGAGACGAAAAACCGAGGTCCCTTCGTGTACACTATATTGGGGTGTGCACGTTAAAGATCCCACGATTGACAAAAGGGTCTTTCCTGGCAAAATTGTATAGGCATAGATAAAAATGTCCATCAAATACCCGTGTGACTTGGAATAAAGGCCGCGAAAGGTGAACATTCGCCTAACAGGCTTGAGGTTTGCTGGTCGATGTGAATGCGTGATATATTGTGTAAAAAATTCCATCTCACACGGCATAAAGCGCTTTGAACTTCGGATAAGGCGCTATATAAATAAAGAGAATAAAAAAAAAAATAACAAGAAGAGCAAACGCTCGATCGAGTCACTTTCGCAGTTCTGAATATTATATGAGGCATCAGATGGACAGGAAGAAATTGCTATTCACAACACAATGAGTCACGTTCACATAAAATTTGAGCCCGGTCACTTTTATAGTTTCCGAGAAAAGCCCAACGTTAAGTTGTGTGTTGCCGAACAGAAAAGGCTAGTTATCTCCCTTGTTTTTCTGATAACGTTCGTAAAAGGCTACAGATGTAAATACTTTGATGTAAAGAATAATCCTACAAAGTTTCAATCACATCCGATGAACTTTGTCAAAGATATAAAATGTCTAATTTTTCCTTTGACGCTGACCTGTGACCTTGAAAAAGGTCAAAGGTCAACGAAACCATCGTTAAAGTGTAGAGGTCATTGGAAGTCACGACTAAACAAAATATGAGCCCGATCGCTTTGATAGTTTCCGAGAAAAGTCGAACGTTAAGGTGGTGTCTACGGACGGCCGGCCGGACGGCCGGCCGGACAGACTAACACTGACCGATTACATAGAGTCACTTTTTCTCAAGTGACTCAAAAATCCATTTTCTCATCAACGCGACCAGCCTGACTACAACTACGTTTTCTTGTTTTAAGATTCATGATCTAAACAACAAAATGACAGTGCGCGAGATAACCAAAGTTGAAAAACAAAAGAATTCTGCACTCACCAATACAAGGACAGCACACACAAACTTTAACATACAGGGTGACCCAAAAAAAGAGTACCCAAACAAAACGTCATAAATTGAACAAAAATAAAGCAATCTTCATAAAATTTATTTACACACACAAGTAGCCTCTGCATGACTTGCACAGAAAATGTTAGCGTTCTAGCTTGTCTTTCAGGAAAGTTATGCTCATTCTACAGAACATGCTCCAAATGGCCTCCGCGCCGCTGCAGGCAAACTTGAACTCGCCGCGCAAAGTTATCAATCACCCGCACACACTCCTGTTGCGAGATTCCGCGAATGGTTGTTGTGATGGCTCTCTTGAGTTCTGTGATTGTCTGTGGGTTGTTCCTATAGACGTTGTCTTTCAGGAACCCCCAAAGATAGAAATCTGGGGGATTTAAATCCGGGGGAGGCCATTTGGAGCATGTTCTGTAGAATGAGCATAACTTTCCTGAAAGACAAGCTAGAACGCTAAAATTTTCTGTGCAAATCATGCAGAGGCTACTTGTGTGTGTAAATAACTTTTATGAAGATTGCTTTATTTTTGTTCAATTTATGACGTTTTGTTTGGGTACTCTTTTTTTTGGGTCACCCTGTACTTTTGTGTGTGCTGTTCTTCTATTGATGAGTACAGAAATCTTTTGTTTTTCAACTTTAAGATTAATAAACAACTGGGAGAAAAATTGAAAAACCAAACCTTTTTGGTGGAGATTTTCAAGCTGGCCTTTCTGGCCTCGATGTCAGGGTCGACTGCAGGGTCTGCGTCCGGTGAATCTGTTTTGCCCAAGACCAGCTCCGGGTGTGCCTCCAAATCCACCAGGGGGAGGGTAGGGTCAATATCTGCAAGTCACATTCCGCATCATGTACACACTCAAAGCACAGCACAGTGGAACCCTCCTGTTAAGACACTGAACAATCTGACAAGATGCAGGTCAAAGGAGGGGGTCTTAACTTAAAATGGAGGTCATTTTATGAAGGTTATGAACAGGAAATCTGAGATACGAGATCTTAAAAAGGAGAGAGTCTGAAATCAAGGGTCTTCTTCTTCTTCTTCTTCTTCTTCTTCTTCTTCTTCTTCTTCTTCTTCTTCTTCTTCTTCTTCTTCTTCTTCTTCTGCGTTCGTGGGCTGAAACTCCCACGTACACTCGTGTTTTTAGCACGAGTGGAATTTTACGTGTATGACCGTTTTTTACCCCGCCATTTAGGCAGCCATACGCCGTTTTCGGAGGAAGCATGCTGGGTATTTTCGTGTTTCTATAACCCACCGAACTTTGACATGGATTACAGGATCTCTTTCGTGCGCACTTGGTCTTGTGCTTTGCGTGTACACACGGGGGTGTTCGGACACCGAGGAGAGTCTGCACACAAAGTTGACTCTGAGAAATAAATCTCTCGCCGAACGTGGGGACGAACTCACGCTGACAGCGGCCAACTGGATACAAATCCAGCGCGCTACCGACTGAGCTACATCCCCGCCCAATCAAGGGTCTTAAAAGATGGGTTGCGCCGTAACAGCCACAGCACAAACAACTATCAGTATAGAAAGTTGTAAGTACAGCTTCTAAAACTTGCACTGAGTGATTGTCAGCATAAAATCGACCTGTAAGATCGACCGGCTAATACATTTTAATGAAACAGTCTAACTGGGTTAAACGTTATTTCGAAGGAGTCAGTCAGTGTGTGTGCATATGTTTGTGTGTGTGTGTGTGCGTCTGTATATATGTGTGAGGGAGAGACAACTGGGGGAGGGGGAGAGAGGGGATATTAAAGGGAGAGATTGAAGACCAAAAAATGCACATTTTCAAAATATGAACATGTCTGGATCACCAATAATAAAAGTCACTACAATCTGGGAAATATCAAAAGCAGCTCTCAGTCTTGATATTGACACCAAATCAGTCAGATACGGTCCATACAAAAGATCAAGCCCTGTCGTGTTTTGTGGTGTGTGGTATTGATGGCGCGTGATTCTCTTTCTAAATTACAGCAGACTTCCACTAACTCGCGGTCCATTAAATCGCGAATTCGGCTATATCGCGGAGACCTCTTGGACCCCCAAAAAAACAGGACCAACCTTAAAAATTTTTTTTTTAAATATTAGTCACGTAAAGGCCAAAAAATAGTACAGTATCACAAAAAAATGTTCTATCATAACCACACTATCTCTCTCTGGGTTCGATGGCCTTTCATCATGCAGTAAATTGTCATTTCATCTTATCAGTCTCTCTCTCTTTCTCTCCCTCAGTCTCTCCAAATAGTGTTTTACGTGTGTGTGTTTTCAGGTTGTGTACATTACGGGTTGATCAAGACCTACGAACAAAAGAAAAACAAACCTTTCACGCGCACGTGCCCCACTCAGTCAAGAACTTTCATGCCACGATCAATATCGTCAAATTGGCCATGTGCCTATAGAGGTTAAGTGTCTGACCAGTCAGTATGGCCAGTCAGGCGTGTAGTTGAACACTCGAGTCCAGCTAATTGCAATCTCTGCTAGACGGTCCGGGTGGCCACAGGCGCCAATCAAGTGCTTAAACTGCGCTTCAGTCTTCTGCAATCTAGTCAGGCATGCAATTTAACACTCGAGTCCCGCTAATCGCGATATCAGCTAGACGCCCCGGATTTTCTACAGGCGCCATGAAGTGCTTCAGCTTCTTGTGTTATAGCAGGTAGCAGAAAAACCAAACAATCAAAGAAGAAATCTACATGCTTTCTGCCAAAGACAAAATGCGTGTCAACTCAGACTCACACAAAGAAAAACAAAACAAAAAAAGCTTATCCATGTAACTGACACATCAAAAAACGTAAACGTCAACCAATGATTTTGATCCACCAATCATTCTGATCTAACTATCGTTGGTGTCAAATAGTATGTTGTCAATATAAGACCAGCGCTAAACCCAACATGTATTCATTACACGATTGCAAACGAGAGAAAGCTAGAGCTACGATGTCTTCACCAGCAAGAGGGAAAAAGAGGAAAACTTTTACAGTGGTAATTCACCATGGCTTGCGTTCTGTTTATTGTCAGTTAGTGTGTGTGTGTGCAGCAGTGAGTCGCTATACGCGTACAGTGTACGTCTGTGTCTGTCTGTGTCTGATTAACTAGTAAGTTTGTGACGACGTATGAGTCGGAGAAAAAAGAAAAGAAATCGTCATCTGCTGATAAAAGAAAACGTGTCATCGCAGTTAATCTTTTGAGAACTTAGTCGCCAACAGAAGCGTCACACTTGCTAGAAACGCAGTAACACATACACATGAACATTGTAGCACAACATGCCAGGCGTGCGTGTGTGCGCACGCACACACACACACACGCACATACACACATGCACGCACACACACACATGCATGCACTCACACGGCAAACGCACACACGCTCACAGGCTTTTTGCGACCAACAAGGGAAATAACCGCGTTTTTCTCTGACTCAGAAAAGAACGCGGTTTCTTCCCTTTAATTGGACCCCAAACTGCATCGCGAATCGGATATATCGCGATCAAAAATCTTTGGACCCCAAAGACTGCGAGTTAGTGGAAGTCTGCTGTACTTTTGCTCAATATTTCGAATCACACATGCAGGTTAAAACAAAAATTGAATTCAACGATTTGTGGAGTAACTTCTGTTGCTGTTTTTTTGTGTTGTTTTTCTCCATGTGTCACTAACATTTAATATACTCTTTGAAATACACACGCATCATGTTAACACTTACTTGTCTTTAAATGTAAAAAGCTTCATATTAAGATACGTATATCTTCAATGGGCAGTTTGTTTGTTTGTTTGCTTAACGCCCAGCCGACCACGAAGGGCCATATCAGGGCGGTGCTGCTTTGACATATAACGTGCGCCACACACAAGACAGAAGTCGCAGCACAGGCTTCATGTCTCACCCAGTCACATTATTCTGACACCGGACCAACCAGTCCTCGCACTAACCCCATAATGCCAGACGCCAGGCGGAGCAGCCACTAGATTGCCAATTTTAAAGTCTTAGGTATGACCCGGCCGGGGTTCGAACCCACGACCTCCCGATCACGGGGCAGACGCCTTAACACTAGGCCAACCGTGCCGGTCAATGGGGAGTAAAAATCAGGTTCACAATTTCAGAAAGGGATGGTCAAAACATCCACCTCAAAAGTAAGACCCTGAATTTAGTTACAGTATCATGCATGAAAAAGAATCATCATGCAGTTCCAATGAAAATGTGGGATTAGTGCAGATAATAAATCTGACAAACGTTGGAACCTCCCTCCAAAAATCTGGTCTCAAAAAAAGAGAGAATCTTAACCCCTTCACTGCCCACCCCGTATGTAATACGTGGTCATTTTCGGTTTGTCCTACGCCCATAACCGTATCTCATACGTGGGATTTGTGTCAACAACATTTCAGGACATTTCTGAAAACTAAATGGGAGGTAACCACTGTCCAAGTACTTGTAGGGGTTCTAGACACATTTTTTTCCCATAGACCGTTCGGATAATGCTGTTATACTGTGGCAGTGAAGGGGTTAAAAGGATTACAATGGAGGCAAAATTACAGAAGTTATGAAGAGAAAGGTAATGTCTTAGCCCCTTGCCTACTAAAATACCTATCAGGTACGTATTTTGCTATAAAGACAAAATATGCATACTCTGACAAGGGAAACAACCAATGTATATTGCCCTTTGCATTTGCAGCAAGATGATTGCCTCCCCTGGAGACCATTTTCTCAGTTTTGGTATAACTTTGTTATACTTTGTATGTTTTCATTTCGATTGATTTTATTTGAACTATATTCTTCAAGCAGTCAAAGGGTAAGAATGGGAAACGTCTTAAATACAGGGGCCTTAAAAAGAGGTTCCATTGTATTCAAACTACATTTTGACTCAATTAATTCAACCTGGACAAGATTAACTTAAAAACCTGCCACAATACAGTATGCTTGTATAATATAACTCTCAGAATGCTTTAAATCTGCGCTTACAGTCACAGTCATACAGCACAGAGCACTTCTCTAAGTTAGCATAACCGTCTAACTAATCAATGAATACAAACATAAGATATTTTTCACATTTGGTATGTAAATGGCAATTTTTCTCTTTTTTAACCAATTCTTCACAACACTGGCAAACATTCAATTTACTCAGAGTCAGACACACAGCAAACAATGATGTACACTATTTGTAATTCACACAGGGTGAAGCAGTTTTGGGGCACTGTTCTTGTGACTGACAGAAGCCAATCTATGACAGGTTCAAGCTCAAGAGATAGAGTGGCCATCATCATCATATAGCCACCAAACAAATCAAACTGACCAGCGGCCAGCCTAGGTACAGAAGAGGCACTAAGCCGTTGACCGGCAAGGAGCACTATGGAAAGCAGAGAGTTCCACACATCACGAATGACACAATACTATGGAAAGCAGAGAGTTCCAAAAATCACAAATGACGCAATACTATGGAAAGCAGATAGTTCCAAAAATCACAAATGACACAATACTATGGAAAGCAGAGAGTTCCAAACATCACGAATGACGCAATACTATGGAAAGCAGAGAGTTCCAAACATCACAAATGATGCGATACTATGGAAAGCAGAGAGTTCGACACATCACGAATGACGCAATACTATGGAAAGCAGAGAGTTCGACACATCACGAATGACGCAATACTATGGAAAGCAGAGAGTTCCAAAAATCACAAATCACACAATACTATGGAAAGCAGAGAGTTCGACACATGACGAATGACGCAATACTATGGAAAGCAGAGAGTTCCAAACATCACAAATGATGCGATACTATGGAAAGCAGAGAGTTCGACACATCACGAATGACGCAATACTATGGAAAGCAGAGAGTTCCAAACATCACAAATGATGCAATACTATGGAAAGCAGAGAGTTCCACACATGACGAATGACGAAATACTATGGAAAGCAGAGAGTTCGACACATCACGAATGACGCAATACTATGGAAAGCAGAGAGTTCCACACATCACGAATGACGAAATACTATGGAAAGCAGAGAGTTCGACACATGACGAATGACGCAATACTGTGGAAAGCAGAGAGTTCCAATCATAACAATGAAGAAATTCTATGGAAAGAAGAGCCTTGTAAAAGTGAGACAACACAATGGCAAGCAGAGTGTTGCAAAGCAGAGTGTTGCAAAAGTCATGACTGATGCAACACTATTAAAAACAGAGTTGCAAATATCGCAAAACTATCAAAAGCAGAAATTTGCGAAGGTCAAGACTTTGGGTCATTCTACATGCAACAATATGGAAGACAGAGAGTTGCATTTGACACAATCCAAAGCAGAAATCTGTGAAAGTTTGAGAGTCATTCTACACACAGCTGGGGGAAGCCACACCAAGCCCAGGAGGTTGCCAAAGGATGCTGTTGTTGTCCAGTCATGTCAAGCTGTGGAGAGAACAATCTTACCGATCTAGGCCTACCCTCCTTACAACTCTAGGTAGGCATGCTAGTTCCTTTGCCACACACATAGCACACAAAGTCTGGCTACGCATCACTGCCTCTGCAGATATTTGCTATAATCAAAACAAAACACGTGAACGCTCCACTAAAGACTAGAGTCATCATTTCCAAGCTGTGTGGCTACCGCATCAGAAGCACTGTAATTCTGCTAATCTAAGCCTGCTGTACCTTACTTGTGGACATCCACACGATCAGCTAAACGGTACGTGCACCAGTATGCATGGAAACAAGCAGTACATGCTTTGCATCTAACACAGATCATGAAAAAAACTTGAACAGCAGAGGCATTTTCTTTCATTTCACTGCAGTTTTATTTTATTTCCATTATCTTCTTGTCCCATCGCTGATAAATTCAGGCCGCTTTCTCCCAGTGGAAAGCTAGCAGCAACAGAGTCATTTCCTTTCATTTCATTGCATTTTCATTATCTTCACGTCTCATCGCTGATAAATTCAGGCCGCTTTCTCCCAGTTGAAAGCTAGCAGCAACAGAGTGGCGCCACCCAGGTGTGTGCAAGTTTAGGGGTAATCAGCCACCTGCACCTCTGGCAAAATGACCGAGGTCTTTTACGTGCCACAGTGGTGACACAGGCTGGGACATGGATACCATATCTGAGTCTACACATAAAGTTGACCCATGTCCATCCCAGCCTGCATTCAAGCCCGTGACTCACTCTACTAACTGAGCATCCGGGTCCCCCATTTCAAATCCTCAGCAACAATTCATTCAAAACTTCTTTTTTTTATTTTTTATAAATCATCCCTTATAGAAAACCCTTGTTTGAATTCTCCATTGCAGAATATTTCAGAACCATGCTTGGCTACTGCTGTACAAAAAGCATAAAAATACTCAGAAGCAACAGAGGTGAGCGTGCGTACAGTACATCATTTTGAGAGGAAACACAAGACAGCGCGCAGCCTGCGAGGAACACAAAAGAAAGATAAGGTGCAACATGTCTGCAAAAGCAAAAACATTTGTCATCTCATTCCGTGCGAAAGGCTGGGGAAAT
This sequence comes from Littorina saxatilis, assembly GCF_037325665.1. Taxonomy (NCBI): domain Eukaryota; kingdom Metazoa; phylum Mollusca; class Gastropoda; order Littorinimorpha; family Littorinidae; genus Littorina; species Littorina saxatilis. Next base: position 13,032,961 of record NC_090261.1, on the reverse strand, counting down.
AAGAACAGGAAAACACGGTTAACGTGCTACAACAGTTTCCACACAAACAGGCACAGATCAAAATCAGGTAGACCGGCAGACTGACTGACAGACTGAAAAAACAACAACGGCAAATCACATGCAGGACGGGACACACGACAGAACAATCAGGGGCGGAGCCTGCAATCAACATATATATCTTAGCAACATTCACTTCAGCGGAAGCCCCTGCCTTTTTAGCTGATTTTCTCAGATTTCTTTTATATTTTATTGAGTATTCGTTATCGTTTTCTTTTTTTTAGGGGGGGGAGGGATCAACATATCTTAGCAACATTCACTAGAGCGGAACCACCTCCCTTTTTAGACCTGAATTTCCTTCTTTTTTTTTGGGGGGGGGGTGTCTTAAAAAGAGGGGTTCCACAGTACGGCCATATAGAAACATTTTCTGAGAGGACGTTAAACTCCCCCCTTTAGTTTTAGTTGTTTTTTTTACAGCCATACCCCCAGCAAGCAAACATCGGCAGAAATCATGGGCCAGAGGGATAAACGGAAGAGACGGTTGCTAGCTACGCAGGCAGGTGGGAAGAGGAGGAGAGAGCAAGGAGGGTGGAAAGGGGGTGGAGAGGGGGGAGTGATTGAGGTGCATCATACTAGTTCCATGAGCTGTCGTGCCTGCGGCAGCGGCAGCAGCAGCAGCAGCCACCACTGCCACGTCCTCTATCGTTCCAGCGCTACTGGAGCTCGAGCTTTCATTGTCTGCATCTGGGGAGACAAGAAAACAAAGAGGAAAGGTAAAAGGAGAACGGACAGTCTGTCACAGGGTACCGCCGCGTCTCTGCTACTGCGCTAGCAGTGTGGTTGTATAATGGTGGTGATGGTTGTGGTCAATCTACACGGTCAAAATACAAGGTGTTCCAAGACAGTGCTGACCGTTACAAAAAGACACGGACTTGTGTGCAACAAGAAGGGGTCTGGGGTAGGGGTATGGGGGTAGGGAGTCAGCTGCCTCCATTACTGAAGATGTAGCAGCCTCTATTACTGAAGATCATGACTCTGACAAAAACAGCCAACATCTGTGCAACAAGGAGGGATTGGGGTGGGGTGGGAGCTGCATCTATTGCTGAAAATACAGCTGTCTATTACTGAAGACTCTGACAGAAAGACAAAAACAAGTGTGCAACAAGGAGGGAGATTGGGGGTGGGGGCTGGGACTGCTGCCTCTATCACTGAAGATCACGACTCATACAAGAGACACCACCAACACGTGTGCAACAAGGAGGGGGTGGGGGGAGTTGCAGGGACAGCTGTCTCTATGACCAAAAATCACGGCACAGGACAAGGCTCCACAGGACTGAAATAGGCCATCAGAATTCAGCCAGTGCTTCTGACTTGATCAGCACACACAAAAAAAGAAGACAGACTCGTTGCTTGATGCATACTGGTGACACTCACTTTTCGGTACACCCTAGAAGTTGAAAGTAGAACATTGAGGATACGGAGCCCACCCAATTCACCCCCTTCCAAATACCCCCCCCCCCCCCCCCCCCCCCCCCCCTGAACCCACCGTCATCTCAGCCATGTTGATTAATATTATAAGCATGTTAGATGCAGGGTACTATGTGGTGGCGGTCAGTGAGAGGTCAGTTACACAGTGGTCAGTGTGTTGCAGTGATTGGTGACGTGTGGATGTACACATCAACTTGCAGCATGCAGTCTGACTCCGCATTTAGCCAATGCCTGTTCAACCTTGTTCAGCCAATGCCTGTTCCACCTTGTTCAGCCAATGCTTAGCCACACTTACAGACCCTCATCTCACCACCTACTTTTTCATGACACAAAGAATACACTGATAATTTATCACTCTTTTCAGAAGCCTCTGCATGCCTACAGTACAAACAATCTGAACCTATAGCTAGGAATCTAGCTTGGACCTAGTGAGCCTTTCTCTTAGTAGTCTCTGCCTACAGTACTACCCAAACTTAGTATCTCTTTTTTCAATAGCCTCTGCCTACCATACACACAATCTCAACCTAGCTTAAGGAACCAAGCTTGGACCTAGCTACGGACACCCCAACAAACCAACAGCACATGCTTACAGGATCAGAACAGGAACCTAAGCTCTAGTCAAGCTCACCCACCATCTTTCTGAAAGAAACTTTAAACCCTACCATGACCGTGAGGTACATCTGCCACCTTTTTGCCTCCAAAAGGCTCCCAAAACCTCCCCCCTCCTCTTCTAACCCCCATCCCACATGCCCTTTTTGTTGTGTTTTATTTTCCTATTTTTGAATCTATTTTGCAACTTTTTTAAAACAAAATTTAACTTTCATGCTTTACTCAATTTTATTTCCTTAGCTACCTACCTACCTCTACTACTGTGCCACTGCTTCTTTAACAATGAACTGCCTTCTAATTCAGATACCTGCAGAAGCTCCCCGAAAATGTGAAGACTAGACTTGAAGATAAATATAAACCAACAAATTAACCTTGCCTTCACTCTCAAACTTAATCTACGATAACAACAAAATATTGCATCTGATGCCCGCACATAAAAGCAAAGAACTGGGGACAGCTAAAACGGGCTATATATATATATATCCGCAGCAATTTATCTAACCATGTCCCATCACATACTGAACTTGTGACTGTCTGATAAAATACTGCAAAAAGAATGCAAACTTTAGGCTGAAAGACTGGGAAACAAGATTCTGATCAGCAAAGAGCAACCTCTAGCATAAAACTGGAGCAAAGGGGACAAAAGCAAACACAAAATCGGCGAAGGCTGAAAACAGCATTGACAATAAAAACAAATTAATGTTAAAAAAGTTAAGATGCTTCCTGTCAGTGTCAAACACACAAAAGAAATCCAAAACAGAAGCAAATACATCATAAAGAGAAGAAATGTGTGCATCACCGCCAAACATACGCACAATCTGAATGCAAGGACAAATAACTGTCTAGCACACATGAAAATACACGCACACACAAATGAATAAAATTATTATCAGCTGCGCAATGTTCCCTGTTGGACTGCAATGCATTCATTTGTCCAATTACTTTATATGAAGTCGGCCGATGGCACAAATGAAACAAAACTTCGAATTTCAAAAGATGATGACAATTTATACAAAACAACAAGTAAACATGAAATATAGAATGAAACTTTTGTGTCCTGTCATTGGTAAACACTTTACCATATTTTCAGGACAATAAGGTGCAACTTTTTTCCTCAACTTCGACCCCTGCGCCCTACTAACTGGTAGCACATCGGGTATGACTACAGAAGAATAACCATGTACCCACATCGCTATACATAATATAAAGAAACATAACACCCCCTCTGTAGTGAAATGCATGTTTCTGCTACTATAAGCTTGGCACAGTCTCCTCGGACCATCCCTCTCAGACATCAAAGGCGTCAGTCTCCGCTGAAAATATTAGTCACTGATCTGGGGCCCGAGGCCAGTGTCTTTCTCATAGCAAGGGCACACAGCTGGTCGAGTACCACAGGATTGGTAAGAGCAGGGACGCTGAACAGTGGCTTTGATCTTGTTAATAAATAATCTCCTTAATAAATAAATCTTGTCACAAATTTTCAATAACAAACATATTTCCCCGCTGTACTTAATTTTGCTTGTGCCAAATACACTGGAAGTGCCTAATCTGTTTTCTCATTTCTTACTCAAATGTAGAAGTTGCGCCTTGTAATCCCGAAAAACCCCAGGTACACACATTTTTCCTTAACTAGAAATGGGAACAGTACGCAATGGCCAATGTGAATAAAATATTTACATATAATACAATTAAAAATACCAATTATAAAATAAACGCAGCTCAGCACAAAGCGTCAGACAGACAGACAGAGAGAGCAGAGAGAACTTAATGCATAAACGCGAGTGCTCTGCCAGTCAACCGCTCAGTACTCAATGAAGTGACAATTCAAGTGCTCAACAGTACTATCAGCCGCTCAGTATACGCAACACAGTGCTATCATCTGCTCAGTGCTCGATACAGAACTATTAATTGCTGAGTATACTCATCACAGTGCTGTCATCTGCTCAGTACTCGATACAGAACTATTAACTGCTGAGTATACTCAACACAGTGCTATCATCTGCTCAATTCTCGATACAGTGATATCGTATGCTCAGTTATCAACACAGTGCTATCATTTGCTAAGTACACAACAGAGTGATTCACAAGAATCCACTCTTCCCCTGCATGATAACATTAACAACACAACACATTCGTTTTACGCAATATATACTACTCAATGCTCAATACTCAATGAAGTGATCAAAGCTGCTCAGTACTGAACACAGTGCTATCAACTGCCCAGTACTTGACACAGCGATATCAAATGCTAGTTATCAAAAGAGTGCTATCAATCGCTGAATACACAACAGAGTAATTCACAAGAATCCATTCTTTCCCAGCACCATATATCACCACATCACATTCATTTTACCCAAGAAATAACAACTCCTGATTAGCCAGGGACCGTGAGTTGCTAGAACTGGAAAAAATTCTCTTCAGTATACACGAATAGAATGTAAAGTAAGCAACAAGAATCCATTCTTACCCTATACAATAACCATACATCAAACTCGTTTTACAAATGATATGCGAAAACTACAACCGTTTTACAAATGATACGAGAAAACTACAGTCGTTTTACAAATGATATGAGAAAACTAGAGCCCAGTTGGGGACAGTGAGTCACCAAAGCTGACACAACCACAACTTCAGTATATAATAACCCACAGAATAGATAAGTATCACACATTTATTGCCCGTCAAGACATCAGACAGATTACTGTTTCTACATAAAATAAAAAAAGTAATGGACATGCATTGGAAAACAGTGTACGAACCGTTGAGCGGTCCCTCTTCCCCGTCGACAATGGTGGGCAGGAGGTTCGGATCTTCACCTAGCTCGCTATCCTCGTTACTCATCTCACTGATGCCTTTCTGGAACAGCTCCAGTTGTCCTGAAAACAGTCACACATTAATGGGTAACTGAGAGTCACGTTAAAGGAAAAATCACAAATAATTGATGATCTGTTTTACTCCTCCAAATGAGGCCTTTCTGGAAAAGACCCAGTTCATTTCATTATTCAATACTATATCATGCAATCGCTTAGACAACTCAGGTCGCTTTCACCCAGTGAAAAGCAATACTTTATTCTACCATCGCTGGGAAATTTGGGTCACTTCCACCTGGAGGAAAGCTAGCAGCAACAACAAGTTGCCCTACCAAGTTGTGTGTATGTTTAGGTGTAATCAGCCACTGACACCTCTCACAGAATGACCGAGGTCTGTTACGTGCCACAGTGTTCACACGGAAGTGAGACAAGGATACTGTCTGTGTCGGCACACAAAGTTGACCCATGTCTATCCCGGCCTGGGCCAAGGATCACAAGTCCCGTGCGCAACCAACCAAGTCTGTTTATAACAGACTCGGTTTACCTTAAATTCTGTGTGTTAAGTGATTTCTTGAGTCCAGCCTAAAAAAAACATCATTTTTATTTCCTTGCTCAAGTAGCTACTCACGTTTTTCGACTTCCGGCTTCAGACGTTTGTTCTTGATGAGGATCTTGCGTTTCAAATTGTTGGGTGACGGTAAGGGTACTCCAGGCTCCAACTGCACGTGAAGATACACACACTCTCAGGGATCAGGTTGACTGGAAATTTTCCGTATTTTACTGGTAAAAATCTCAAAATACCAAAAATGAAATCCGCAAATGGTCATGCAATTCAGTTGATTGTTGTTTAACCGTTGTTTTTTCCCCAGAACAAATGAAAAGTAATCAAAGTGATTTAGACTTGCTTTGACTGGTTTTGACTATTTTGGTAAAGGCAATACATTGGAACCCCCCTTTTAAAGGTGGCCGTCTACATTTTTTGCTTTTTTTCAATAATCTTATGGTTAGATTTCGATACAAAATTATGTCAAATGATGAATGAACCATGGGGAAAAAAGTTATAGAAAAAAAAAATATTTAAAAAAAGATTTTATTTTTGGGTAGCGTGACTCACGCTTCCAATATTTTGTTTCCTGTTTGCTGAGAACATGTGCTTTGCCTAAACATACTGACCAATCAAATTCATGTCACTATGCTTATAGCCACGCCCAAACAAGTGCAGCAACAGTTTGACACTGAAGCGCTGTCCACGCTTTTTTTTCAAACGCACGAAATGCACGGGATTTGAGAGGAGTTTTGCGCTTGGCATTTTCCAAATAAGGATATCCTACTATGAGTACTACGCTGGAATACTACAATGAATTTTCAAACGGCTACACTGGCTTCGTCTTTCCTGATCAAAAGGGGGTGTATTGTTGATATTTGTAGATAATAGACTCTGCATTTTAATGGTCAAATGGCGATTTCGGTATAAAAATGTAGACAAGGACCTTTAAGACCCCCCATTTTCAGACCTCCCTTTTATCAAGACCTTACTTTTTCACATCTTCAGTTCATAATGTCTGTAAATTTAACTCCATTTGATGAAGACCCCTCCTTTTTAAGACCTAAGGATCTCAGATTTTTGGAGGTCTTAAAAGGGGGGTTCCACTGTAGACAAGAGGACTGCAGGAGTCATCTTCTCATGGGAGAAGTTCATTTCACTCACTGGATGAGTATCAAGCGGCCGTTTCAGCAGTAAATCCCCAAAGAAGTCTTCACAGTACTTCGCCATTTTGTACTGCTGCAGTTTGCTGCAAATGTAAAATGCAAAAGCTTTGTCAGAATCAGAACCATCAATTAATAAATAATAATGTTACTACTAAGGTGTGTGAAGATTATAATTCACTAGAAAAAAAGTTTTCACTCCCCTCCCTCTCTTTTTCTGTCTCTATCTCTCTCACTCTCTCTCTCCCTCTCTCATTCTTTCACACACAAATATAAAATCCACCTTTTTTGTATCGTAAACATTGAACCATCTCGGTTTCATTTTCAAAAATGTTGTACAATGACAATTTTCCTAACAAATTCCAGGTTAGAAGCCAGAACCTAGTCCTCATACATTCAAAAGTGTGTGGACGCTACAGCCCTGAAAGTCCAAAGGCTAGTGATAAATTTACTTGCCAGAGAGCAAACTTTACGAGCCAAACCAACAATTTGTTTTAGCAACTTTACTCGCATTTGACGAGTAGATGAACATTTCCACTTGCCAGTTAAATGTTTCTACTCCCCATGGTGAGTAAAATACTCGCCACTTTCAGGGCTGCGCTACTGGCAAGAAAGAAAAAGCTCTCTCTCACATGCACTCTCTCCTTCTCTCCTCACACACACACACACACAAACACACACACACACACACAAACACACACACACACACACACACACACACACACACACACAAACAGACGCACACACAGAACACCTACGTGCAGTGGTTTTCAAAGGACAGAATGACTGGATACTCCGAGGTGACAAACGCCGTTTCTGCGATGGCTTGAATGACTTCCTGAAACAAACTTGTAATGTTTAATACCAGCTAAAACAAGTATCTGGATAAATCGAAGTTTCTGAATTCTCTGAAACATTAACAAATACAGTATGTTCATGACTACAAGGAGCTTCCCTGTAAAATGCCTGCCCCGTAAAAGGCGCAACCCCCACTTTTAAAGTAAAAATTAGACAAATTGTTTAGGTGATGTCCTGTAATGTACGGCACATACATGTAAAAAAACCACAAACTCCACAAAAAGAGAATAAAAGAAATAAAAAAATAAAAAAATTAGACAAATCCACACAGTAGGCGCTTGCAGTGCGTTAGGCGCAAGCCAAAAAGCCAAAGGAAGTAGAGAGTGGAAATATTATAGTTCGGCGAAATGAGCAACTACACCAAAACCCCTGACGAGGGATCCTTTGAGGTGGTCCTAATGGGCAGGTGGTTGTTATCAAAAGGTGGTCGCCACAGCAGGTTCCACTGTATTATTATAGAAGCAAAGAATTACCGCATAAAAGCCACAAAACAAACTGACCTTGAAGAGGATGTCACTGCACATGGCTTTGCCGTGAGTGATGATTGGTTCCTGGTCTTCATTGCGCCCGTCCCAACAGTCCAACTCCACGCATCTGAAACACACACACACTAACAATTTAACAGTCCAACTCCACGCATCTAAAAACACACACACACTAACAATTTAACAGTCCAACTCCATGCATCTGAAACACACAAACACTGACAATTCAACAGTCCAACTCCACGCATCTAAAACACACACACACTGACAATTTAACAGTCCAACTCCATGCATCTAAAACACACACACACTGACAATTCAAAAGTCAAACTCCACGCATCTAAAACACACACACACTGACAATTCAACAGACAAACTCCACGCATCTAAAACACACACACACTAACAATTTAACAGACAAACTCCACGCATCTAAAACACACACACATTGACAATTCAACAGACAAACTCCACGCATCTAAAACACACACACACTGACAATTCAAAAGTCAAACTCCACGCATCTAAAACATACAAATCATTCCACGCATCTATAAAACACACATTGACACAGTTCAAATCATTCCACGCATATATAAAACTTACACACTCACACAGTTCAAATCAACTCCACGCATCTAAAAATAGCACACTCATACAGTTCAAATCAACTCCACGCATATAAAACAAACGCACTCATACAGTTCAAATCAACTCCACACATCTAAAACACAAACACACTCACACAGTACAAATCAACTCCACGCATCTAAAAACAACCACACACTCACACAGTTCAAATCAACTCCACGCATCTAAAAACAAGAAGAGCAAACGCTCGATCGAGTCACTTTCGCAGTTCTGAATATTATATGAGGCATCAGATGGACAGGAAGAAATTGCTATTCACAACACAATGAGTCACGTTCACATAAAATTTGAGCCCGGTCACTTTTATAGTTTCCGAGAAAAGCCCAACGTTAAGTTGTGTGTTGCCGAACAGAAAAGGCTAGTTATCTCCCTTGTTTTTCTGATAACGTTCGTAAAAGGCTACAGATGTAAATACTTTGATGTAAAGAATAATCCTACAAAGTTTCAATCACATCCGATGAACTTTGTCAAAGATATAAAATGTCTAATTTTTCCTTTGACGCTGACCTGTGACCTTGAAAAAGGTCAAAGGTCAACGAAACCATCGTTAAAGTGTAGAGGTCATTGGAGGTCACGACTAAACAAAATATGAGCCCGATCGCTTTGATAGTTTCCGAGAAAAGTCCAACGTTAAGGTGGTGTCCACTGACCGATTACATAGAGTCACTTTTTCTCAAGTGACTCAAAAAACACACACTCACACAGTTTAAATCAACTCCATGCATCTAAAACACACACACTCACACAGTTCAAATCAACTCCACACATCTAAAACACACACACTCATACAGTTCAAATCAACTCCACACATCTAAAACACACACACTCACACAGTTCAAATCAACTCCACGCATCTAAAACACACACACTCATACAGTTCAAATCAACTCCACACATCTAAAACACACACACTCACACAGTTCAAATCAACTCCACGCATCTAAAACACACACACTCACACAGTTCAAATCATAATCTTTTAAAATGCTCCTTGAACAATTACCTATGTATCAGCATGCCAGAAAGAGTGGTCATTTCATTTCATTTTCATTTCTGTGTTATTTCAATGCTTGACAATTCGGGTCCAGTGGACAGCTAGCAGCAACAACAGTCGCATTACCCAGATTTGTGAGTGTTTATGTGTAATCAGCCACTTGCACTTCTGGCAGACTGACCAAGGTCTTTTACGTGCAACTGTGGTGACACGGCGGTGGGACATGGATACAGTCTCCGAGTCTACACACAAAGTTGACCTTTTTCTGAACCAGTGAATCCAAGGATCACAAGTCCAGTACGCTACCAACTGAGCTACCAGGTATGTTGGACATTTACTGAAACAAGTCCAGTACGCTACCAACTGAGCTACCAGGTATGTTGGACATTTACTAAGTCAACAAAAGTGTGGCACCAATCTCCATATCTAGCCTTGTTGAAGTTTTGCTGCCACAATGGCTGCATGCATGTAAAATGTGTTTTTTTTACCAATATGTGACATTTGACACAGATCTCAACAGTCCTTGCTCAACTCGATCGCTAGCACGATCTGGTACAACAATGACTGCCCAAATCTGAATAAAATGTGAAATTTTGGTCAAAAATACATATAACATTTGATAAGAATGGCTTCAGTGAAAGACTTTGTCAGCCAACAGAACTCAACTCAACTCAACTCAACTCAAATTTTATTGGCTTCAATTTTCAGAGAAGAATTTGTCTTGCGCTTGGGAGAAAGTAAGAGTATAACATATAAAAACAGCATTCATATCACATTTCATGTATCACACACAGTAATCACTAGAAAGAAGAAAAATCACAGAAGCACAAAAACACATAAAATTTTTAAAAAAAATAAATAAAAAAAGCACACACCTGCAACCAGCCAGCAGTACCTGCCGATACATCTCCACAGATGAGCGACCGCCAAACTGACGTCCAGTCAGGTAGGTGTTGTGCGAGGAGTTGATGAAGTAGTGACACAGCGGCTGATCCATGTCCACATAGATGTTGAGTCGGTCCAGAAACACAGGTGCATTCTCGTCAGACATCAGGTAGCGGCAGAATCCATCCATGCTCAGCCATTCTGAAAATGCGAAGCGTAGGCTTTTATCAAAAAGGATCGTTTTTTGAGAATTGTAAACAACTCATGGGAAGGCTCAGAGTAATGTGATGACAACTGCCTTTCTGAAAATGTGAGCGCAGATTTCAGTTTAAAGGGACTGTGGTTGGAGAATTGTGAATAGCTATCGGAAAGGCTCAGACCAATGCGATGTCAAATCTAAAAATGCAAGCGCAGGTTTCTGAGAAAAGGGACTGTGTTTTGGAGAATTGTGAATAGCTATCGGAAAGGCTCAGAGAAATGTTGTGACAATCGCCATTCTGAAAATCCGAGCGCAGGTTTCTATTAAAAGTGACCTTTTTTTTTGAGAATTGTGAATAGCTATTGGAAAGGCTCACAGTAATGTGATCTCATTCTCAATTCTAAAAATGCGAGTGCAGGTTTCTGTTACAATGGACAGTGTTTGGAGAATGGTGAACAACTTATGGTAAGGTTCAGAGTCATATGACGACATGCTTTTTTTGAGTTCACCATGCAACTACTTACATATCTGTACGTTACCTTTCTTCAGTTTCAGCCATTAAGGTACAATCGCCTATATATGTGACTTGAAAATAAAGAAAACAAGAGAGGAAATTTGTCGGAACGTTTGCTATTGACAAAACAATACGTCAATAACAAACGTTCCAATAAATTACCTTTCTTGTTTTTTTGATTCTGAATTTTGGAACCTTGGCAGTCTCTTTATTTTTGGATTTATTTATATGTGATTTGGTTTTGATGGTATTGATGCTGTTGTTATTAATCTCTGCCACACGGGTAGTAAATACCATCAGCGTTTGGTGGGTTATAGAAATACAAAATATCTAGCATGCATCCCTGAGCTTGCCCTGTTCAGTAAGTAAAGAAACAGATTGCATCGGTCTCCAATAGCAATATCAGCTGAAGAGATGATAAAAAATAATAACAAACCAACCAACCAAACTGCATGCATCCCCTGAAAACGGACTATGGCTGCCTAAATGGCGGAGAAAAAATTGTCATCCACGTAAAACTCCATTTGTCCATAAGCACAAATGTACATGGCAGTTTCAGTCTATGAACGCACAAGACCTACTATCCTTATGCTGTCAATTTTTTCATACGCACCTTTCTGTATGTAGTCGGGGTTCTTTTCGTACATCCTGATAATAGCCATCATGCGACTGTGGTCGTAGAAAGGGAAGAGAATCTCATTCAGCCGCGGGTCTCTCTGTCTCTGTTCACATACAAACACACGAAGACTGTCAATCACGAAATTAGTTTCTCAACTCATGCTTTTTCTACAAAGTTAATTATTTGATGCTTGTTCCAGTCACTGAGGGCAAAAAATATGTCTGACTGTCAATACATGTACAGCAGGACCACCCTCCTCCCCCCCTTTGAAAACCCTGCTTTCACCGATTTTTCAGTTCATAATGTATATTCACCTTCAATTAAGATCTCCCTCCCTTCTTAGTACTGATTTTCTGAGACTTTTGGCAGTCTTCAGAGGGCCATATCCCTGTTCCAGATGTTATTTCCTGTACAGGATGAGTAAAAGGTTGTGCTAGTTTATCAAATAACCCTAATGAAAATACTGTATGCATGAACTTACTTCATTGAAGAACTCAATGAGCTTTGGCACTGTTATATGCTGCTTCTCTCTGGACCTGAAAAACCACAAACAATTCTAGTGACAGACAATCAACATATACTAATTTTCTTACCCATAACTGATGATCACTAACACAAAACTACAATCAGACCTGCCCTAGCGACCACCTCTCAATTACGACCACCCAGAGTATTACAGTGGAACCCCCTTTTAAGACCCCCCAATATCAGACTTCCTCTCTTTTAAGACTCTTGTTTTCTTAGACTTTCTTCTTCTTCTTCGTTCGTGGGCTGAAACTCCCATGTACACTCGTGTTTTTTGCACGAGTGGAATTTTACGTGTATGACCGTTTTTTACCCCGCCATTTAGGCAGCCATACGCCGTTTTCGGAGGAATTCTTAGACTTTCTATGCATAACCTCTGTAAATGTACCCCCATTTTAAGACTCCCTCCTTTTTAAGACCTTTGTTTGTTTGTTTGTTTGTTTGTTTGCTTAACGCCCAGCCGACCACGAAGGGCCATATCAGGGCGGTGCTGCTTTGACATATAACGTGCGCCACACACAAGACAGAAGTCGCAGCACAGGCTTCATGTCTCACCCAGTCACATTATTCTGACACCGGACCAACCAGTCCTAGCACTAACCCCATAATGCCAGACGCCAGGCGGAGCAGCCACTAGATTGCCAATTTTAAAGTCTTATGTATGACCCGGCCGGGGTTCAAACCCACGACCTCCCGGTCACAGGGCGGACGCTTTTTAAGACCTGATCTTGTCAGATTTTTGGAGGTCTTAAAAGGGGGGTCCCACTGTATATCATATAATTCACCTTTGCAGCAAGTGAACACCTGTGTATACCAACCATTTATGGTCAGTTCCTTGGGTTGTCATTACAGACAGGTGAAACTATACTATAAACCATGATCAAATTAGCCTTTCAATTTGACCAAGAAATCATGACATTTCTTCACAAACTTTTTCACACAAACGTAAAACCATCCCAAACTTGGCAATATTTAAAACAGACCTGAAACTTTGAATAGACTAATGCAAAACTTTATGTACAGAAATGGTGGTCACTTATAAAAAGGCTGCAAGTACAACACACACACACACACACACACACACACACACACACACACACATCTATAAAGATTGACACTTAAAACGTAATTATATTAATAACTTACAATTCTTTGAAGAGTTCTTCAATGTCAGAACGTGGACAGATCTTGTGATACAGGTCATAAAACTTCTCAAATGTAAATAAAGCAGGTTCAATTTCATCAAACTGGAAAACAGAGAAATACCAAAATTAAAACACATATTTCAAGTAATTTTAGCGACAAGTAATTTTTCTCTTTCTCAAGGAATGTGACTGTAAGAAAACAATAACAACAACAACACACACACACACACACACACACACACACACACACACACACACACACACACACACACACACACACACGCTGTTTTAAACAGTGCAACAAACTTCTGAAATATTGAAGTTTTTAACTGTTACTTAGTGTAAGTTCAACCTTTCAGCTGATGAAATTTAATTTGATGTCAGGGAAAAACAGCTTCTAGGAAATATCTACAAAAAATGTCGACTGCATGTATTCTATTTTTACAGTGCATAACGGACATTGGCTTTGGGTTGCACTCTATATCTTCCAACAGTATTACGAAGTGGCAAAAAAGACAGAAACCATTTGTTCACAACAACACAGGCTAATGTTTAACACAACACATACTGGCAAGTTATAAACCATCATGAGAAACACTTACCTTTCCGCTTGGAAGCCCAAGTTCTTTCAAACAAGACATAATCATCTTCTCGGTCTTTCCAGATGCAAAGGTTCTTGTGATGCTGAAAAAAAAATAATTACAAATGAAACCTTGGTAAACCGATTGCATATCCTGTCTAGAGCTTCAGCAGATTGTTGAAAAAACAGTTAAACCTGTTTGAAGACAAACTACTGGTTCATGTTCTCAGTACCTGTTCAAACAAGTATTCCTCGTACATTTCCATAGTAATCAACAGAAACACCTGAATACAATCATGGCAACAAGACTTGTGCCATCTGAGTATACCTTCTCCACAGCTGGAGACATTTTGTAAGATCGGAGAGTATCACTGAAAGAAGATCATGTTGATCCCCTCATTTCTCTCAAGAAAAACATGAAGTAAACAGTCTTGTGCCAAGTATGACTTCATTGCATTGATGGGAAACTTTTGTACAATCATACAAAATACCTGTGAGAAACAAGAAATGAAACTGGTCTGGGAATTCATACTGGTACACAGTTCTAACCCAGGCCAATAATGCTTTGCAAAGATTAAAAGCCATCTTCATGATCTTCCACAGCAGCTGTTATAATCTTGCAGTGCCTCTGGCATACAGCAGGCTAAAAAAAAGTTATACATGCAGCAACATAAACAGTGACACTGCATCTTTATTTTGAGGATTTCTGAACGACTGCTGACAGAAGAGAAAACCTGCTCTTGAGTGGAATATTCACGTTGCAAGTTATCTCAGAGTCTGAAGATCTGTTTTGAAAGAAAATGAAAGATGTGAAATACACCTCACAAACATGACAAAGAAAAGATGAATACAATATACAAACCTCCTGACAGGAATCTTTCCACTTGGATTGACCATGAAACACAGTTTCATCCAGCTGAAAATTAAAAAAACAAGTTTATCATTATCGTGTCTGAGAATCATCATGCTTCCCATCAAAACCACCACCACAATGTTTGCTCCCCACAAGTTTTAATATATCCAAACTACAGTGACCCCGTATATAAACAAGGGAAGTAACTCAATGGGAAATAACCCAACCTCACCCTCACAAAGAGTGATCTTTCTTTACCCGTTGTACCACATGTAATTAATCTTCCAAAACACTCGCTTTTGCAAAGTGAAGGCAGTCCTCCTGCATGGAAGAATTATTTGCAACGCAGAATCTTATGGTATAACTTTGGAAGCGATCTAAGGGCATTTTTGTGTGGGTATTATCCCTTTAAAGATTTGGCTTGTTCCACTCAATTATACATCACTGTTTCAAAAACACGCACTGGAGACAAAAACACAGAGAAACCTGCTGTTTTCTGCAAACACAGAACTGTAAGCCTACAATCTACTTCAAGTTCAGGCCCAAAGGTCACTTACTGTTTCTTCAGCTGTGTCATCGGACACACATTGTTGGCTTTTGTGTTGAGCGTAATCGTCCGCAACCCCTCAAACCATGTCTGAAAGAAACACAACACTATAATCAGTTTTGATTTATTCATTCCTGGCAAGTATACTCTTCAAAAAGAGTTAAGGACCAGTCAAGGAAATGAATCAGTTTTTGTTGTGGAGGCATGCTGCTTCAGTGCATTATTTTGTCATTGTGTCGGCTTTTAAACGTAAACTGGTGAGCACCGTTCATGGCCAGGACCCTGTTGTAGACCTGCATCAGACTTTCTTTTACCCTGGCCTGGCATGCGCCAATTTCAGAGGACTTTGAAAACCACCCCCTTTTTCCTCCAAAGCAGAATCTTGCATGGCATAATAAAACTATCTGCCAAAAATGTTTCTAGCGCAACTCTTGCACTCTTTTTGTGAATTATAAAAAAGGCAAGTTTCAATGAAATTATTGGACCCTTAATTTTAAGCCAGATTTTTGGGAGGTCTTAAAGGTCAACCACATTGCTCGGTCAAAAAAATTCTGCTGAGAGAACATTACTAAATAGTACCAGATGCAAAATATTGGCAAGCAAAGTCCTTTGGTTTAATAGATATCGATCAATGAAAGTGGGTTTTCATACCTGCAATTAAGGGTAAGGGAAGTAAGAATCTAAAACGCAGCCATGGCTGATCTCCCCTCGCAGTGACGTCAGCAGCTGTATTGGCATGGCAGACCATGAAGAAAACAGTGAAACAAGCAGCGTTTCTTCACTGGAACTATCGTGCTACAGTAGTGATTTTGAGGTTTTGAATGAACACGATCTTCAACCATACCAGTTTGAACCTGAGCTGTCCGATGCTGAGGTTGAGGAAACACCCGACAGAGACGATTTTAGCGAGTCTCTCGATCGTTTGATGTCACCAACTGGTAAGAAACTACCACTGATTCAGTGATTGTGAGACTCTTCCTCGTATATATTCCTATTATAGAATCGATTCTGGTAGAGCTTGTTTTGCAGTCAGTAATTTGTAAAGTTTGTGCGATGTCTTCTTTTACCCTTGATGCAATTCATGCATGCCAGAAAGTGATGCGCATTCCTGATTATAATTTTAGTCAAAACATCATCCTACTGAGTAGTCAGTATGCCCACTCAATCATTGCTAGTAGCAGTCCCCAAAACTAAAACTAGCCAAATCAGTTCACGTATGAATATACCAATGTTCCAATGGAATAACAATTTATTATGGTTTTGTCTAGACATAATGGTCACTACCATTGGTTGTGAATTTGTCCATTTCAGTTGTTTTACTGCCTTAGTAGATCAATTTTTTTGTGTGAGTTTGTAGACTGCAGAGAATTTGAACTAAACTTGTATCAAATTTTGTGTGTGCAGGTGTCAGTGCGCAAACTGTGCAGGCATGGGCTCAATCAGAGAATGCCGCTGTTGTCAAGAAATTCCAGAAATGGAATCACTGACAGTAAGCACAGGGGTGGGCTGCATCACTGACCACCTTGGCTTCAGATCAGTGTGCTTGGACCACTATGTCTTGGAGACATGCTATCACTGGTACAACCAGCAGTATGGGAGGGCTATACAGGATGCTAATGAGTAAGTTATTTTTTTTATAGAATTGTAATCATGATACTATAAATAGGTTTATGTCATAGATGTGCAAAAACAAATAACAATAAAATAAAAAAATGAAAATTAATTGTCAGATATTCATTTTTATTTCAAGACAATTCATTTATTCGCATGTGCTAATTCTGAGCAAAGCAATATGGGGAATGTTTTCAAGTATCCTGATTGTACACTTTGTGTACTGTGGACTGGGTGGCCGAGTGGTAACGCACTTGCGCTCGGAAGCGAGAGGTTGCGAGTTCGACCCTGGGTCAGGGCGTTAGCAATTTTCTCCCCCCTTTTCTAACCTAGGTGGTGGGTGCTAGTCTTTCGGATGAGACGAAATGCTGAGGTCCCTTCGTGTACACTACATTGGGGTGTGCACGTTAAAGATCCCACCATTGACAAAAGGGTCTTGTGTGTGGCGCACGTTATATAATTATATATCTTTCGGATGAGATGAAAAACCGAGGTCCCTTTGTGTACACTACATTGGGGTGTGCACGTTAAAGATCCCACGATTGACAAAAGGGTCTTTCCTGGCAAAATTGTATCGGCATAGATAAAAATGTCCACCAAAATACCCGTGTGACTTGGAATAATAGGCCGTGAAAAGTAGGATATGCGCCGAAATGGCTGCGATCTGCTGGCCGATGTGAATGCGTGATGTATTGTGTACAAAAAATTCCATCTCACACGGCATAAATAAATCCCTGCGCCTTGAATATGTGCGCGATATAAATTGCATAAATTTTTTTTTTTTAAATCCCTGCGCTTAGAACTGTACCCACGGAATACGCGCGATATAAGCCTCATATTGATTGATTGATTGATACTGTCATTAATACTGTATGCTTGTTTTTCTTTCCAGGCGGTATCGGTATGTAGCTTACCGCATGCTTGTGCGGTGGGTCTGGAAATGGCTGGGGAGAGACATCAGGGTCACCTTACCAGCTTGTGCGGTTGCAAGAATTAGAGAACAGTTTCCTAGTGCAGATGGGCAGTACGTGGGTTATAGGGACCCAGAGTAATATTACATTATATGACAGCATCAGCCCATTTTTGCATCCTTATGTGTTCCAATTTTATTGATAATACATTGTCATTGTGATTAAATATTATTATTACACTGACGAGAAAATAAATATTATTATTACATTGACGAGAAAACTATTTTGATGTGTGTTTGTAGTTGGTTCAGCTTGTGCCACACATTGATTTGAAAAAGTGTGTTTATTTATTTATATTTAAGATACAGAAGTGCAACAGTAAAATCATGTAGTTTGTAACATGCATAGTGTAGTTGGTATATTTTTGTGTGCAAGGAGCATGGGGGTGGGTGGGGAGTGTTCACAGCTTTTTATGATTTTCAAATGTGTATACGAATTTAACTAATAAAAACAAGTTAATACTGCCATTGTCACATCCACCTTTGTTTTTGTGTCACCATGAGATAGCGAAAGCGGTCAGATATATTTCACATGTGGATTGTGTGGTGGTGTCTCACCTCACTCATACCTCAAAGTCATTGAAACAAGTAGTTATAAGTTATCACTTGCAGAGTCAGGTCTGCTCTTTTTTAAACTGTTTTGTCAACATAACAACAAATTCTACGGTACACAACTTACTTTTCCAATAAACTCAACAACTTACTCTTTTCTCCAAGTTAAATTTACTTTCCATCCTGTCTCAAGTAAACAATAACCAACACATAAACATTCACAGGCACATTCACCCATCCTCTCAGATAACGAAAAGCACAATCATTAGTCCACAAAGCTATGTGTAGCTAACAGTTAATTTACCACTGAAAGTCAGTTCTTGTAAAGACTTGCTCAAAATACACACACATTAAGCATTCAAGTATTGATCATAGTATGTCACAAATTTGACATTATTCGAGCACACACACACTTGGCCAAATAATGCACACCTGAATGTATAAATACAATAATAATGCGACAAATAGAACACAAACACAGCTCGGTAGCGGGACGGGTCAAGCTGACACTGACCGTACCAGTGAGCACTGCCAGCCGTGTTGTTTACAAACCCAAACACAGGGCGATAGCTGGACGGGTCAAGCTGACACTGACCGCTATTTATGTGAAAACACGCACCGCGCTTCATCTGTGTGTTTCGCGTGTGACATCCCCGATGGATGGTTGGGACTGAACCAGGCTTTAGAGTCCTTATTGTTTTAATTCCGAAACTTCTCATCAATGCCTCACGTTGAGGGTAGCAGTCACCTTCGAAATGTTCATGGCAAATCGCAGACGACGAAGTCGGTGTCCCACACTTTGGGCCAAAGTTTACTCTTTTCTCTTGCACGAAATGTACCCACCTATCACGGACTGGTTTTTTTTTCGGGAAGCGATGCAAGGTGTAACTATCGGCTTGTTTATTTGTGCATCGCCCGACCGCACAATATAGGCCATTGGAAGTTTTTCTTCGTTTTGGTTCAGAACTAACACTATCCGAGATATGCGCCGCCATTGTTGACTACATACGCTGACGTCACGAGGCAAATGATCACGTGGGCGCGGTTTTCACAGGTGCAAAAGGTTATCCGAAGTAGATTTTATTCAATATAAAAAACAAGAAGCATTTTTCGGAAAAAAGATTTTCGGCATGCGACTTCACTTAGTATGTAGATATTTTGTGCAAAGTTTCATTTTTCAATGTGGATGACCTTTAAATTAAAATGGGGGTTCCACTGTACTACTGTTGCTAGCTCACTGTCCAGTTCTTGCATCTTCTTACCTTGGCTGTTTCCGGGTCCCGACTGACCATGGGTGTGTAGGTGATATTGACGAGGTCAAGACCACTGCATATTGTGACCGTTCGGAGGTCAACGCTGTCCCCTTCCCCCTTCTCCTGCAGTTCCGCCAGAATTTTGGGGTCCTGTAAGCATATGTAGTCAAGGTGAAATAATGACCTGCAAACATCTCCTCACACTTGAATGTTTGCTGTTCAAAAGTCACTGATCTTAGCACAGAATGATTGTCTTTTTGTTTCGCAGTGGTTGCGTTAGAAACAAAGAAAAAGATATATCATCTGATGTGTACGACTGGTTGCCGATTTCCTTTCTGGTATTGTGAGATATTAACTGGAAAAATACCAGATTTTTTCTGTTAACTTCTCTGTTTTTCATTGACGCTACTATTCAAGGACTGCCCAAAAATCAATGCAGGTTACTTAAATACCTGTAATTTACTTAACCTAAAGTGACCACAAGGCACACCTGCTTTTGAAGATGAAGGTTGGACTGGCTTAGATTCCAGTCTGAATACCAAAATTCCATTCTCAGCATAAGCATGGTGCAACATTTTCAAGAGCCGTACGCAAATAGCCAGCTCCGACATAAGTTACTCTCCCCTTCTTTCAATTTTGTTGTTGCAGGAAATGCCAGGCTTGTGCCTTAAGCTTAATTGAGCTGATTGAGAATAATAATAATAATAATGTATCAAATACAGTCGAGATCGCTTTACACGAAATGAAAGGGACCAATATTTTTTTTCGAGTTAACGTTTTTTCGCGATAACGAAAATGATCAAACTATTTTGAAATCGGTTTACTTGCAGCGATGTTCGCGAAACTGACGCGATTCGGTTTCAGCTTTCGGTTTGAACGGAAGTACTCTTTTGTGTAAGAATACAGCCCGCGTCTTGTTGTTGTTAACTTCGCAGGAGTCTGACTTTCGGGTCGCTTCATTTCTCTGACAGCGAATAAAAGGCTCCATTTCCAAAGGAAGCCACTTTTTTCCGTGTTTTGACGGGCCAATGAACTGATGAAATGATTAAAGTATAGAAGATACCCGTTTTAAGTATAAACGCTTCAACAGAGTTGATCAGTGCTGACCAACCGAACAAACGCGCGTAAGCCGTAGAGTGTATTCGGAAGTGGTTTCAGAATCTTGATACACCGTGACATTTGTGTGCCATCTGCTCCAATTTCCAAAGTGAGAGATTATGGATTTTATCGGGAAGAATATGCACGCGCAAGAAGCAAACACCACAAGAGAGCTGTACCGACTTTGTGATAAAGTCGAAGTTTACGTCGACCATTTCATTCTTTCTTTCAATGGGCCGTGCAAACACGTGAACACTTCTCGCTTTGGAAGCTACAAGTTGAACAAAACAGTTGTTTGGTGGTGCAAGAGACCGAGAATCGGCTTCGTGAAAACGTTTTTTGCATGAGTCTCAGATCGTTTTATTTCGCCCTTATGATGTTATTTTTAGTAGGGTTTATGAAGGGAATGATTGGGACTGACAACACGTTTCGCGTAATGTTTTTTCCGGCTTATCGTTTTTCGTGTTAAATGATCTCGACTGTACCTTTTATATAGCGCGAGTCCCAGCAATTGGCTCCAGGTGAATAATACGGAATAACAATCTAAAATGATACTTTGACTGAATCAGCCATTTCCATCATCTTAAAATGTGTAAGAGTGGTACTTACACTGATTTTGAGCACCATCCCAAGTCGGATATCGTTGACCTGTGAACACTCCAGCACCTGCCCCTCCTGAAACACAAAGCATGGAATGCGACACTGGGTTGTTTTGTGTGTGTATTGTACACATTAATCAATCAATCAATGAGTCTTATATCGCGCATATTCCGTGGGTACAGTTCTAGGCGCTCTGCAGTGATGCCGTGTGAGATGAAATTTTATACGGCCAGTAGATTGCAGCCATTTCGGCGCATATTTACCTTTCACGGCCTATTATTCCAAGTGACACGGGTATGGGTAGACAATTATTAACTGTGCCTAAGCAATTTTGCCAGGAAAGACCCTTTTGTCAATCGTGGGATCTTTAACGTGCACACCCAATGTAGTGTACACGGGGGGAGGTTCGGACACCGAAGAGAGTCTGCACACAAAGTTGACTCTGTGAAATAAATTTCCGCCGAACCTGGGATCGAACTCACGCTGACAGCGGCCAACTGAATACAAATCCAGCGCGCTACCAACTGAGCTATATCCCCGCACCAAATGAAACACACACACACACACACACACACACACACACACACACACACACACACACACACACACACAAGACATGAACAAAAACACACATACGTACAAAGTTATCACTATCAGTACACACACACACACACACACACAAGACATGAACCACAACACACACACACACACACACACACACACACACACACACACACACACACACACACACAAGACATGAACAAAAACACACATGCAAAGTTATCACTATCAGTACACACACACACACACACATGCACACACACACACAAGACATGAACCACAACACACACACACACACATGCACACACACACACAAGACATGAACCACAACACACACACACACACACACACACACACACACACACACACACACACACACACACACACACACACACACACACACACAAGACATGAACCACAACACACAGCGTTATCATTATCAGTATACTAGTGCTCCATCATCACCAGTCCAAATCTCTTCAGAAACATTAGCATTCACCTTTCCAGCACTGCTAGAATAGGTCATGACTCGCTGTCTCAAGTACATGTACTGAGCTAGATATCATGCTGAGAGACTTCATCAATTACACTCCACAGGTACATATGAGAGAGAGAGAGAGAGAGAGAGAGAGAGAGAGAGGGGGGAGGAGAGGGAGAGAGAGGGGGGGAGAGGGAGGTTGAGAGAGGGAGAGAAAGAGAGAGAGAGGGAGATATAGGGGGAGAGAGGGGGGAGGGAGGGAGGTGGAGAGAGGGGGAGAGAGAGAGAGGGAGGGAGGGAGAGAGAGGGAGAAAGAGAGAGAGAGAGGGAGAAAGAGAGGGGGACAGGGAGGGGGAGATAGAGAGGAAGAGAGAGAGAGAGAGAGAAAGAAGGAAAGAGAGATAGAGGGGGATTCAGACAGACAGACATTTACAAGAAAGCACCACACAGCAAAAGTAAATAAATAAAGTTCTTACCCTTCCATCACTCTTCCAGTAGATAAAGAATCCATATTGATCAACCTTGACTGTGCAGTTGGGTTCAAATGCACCACACTCCTGAAACAATTTGCAAACATACAACAGATGATGATTCAAACATCTTTAAAACAAAACAAAAATAAAATAAAAAGGTATCCAGTAGTAGCCTTTCTTGATAAAGATACAACAGATGATGATTCAAACATCTTAAAAATAAAAAATAAAAATAAATACAGTAGTAGCTCCTTTTTAAGAAAAGACTTCAATAAATCTGAAATACTGTATAATTTAGGCATTGAGACAGGGATCGAAGGCTTCTTTAAACGGAGGAACATTTTCTGAAAATATGAAAAGAAAGTCTGAGAGTGAGAAAATTTAGTCTCAATGAAGAGGGAGTTTTGAAATGATGATTGAGATTTACTGTACTGAACTAAAAGTACTATGTCTATGAAAGCGTGAAGAAATTGACTCTCCAGGGGGGAACCAATTTTCACCAGAGCAAATTGTGTTTGAGTGTAGCAATGTCTAAACTTTATTTGCACATCCACATCTAGGTTATTTCACAGAATAATATATACATTTTTGAAAAGTTTATTGGAAAAAAAGAAACATATGGCCAATAGAGAGTGTCTGTGTTTTATTAAACTAACTAGCAGTTAAGCCCGGCTTCGCCCGGGAGTAAGCGGAGCCCTGTAGCAATTTAAGACGCTCGCTATCCCATTATCATTAGCTTTACCTCCTTTGTTTGGATACAAAAAAAGAGTTATCTCCCTTACCTTCTAGAAATTTCCGGAACTGTCCAGTTAATTTTTCTTTCTTCATTTCTTCCCCTCAAAGGAGCAATAGCGAGTCTCTAATATCACTGGCATGATGTGCTTGCTACAGGTGAACAGTAGGCACTGAACTGGTCTTGCGCCATATAGGCTGTATTCAATAAATGGGAGGTCCATAATCTGAGAAAGGAAACAATGAATCAAGAAACTAAAACCCAGGTGCACATCTGCGGCACCTAGGGAGTGTACGTGCACACTATCTTGTTCCTGCCTCTTGCCATCTCAGAGGTATGGCGACCACAGACAAAAAAGAGTTATCTCCCTTACCTTCTAGAAATTTCCGGAACTGTCCAGTTAATTTTTCATTCTTCATTTCTTCCCCTCATAGGAGCAATAGCAAGTCTCTAATATCACTGGCATGATGTGCTTGCTACAGGTGAACAGTTATCTCCCTTACCTTCTAGAAATTTCCGGAACTGTCCAGTTAATTTTTCATTCTTCATTTCTTCCCCTCATAGGAGCAACAGCGAGTCTCTAATATCACTGGCATGATGTGCTTGCTACAGGTGAACAGTAGGCACTGAACTGGTCTTGCACCATATAGGCTGTATTCAATAAATGGGAGGTCCATATTCTGAGAAAGGAAACAGTGAATCAAGAAACTAAAACCCAGGTGCACATCTCCTAGGGAGTGTACGTGCACACTATCTTGTTCCTGCCTCTTGCCATCTCAGAGGTATGGCGACCACAGACAGACAGACACACAGACAGACACTCTCTTTTATTATATGTATAGATTCTGATCGACAGCCACACAGAGTGAGAATCAGGAATGCATGAGACTGAGTACCAGGACTCACGAGAAAAAGTAAACGGTTGCATGCTTGTGATTATTTGTTTTGAGCATAGCAATTCTAAGCTTGGCGTAACACTAGCGTAGCCATTTGTCTTAAAATGTAGCATGGTATGCTGAAAGGGTAGCAGTTGGCAGCTCTGCAAATGACAAATTATATGACCTTTTTTATGCTGAACACATCAAATGACAGACTTTGTACTTAACTTTTGATCTTAACTCTATACCTGTATCGTAAATTTCTACACAGTCTCTTAAAATGTGAGCTCAAACTGAAAGGCATCTTGTCTATGGTTTGCATAAATTTTTTAAAAAAACCGAAAAATATGCATCATTTTTTCACAGGGGAAAGTGAAGGGAAGTGGAATACTGTTATTCAGTGAAACAATTTGACAATAAAACTTCAGATAACAGAACTGAGCCAGATATATGACAGCTGAACAAGCAAAATGTTGGCTTCACCCTGAACGAACAAGATAAACAATGGCTGCACACAGATGGCCCAGGAAACCTTTCAGGACTGTTAAAAGGGCACAATCATAGGCAGCAGGTATAAAAGCCCCCACTCATTGACTCATGGTACAACAATCAGTATCCACGGCAACGTGCACCTCACAGATGTTTAATGGAGTCTGCCACAAAGTGATCTTTCTTTCTTTATTTGGTGCTTTACGTCGTTTTCAACCACGAAGGTTATATCGCGACGGGGGAAGGGGGGAGATGGGATAGAGCCACTTGTCAATTGTTTCTTGTTCACAAAAGCACTAATCAAAAATTTGCTCCAGGGGCTTGCAACGTAGTACAATATATGACCTTACTGGGAGAATGCAAGTTTCCAGTACAAAGGACTTAACATTTCATACATGTACTGCTTGACTAAAATCTGTACAAAAATTGATTATATTCTATACAAGAAACACTTAACACTAAGGGTAAAAGGAGAAACAGAATCCGTTAGTCGCCTCTTACGACATGCTGGGGAGCATCGGGTAAATTCTTTCTCGTCCCAACCAATATGGGACTCCCCCTAACAGGGGGGGTCACAAAGTGATGAGAAGACACCCGCTAAAATAAACAATGACTGCATGCTGATTGTTTATCTGTCCATCTACAACCAGATTCTGCCGACAATGCACCGAACCATTTGCTGCTAATGGCAATAGTTGGTCAGGCCAAAAAGAAAAATATGTCTGTTTCCGATAACCCGACCGACCCTATTTTTAAGCGCCGACCCTAAAGTTTTTTTTCGCTGATCGCACACACACAAACAAACAAAAATTAAAAATATGAAGTCAAGTATACTTTATTTACTTTCAAAATATATCTAGGTCAAAAACATGTGCTAAATAATTGTAAGTAAACTAAGGAAGCGTTAAAAAAACAAAAAACAAAACGTAAAAAGACGTTAACAAAACGTAAGAAAAAGGTAAAAAAACACACAAAAAAACGACCGACCGACCCTATTTTTTTTGGCGATGTTACCGGAAACAGACATATTTTTCTTTTGGGCCTTATCGTTCACTGCAATTCCACTTCTATATACTATATACGGCTTGTGTGTGTCTGTCTGTCTGTCTGTGTGTTCACGATTCACGGCCAAAGTTCTCGATGGATCTGACTCTACTTCTTCCCGGCGAAGCCGTACCCGGCGAAGTGGGTATTCATCTAGTATAGACATACATGACAAAAGGTAATTTAATGTCACTTTAATACACACTATAAAAAAAAACCAAGAGCGATAGACAAAGAACACGCTCTGTCAACGTGTCTGGGGCACTTAGCAAGCACAAAAACATCAGTCGCTTTCCTGTATTTTTACTTAGTTTCTTGCATCTGTAAGTTTATTCTCCGACACGTCAAATCAAACCACAGGTCCATTTCCTGTAAGATCGGCATAACTGATTTTGTTTTGGTTTGTAAGACATCAAGTGTGAATCTTTAATCTGTAGTTCTTCTCTCTGTTCTGTCGTCTGTCTTCTTCTTTTTACTGATTTTTGTGCCTGAGGAAAACCCCAGTGGTCGAAACGTCGTGCTTTGTTATTGGTTTCATCTTCGTTAAACACGTGAGCATAGTTTTTTTTGGTCTTTTTGTTTCTGGCTCCCACGCGCATTCCCCACTGTTCTGCTTTCAGCACAACTGTTTTCTGTGTTAAACTAAGTTTTAGCATCTATAGATCTTACACTCTCCATAGACAGGAATGGTAGAAAGCCTATACTCTGAGGTTCTTGCATTTGTAAGTTTATTCTGACATCAAAACAAACCACAAATCTATTTCCAGTAAGTCCAAATGTTTTCTCATACACAAACTAAAACCACAGGTCCATTTCTTGTAAGGTCAGTAAAAATGTTTTCTCAGTTAAAACTAATAATCCCAGCATAGATCAACACTGTACATGGGCGGAAATGAAAGTCAGCCTGAATGCTCGAAGGCAAGGGTATGGGCTGCACTGAGAAAAAACAACTAGCAGTCATTAAGGCAGAAAAAAATAATCAAATATTTTTTTTTTTAATGATGTAGATTGAGCAGGTACATCACGGTAACTAAATATATTAATAAACATTCCCCTGAAACATGATTTGTTTGAAATATCCCCTGTGTAACACGAATGGCAATCATTTCTTTTGCTGGGGGGAATAGTTCCGTCAGCAGACAGAATTATTGATTCAATTTAGCTCATCTCTGGTGTGCCGCTGGCTTTAATTATAATGACTTTAAAGGAATCAAGCTAGTTTTCAAAACACAAACTTCCCTGATGTAATTTCAAGAATGCAAAACTGCAACGTTGCAAATAAGAAAAGTAAGAAAAGAAATGGCTAACCCTCATCCTAGTAGCTGAAATATGCTGAATAAAACCAAGGATTTCATTTGCCAATGTTTTTAAAATAATACAAAACAAGAATAAGAAAATAAATAATAATAATGAGGATATTTATACGGCGCAAATCCTAATACAGTTATAAGTGCCTCATAAATGCCTTACCTCATCCCAGCAGTCGAAAACGCCGCCAGACTGTAACGGCTCTGGCACTGGTATCCGCCAGTTGAATTCAAACTGCTTGGTCATCTGCCAACAGCTGTCCCCACACTAAGTCCTGCCAACCAAAACATACTTCACATTGCACTGATCGTTCTAGGTATTTTCACACTGCTTTTTCTTCACGAATAGTATGTAGTACTTACTACAAATCCTTGCTCACACACACAAAAAAGACGCTCTTGTGTGAACAATCAACATTGATGACTCAAATAATACAGTGATTAGGTTACATTTGTGCAGAAAAGCCCTGCCAAAAAAAATGTCAAATATTAGGTCTATAACCGGTTGCTGGTCTTGTTTTCGCTCTCAGTACATCCAGATTTCAACCAGTAAGATACCAGAATAAAGCGGTTAATGTTATCCCTGAAAGTGTACACTATAACTTAAGCTACTTGACTCTACAGCCTTTCCTTTCTTGTAGTAATTTTTGCATCAGTCTTAAATAATGTCAGTAACTCTAATGAGACTTGTGAGCACTTACGTTTTAATATAATTAGTATCCACAAATAATTTTAAGCCATAAATTTATTCACATTTGAATAGAGCGTTTGAATCCAGTGTACCAGCCTTATTTACAAAAATGAAAAAAGTATGTGCATAACTGCAGAAGTTCAACAACAAAATCCAAAAATAATCAGACACAAATTATTCATTGCGACACAGGATCTGATAAATTCCAGAGAGTGTGGGTATTTGACCAATTTGCAACACCTGCATGCAAACCAATTACTGATCTAACGCAACGAGCTCTAGCTCTGATGTAAAACATTGACAACTCTACGAATTTTTCTGACACTGGAAGTTTATCCCTGTATTACCAAGATACTTGGTAGTGTTTCTTGCAACCATCCAATTCATACATAAGTTAAAATATATATATATACACACAATCCAAAAATGGTGGAAATGCAGGGTCCAGTACGCAGTACATGTATACATCTGGTAGAACACTGATTTTCCATGCCATCTGAGTCATCCATTATCATGACAACTTTATGGAAC
This sequence comes from Littorina saxatilis, assembly GCF_037325665.1. Lineage (NCBI taxonomy): Eukaryota > Metazoa > Mollusca > Gastropoda > Littorinimorpha > Littorinidae > Littorina > Littorina saxatilis. Next base: position 13,004,226 of record NC_090261.1, on the reverse strand, counting down.
AATATATCAATGTCGCTGTCAAATGTATTTGAAAAAAAGAAATGATTTACGGCTGACAACACCTTGCCGCTCATTACATGCAGTCGGATCACACAAAAATCTGCTCATTGTCACCTAGCTGCCCGCAACTGTGAATCAGTCTGCGCTTAACGCTAACAGCTGCTGGCGGAGGCAGAATTGTAATCTAAGCAAATTAATGGATACAGTAAATAACCTCTTGAAAGCCTTGCGGTTTTGTGCACCGTTTCATTCCTGAATCACGAAGCACCAAAACGAAAGAAAATACTTCGAAGAGCTTGAAGCGCAAAAAGGATTATACACAGAACTCCTTTGTTTTGGATTTCCGCAAGTACAAGCGATGTCTTGTGTACGAATTTCATTCACCTACCTACTCACACAATGTTCAAGAAGCACCAAAAACAGAAAAGAAAAAAACAGAAGAGGCCGAAGCACAGTATTAGCTGTTTACTGTGTGGAGATCTACAAGTATACAAGCCAACAGGTTTAAGCACAACACAAGCTCTCACAGCCTGACCAGGGCATGTAAACTTTCCATCAAATGTTCCACCTGCTTGAACAGATCCATCTGGGGTACAGCCGCAGGCTTCAGGATTTACATCCTGATCCATTCAATACCGCTCAAAATAGACAAAGAAAGTTCTAGGTAAACAAATGTTCGTGAACATGCCTGCATATGTCTTTAAACTTCTGCAGATGTGTTTACATAATTTAGAACTTGTAGCTCTCTGTATGCCTCAAAACGGGAACAGAGTGATGATAAATGTTTTCCTGTAAGAAATCTGATGTACCCATTTTAGCTTTTGACAATGGTATTAATAATTTTATTATTATTTAGAATAGAATATATATTCCAACCTTCCAGGTCTGAACAATATAAGGTAGACACACCCCCCCCTCATGCAATCAGTCAATGACACATTGATTAATGCTTCAATAAGCCAGTGACCAAGCCCCCCCCCCCCCCCCCGTTTTTTTTCTCTCGACTTTCTCCCTTTAAATACACTGCTTCTTCTGACCCCAATGTAAGACTTTCTCCCTTTAAAAACATTACTTCTTCACATTTTGTGTTCATAACCTCTGTAAGTTTACCTTCACTTAATTAATGTAAGACTCCTTGTTCAACTTCAAGTGTAAGATATGATACAGTCGAACCTTCCTCTGCGACCCCCTCTTTATAACAACCACCTGTCCATTACAAGCACCAAAAAGAATTCCACACATTGGTTTATTCTCTTATCTCTATAATTCACCTTTTCACAGCGACCACCTATCTACAACGGGCATTTTTTTCTCACTCCATTGGATGGACAGGCTTGACTGTAATGATGATTTTCACAGATTTTTTTAGGGGTTCCACTGTATAGCTTTTACTAAAACAGAGTGCATTCAAACTTAGCATGCACCAGCAAAAATATTTTAATATTTTGCAAAAAGCCTTTCAATGTAACCCTCTACCTGGTAATTTTTATAACACCTTAAAAAATTGAAATGTAAGGGCAGATGCAATCTATGTTCAACAAATAAATCAAAATAGCAGGTGTACTGCTGCGGAAAGTGGGATTTTCTTAAGCAAAAAAACCATTTGTTTCAAGTGTAGAAAGAAACGCATTTAAACACTTGTAGACTGACACTTTTAATGCCAAAAAATGAACATAAAATTAGGCCCGGGGGACAAACAAGAAAAACATTGGAGGGAGATGATGAAGTTGCTACGACACAAAAACAACCAAGGCAACTGTTGCTAAAATGAATCGATCCAGGGATGTTTCTACCAACTCCTAAGACTTTTGTTAACAGGCTGTACCTCTTTTTCTCTTTTCACTCTTTGGTAAAAGAGATGAGGGGGCTCAGCCAGGCCTAATTTTTCTGCATTATAAATTAATAACATATATTTTCTGTGTGTGTGTGTTTTTTGTGGTGTTTTTTTCTTAGTGAGCAGACGGCACTTGTTTTCTGTAAAATACTGTTAAGATGTGCTTCGGCGTCCTTTGATCTCTGAATTGCTAAAGAATATGTAACAGAAACCATAGTGATAATGACATGTACATGCAATGCAAATGAGACGTAGTAATAATGATATGTACATGTAGTTCAAATGAGACGTAGTCATAATGACACGTGTGCCTTGTGCTAATAGCGCTATGTGTTGTTTTTGTCATTTTGTGTCGATTTCATGCATGCATGGGTACGCAGCCATGCAAAAGCAAATTGGCACAAAAAACAAAAATATCTCACTCTCGGCATCTTCAAAGTGCGTCTTCTTCTCTCTTTTTTTTTGTGTGGAGGAGGGCTGAGAGAGGGGAGGGGTAATGGGACTGGTGTTTGTGTGTGCTAAAACCAAAAGTTTACCAGATTTCTTTGAATTTGTTTGTGTTTGCACTGTACACACATCGTTTTGGCCATTATGTCTCCTAGCTTCCACACACATGTCATTGTCAATGTGAACAAGTAATTATAGAATCTTTAACGTGTGTAGTCATCTTTTTGCTAACTTAGTGCACAAGAAGGCAGAACATGCACCTCATGAGCACCTGCACTTACAAAAGTTGACTCTACAAAAAATATTCCTTGTACGTGGATCAGGAGTCAAACCAGCACTATAGATCCCTGCAGCCCTACACTAACCACATCCTTCAGTTTTGATGCTTCATCAGTCTTAATCAGTGGAATTTTAATGTAAACATTTATTTTTGTTTTGCATTATGCCCTTGAATGACACATAACCTCAAGTGCGGCATATCCTTCCTGCACACAAGCCATTCCTTTATCTCTTCTGTTCACATTTGCTGTCAACATCCTCTATTTATAAGCAGCAGTAGACTCCAAAATTGTTTTTCTTTGCATGATCATCCGCATGTAATTTTGTAAACATCCTAGAAGGTTCCCAATGCTGAGGGCAGAATACCACTGCCGCATTAACCTTCACCTAGATGGTTCCCAATGCTGAGGGCAGAATACCACTGCCTCATTAACCTTCACCTAGATGGTTCCCAATGCTGAGGGCAGAATACCACTGCCTCATTAACCTTCACCTAGATGGTTCCCAATGCTGAGGGCAGAATACCACTGCCTCATTAACCTTCACCTAGATGGTTCCCAATGCTGAGGGCAGAATACCACTGCCTCATTAACCTTCACCTAGATGGTTCCCAATGCTGAGGGCAGAATACCACTGCCTCATTAACCTTCACCTAGATGGTTCCCAATGCTGAGGGCAAAATACCACTGCCTCATTAACCTTCACCTAGATGGTTCCCAATGCTGAGGGCAGAATACCACTGCCTCATTCACCTTCACCGGATCACGCTTTGGACCAAACAGGCCGGATGATGTGGGTCGTGTACGACCCATACTTTCCAAAGAAGGATTCAACGTACAAAGTATGGGTCGTACACGACCCACGCCATCTGAATAGGAATAAACGTTTTGCCGCATCTTTGCCGAGTATTAGGGTCGTATACGACCCATGCTATCCGAATAAGGATAAACAGCGTAAAATTCCTTATGTAATTCCATATGGGTTGTCCACAACCCACATTATCCGGACTGTTTAGTTAAAATTACGTCATCGTTTTGTTTGTTTTTTTACAAAGATAATCTTTCAAAAGTTGGGCAATGGGAAGGTTGTAACTTGTATGGTGATTGGAGATTACATGAAGTCTCAATTAAAAACTCCAAATAGTTTCAGAGATAAATAGAGAATACTACATGGCTTGCTGTGTCGTACCAGATTTACACGAGGTTTTTTTTTTTAAATATTGAACTGCGAGCGAAAGCGAGCTGTTCACTATTTGAAAAAGCAACGAGTGTAAATCTGGTACAACACAGCAAGCCATGTAGTATTCTGTTTATCCTACATACTGTACTTACGTGTATTTTACTGAAAATGTCCTGCATTCGAGGCAGCTAAATTGAAGACGCTTGTTTTGGAACCTCGATCTCTTCTAAAGCCTCGTGCAATCTATTACGTCAAAGCAAAGAAACGTCACTCTGAAAGTGTGGCGTGACGTGTTAGTTCTAAAGATTCATCGAGGGTAATTAGCGAGCACAATTTGTGTTTCTATAATGACGTTTGTCTCGGTGACTTTGGCATCATAAGCAGTGAAAAAACAGGCCCTGCCAGACTTGCTTGACATGACCTCATTTACATGATATACACACGTGTGATTTGAACGATTATTATCTCACGGGTGTCTCTCTCACGTATGTAGGATAAAGATGATTTTGTGATGCTCTGGGTCGTCCACGACCCACAGTAAAGGTTAAACTTGTAGCAGTAATCCACGGTATCACTTTAGTCAATCAATGACAAGAAACTCAGAAGCAGCACAACACTTTTTTTCAGTGCACACTTCCTAAGCTAAATGCGTTTCATGCTTACTAATGCTTACTAATTCTAATGAGACAATTAATCCTCAGTGTGTCGAATTCAAAACCTTCAAACTTCTTACTCGATTCGTTTCAATGCACATTTATGATGCAGCACATTGCATTGCAGTCAATTAATTAAGTAATCTAAACCTCCTCGATTGATCTCCGCTCTTTTGTACAAAGTTGAGGAATTATCAGACTAGCAGATCAGGTAAGACAGTGCATAAAAATGTGGCTGATAAGCGTGCGCTTAAAAAATTCTTGAGTATTTGATGAAGACGTATGTACACATGTACATTTACTGCTTATGTGTGAATACATTACCAGTCTATGTATTGTGAGTGAGACAGAGAACGAAAGAGCGTGTGCATGTGTTTGAGTATGTATGAGTGAATGATCATTCATGTGTGTGTCACTAAAAGGAAAATATGTTGTCATAGATCTCCATGTCTAACACAATAGTCCCCTAGCTATTCACTAGCAGCAGGCTCCCTCATGGCAAAATAAAGAAACCTTGCTGCCTAGTGATGTCTTACATCATACATTTTCACTGTTAGCAAACAATGCAATGCAAAAGTTGTCTTCAGTTTTTCACAAAGCTTCCTCGCATTGAAAGTGTATCCAGTTGACCAGGAACAATGGCGACAGAACAATGCATCAAATCAATTGTTGAGACAGTTGGGTCAGGTGTTTTTTTAACAACCAGTGGCTTTTTTCCACCAAAGTGAGCATAGAGATTTGGAGCTCGGGTCTCTAAATTATCCTTTACCTTTTACTTTCAGCGACTGACACTGACAATTATAATTTACGTTCTCAATGTACTGCAAAACTGAAAGTAAGAACTACAGACCTTTTCCTTCTCAGAAAACCATGCACTTTCTCGAGATGCAAAGACAGAAAGAGCAAAATAAACGCATAATAATATAGTCAGAATAATTATAAAGCAGAACAGTGAGTTATACTTATACTAATTTTGAGTCTTCGATCTGGTGCAATTGTTATTAACGTAAACAATTGATTTGTGTAAACCTGAAATAAAAGAGTTTGGCTGAACACTTACGATTACACTCTAAGCTTAGACCTAGTTTCACCACAAGAAAAACAAAAAGTGTAGGTCAATCTTGTTATAATCAACGATGTGGCCTGCAGTGCCAGTAATCCACAGCAGCGGAAAGCGTACATACTGTACTTAAAATTCACGTGCAGTATGCGCGTCGAAAAATTGTCGACTTACACACTAAAAATCCCATGTGTATTGCAGAAGTGGGTGATGATAACGTGGATGAAACACTTGCCTTGACCATTGACAACACTAAGACTAACACTGTGACAGCACCTTCTCAGAAAATAGCGATCCATGAAAACCCAGGCTCAGTCAGCGAATGCACTGCGCAACTTCCAGACATGCTTCACTGAACACGGCAACTTCGCAATCACCTTCATCCGCATACTGCACGCTCTCACAGCAATCGCATTAATATTGTACAAGGGGATAAACGACGCAGTCAGAATAATCGACAGAACGCTCAGATCAAACCCTCGCCTTACGCAGCCGGGCATGCGGGGAGGCCGAAAAGGGGGAGGAGGATGACCGATGCCGAACTCAGCATCTCCCGCAGCATTCACTCGCACACATCCATGCAGGCAGAAACGGAGCTAAAACCTCATAGCACGAAAAGAGTAAGCACAACACCAATCATCACCTATGAAATCGGTGTCATCCTCTCCGACGTACAGTCAACTGCACCACATTTTTCTTACAATTCCTCAGTTTCGGCTCCTCAGTCTGCCATATTAGTTTCCAGATTTTAATGTTGACATCTACAGCCAATCAAAATACAGACGCTGGTCACATGACCTATTCTCATCTTGAAGGTTTCTGCGGTTGTGTGCAGTTCTACGGACATTCCGCAGAAGCCGATGTGCGCAATGGATCTGCGGAATGCGAACACACTATCTCAAATTCTGTCTTTTTCTCTGTCGCTGTTTCTGGTTTTTCTCCCTGGGGATATTATGTGTTTGCAAAATAAATACGGCGGGTAGACCAGGCGAAAACACGGGTAACGCCAAGGGGAGTTAAAGTCCTAAGGCCCTTGAAGATCATCACAGTCACTTTGTTTCTATGTGTGTTTTTGTGTGTGTGTGTGTGTGTGTTTGTGTGTTTGCTTTACATTTAGTCAAGTTTTGAGTGAATGTTTTCAGATAGACCAGGAATCATGAGACGAGCCGGTAGTGGCGTGTGTGTGTGTGTGTGTGTGTGAGTGTGTGCCTGTGTGTATATGTCACGTGTCACGAGTCGTGTGTGTGTGCCAGTCAGTGTGTGTGTGAGTCAAACCTATACACCCCCGAACTATGATAAGGGGGTGTACAAATTACCGAGGAGGGACACTGCTGCTCGGATGCGAGGACATAACAAAAAAACAAACAAAATTAACAGAAGGAGGAGTGAAGGCTCTCGGGTACTCACAAAACAGAGGAAAGCACTTACTAACAAAGATAATTGACTGGCTTTACGTTTCCTGTGTTTGTTATTACTCACCGACTTGCGCAACTGATTCAGTCATGTATTTGCCTTCTCAAAGCATTATATAATTCTCATAAAGATCATTTTCCTTCCTTCCGAGCGACGATGACGACGACGACGACGACGACAACAACAACAACAACCGTGACAACAACAACAACAACTTGACAACTGAATAACCGGAGCCGAATCGAGTCTGTCATTGCATGTTGATGTGCAGTCGAAAAGGTTCAAGCCCTTTTCATGTGTTTTGAGTTTTGTCTTTTTATCAGTTTATGTATTCGAGTTTTCGGCGATTGACCCCCCTCGCCCTCTCCCCTCCTCCGGTTATGCTGTATGTGAAACTGGACCCAGGTGCCTGAACTCGGTAAACAAAATTAATGATGGCCTGGGGAAATCTATGGACAGAGGTTTAGTCATGTCCTTGAAGTGCCAGAATGTCTGAATTTGTTTGCAAGTCATTCGTCATTCTCTGCCGGGAGCGTGAGGTCATTGTTGTGGTGAGGTTTACCGTAGTGACGTTTTGTGGTGAATATTCATGATTTTGATTGATGATAACCGCGTGTGCCGCGTGTGTGTGTGTGTGTGTGTGGGTGTGTTTTATTACCTGTTTTACATTTATGGAGGCCCAGTGTGCTTACGGTTTTATTCAGTTATTAGTGTGCTTTTTCAGTGTGTTGTTGTTGTTGTTGTTGTTGTTGTTGTTGTTGTTGTTGTTGTTGTTGTTGTTTGTTTGTTTGTTTGTTTGCTTCAAATTGAAATTGTGAAGCGCATGGAGCCATTTAAACGGGACTCGGGCTTTAAATATAAAAAATAATTATCATTAGTAGTAGCAGTAGTAGTACAATGTAGTGAGTAGTAGTAGTACAATGTAGTAGTAGTAGTAGTAGTAGTAGTAGCAGTAGTAGTAGTGCTACTACTAGTAGTAGTAGTAGTAGTAGTAGTAGTAGTAGTAGTAGTAATAGTAGCTTACGGTAGAAGTAGGCCTAGTTCTTGTGCAAGACAGACTTGACGGATCTATAGTAACTAATTTACAAAACTGTTTACAGACACAGGAAGGAAGGTACTCGTATGTTGTAACCGTCTGGCAAGGTTGTCACGTGCACAAGTAATGCAGGTGACGTTCGGTTATTTGTCTTTTTACATTTAGTCAAGTTTTGACTAAATGTTTTAACATAGAGGGGGAATCGAGACGAGGGTCGTGGTGTATGTGTGTGTGTGTGTGTGTGTGTGTGTGTGTGTGTGTGTGTGTGTGTGTGTGTGTGTGTGTGTCTGTGTCTGTGTGTGTGTGTGTGTAGAGCGATTCAGACTAAACTACTGGACCGATCTTTATGAAATTTGACATGAGAGTTCCTGAGAATGATATCCCCGGACGTTGGTGGTGTTTTTTTCGATAAATGTCTTTGATGACGTCATATCCGGCTTTTTGTAAAAGTTGAGGCGGCACTGTCACACCCTCATTCAGTTTTCAATCAAATTGATTGACATTTTGGCAAAGCAATCTTCGACGAAGGCCGGACTTTGGTATTGCATTTCAGCTTGGTGGTTTACAAAATAATTAATGAATTTGGTCATTAAAAATCGGAAACTTGTCATTAAAATAAAATAAAAATTAAACGATCCAAAAACAATTTCATCTTATTCTTCGTCATTTTCTGATTCCAAAAACATATACATATGTTATATTTGGATAACAAACAAGCTCTGAAAATTAAAAATATGAAAATTATGATTAAAATTAATTGTCCGAAATCGATTTAGAAACAATTTCATCTTATTCCTTGTCGGTCCCTGATTCCAAAAACATATAGATATGATTATGTTTGGATTAAAAACAAACTCAGTACGCTAAAGAGAATAGAGATACAGAAAAGCGTGTTCCTACTCAGCGCGACCACTACCGCACTATTCTGGCTTGTCGATTTCACTGCCTTTGCCACGAGCGGTGGACTGACGAAACTATACGAGTATGCGGTCTTGGTGAAAAAATGCAGTGCGTTCAGTTTCATTCTGTGAGTTCGACAGCTTGACTAAATGTTGTTATTTCGCCTTCCGCGACTTCAAGTTGTTTTCTGTTTGTTTGGGTTTTTTTTTTTGTTTTTTGTTTTTGCTGTCTGATGTGTATCCCTGTGACTGTGTTTTATAACGCTTGGTTACACTCTTTACGACAGCATGGAGCATTACACCGGCGCATTACCTGTCAGTTCAGCATTGACCTCAGTCGGTGTTAGGATGTAGTCAGCCATCCTGAACGCGGGTAGTCAGCGTGTCATCTGATTGTCTAGTGCTCGAAGAAAAAGATAAAAACAGAATGAGGAAGTTGAGGGGGAAATGAAGAGAAAGAAGAATTAAAACGAATCAAACATACAACATTTTAGTGTATCAATACAGAAGGAAAATCCATTAAACTACCCGGCCGCAGCTGCTGCAGATATCCGCCGAGACTCAACAAATAAAGAGAAACCAGTCCTATGAATTCTCAGCATGCAGCCCATTAGTGCATGGACGACACTCGCTGCTTCACGACCGGTCAGTGTAGGGAGGTAAAGAGCTGCAATACTTGTAATTGGTACAGTGGAACCCCCCTTGTCAGACCTCCACAAATCTGAGAAAGTCAGGTCTTAAAAAGGAGGGAGTCTTAAAATGGAGGTACATTTAACGAGGTTATGAACAGAAAATCTGAAAATAGGGTCTTAAAAGGGAGGGAGTCTTTAACCGAGGGGCCTTAAAAGCGGGGTTTCACTGTGGTACAGTCAAACCTGCCCCGGCAATCACCTCTTGATAACGACCACCTGCCCTTTACGACCACACCGAAGGATCCCCTTATTCGAAGTTCTTTTCTATAAACTTCACCTTTCCATAGTGACCGGCACCTGTCTTTAGTAACGACCACATTAATTGGTTGGTCCCTTGCATGGTCGTTATGGACAGGTTCAATTGTAGTTCATATCACTGAGGCGTGATATTTTTTTCCCGAAGGATTTCAGCGTTGACGCCGACTTTGTGTGGTGTAGGTGGTGGTGGCAGCTTCAGTGCTGTTTTTATATTTAGTCAAGTTTTGACTAAATATTTTAACATCGAGGGGGAATCGAGACGAGGGTCGTGGTGTATGTGTTTGTGTGTGTGTGTGTGTCTGTCTGTCTGTGCGTGTGTGTGTGTGTGTGTGTAGAGCGATTCAGACTAAACTACTGGACCGATCTTTATGAAATTTGACATGAGAGTTCCTGGGAATGATATCCCCGGACGTTTTTTTCTTTTTTTCGATAAATACCTTTGATGACGTCGCGTCATATCTGGGTTTTTGTAAAAGTTGAGACGGCACTGTCACACCCTCATTTTTCAATCAAATTGATTGAAATTTTGGCCCAGCAATCTTCGACGAAGGCCGGACTTCGGTATTGCATTTCAGCTTGGTGGCTTAAAAACTAATTAATGACTTTGGTCATTAAAAATCTGAAAATTGTAAAAAAAAAATAATTTTTAAAACGATCCAAATTTACGTTTATCTTATTTTTCATCATTTTCTGATTTCAAAAATATGTACATATGTTATATTTGGATAACAAACAAGCTCTGAAAATTAAAAAATAAGAAAATTATTATTAAAATTAAATTTCCGAAATCGATTTAAAAACAATTTCATCTTATTCCTTGTGGGTTCCTGATTCCAAAAACATATAGATGTGATATGTTTGGATTAAAAACACGCTCAGAAAGTTAACAAGTCGCGTAAGGCGAAAATACAACATTTAGTCAAGTAGCTGTCGAACTCACAGAATGAAACTGAACGCAATGCAACGCAGCAAGACCGTATACTCGTAGCATCGTCAGTCCACCGCTCACGGCATAGGCAGTGAAATTGACAAGAAGAGCGGGGTAGTAGTTGCGCTGGGAAGGATAGCATGCTTTTCTGTACCTCTCTTCGTTTTAACTTTCTGAGCGTGTTTTTAATCCAAACATATCATATCTATATGTTTTTGGAATCAGGAACCGACAAGGAATAAGATGAAAGTGTTTTTAAATTGATTTGGAAAATTTAATTTTGATAATAATTTTTATATATTTAATTTTCAGAGCTTGTTGTTAATCCAAATATAACATATTTATATGTTATTGGAATCAGCAAATGATGGAGAATAAGATGAACGTAAATTTGGATCGTTTTATAAAACATTTTTTTTTTTTTACAATTTTCAGATTTTTAATGACCAAAGTCATTAATTAATTTTTAAGCCACCACGCTGAAATGAAATACCGAAGTCCGGGCTTCGTCGAACATTACTTTACCAAATTTTCAACCAATTTGGTTGAAAAATGAGGGCGTGACAGTGCCGCCTCAACTTTCACGAAAATGACGGATGTAGTGTCCTCAATCTGAAACTGGTTTCTGTACCTGATAGTTGTAAGCCAGTGATAATGTAGTTCTACTAGATTCCGGTATTAAGGCAGACCCGGTATTAAGACAGACAAGATGGCTGCACGATTATCCATGTAAACAATGTACCATACCTCCAAAGAAAAGAACCCTTACAGTATTCTGAAACACACTAGCTGTGTTAGTACGTGTTGTATGCGTGTGTGAGAGTTCCACCTACACACTACACTACACCACTACATCTGGCGACGAGGATGTCATAATTCTGAAATAATTCATCATTGGCTTTCTGTACTGCTAAACATTAACAATGCTTTATAGCTGTTCATTCAAATAATTGACCAACATGATTATGACTTGAATCATACACTGTTAGATATCAAACAGAATGTCATGTTCTATATTGTCAATAAAACACTTGATGGTGATTCACTCAAGTTGATATGAACTTCATGTATTGTTTATCGTCCGGAATGTCACTCAGCGTTTCCTCAGCACAGGTTATTTATACATTGATTAAATTGACTAGAATGGGAGATTACAAACACAGGGTGACTAGACGTCGAAGTAATACTGAAAGGTTCAGCTTAGCTGCAATCAAGTCATTCGAAAACCGAAAATTGCTAGAAGAAAATAAGAAATGATTACTGTCTTTCTGTCTGGATTTTCCTTCTAACTGAGACTTTACATTATGCAAGTTTTGATTGTTCAGGGAACATAGTCCTTGAGGTAATGGGGTTTCTTGCGGATTTTCTGTGAGGGGTTGCTGGTACTGTCATCACTGGAGATGTTGGGGTCTTCTTCTTCTCTCCCTTCTTCATCAAGACGCTGTGGGGGGTCTATTGTCTTCTGAGGTGCAGGCGGGACTATTTTGAAAAAGGATGAATTTCTGGTGACTTGCCGATCATCAGAAGCAGCAGTCAGCATGGAGCCCTTCTTCGCTGTTACTTCCAGGGGTGCTGGGTTGTAGTAGGGCGTCAGCTTGGAGTCTCGCTTCTGTCTCACGAGGACAGTGTCTCCCACTTGGATTGGTGAGTCAGCTGCATGGCGGCGGGCGTCAGCGTAGACCTTCATCTTTTTCTTCATGACACCATCGTGTTGACGGATGGTGTCGTCCAATGGTGAAGTTGCGTTGTCTTCCAGTTGGGGAAGTTGCGTTTTAAGCTTTCGCCCAAGTAGAACTTCTGCGGGGCTGGTACCGGTGCTGCAGTGAGGAGTAGCTCGGTAACTGCGCAGAAACTTATACAGTTCTTGGCGCCACACCTTTCCTTCAACTTGCGCTGCCTGGATTGTTTTCTTCAGCATAGGCATGCAACGTTCGGCACCACCATTAGCTTGAGGCCACAGGGGGGTTATGGTCCTGTGCTTGAAGCCAAGGTAGCCTGCAAAGCGTTCAAAGTCACTGCCGTTGAAGGGGGGGCCATTGTCTGATTTGACGACGTCAGGAATGCCAAACCGGGAGAAAATGGCGTCGAGCTTGGGAATGACGGCCTTTGCTGATGTTGATGTTAATATCTCAACTTCTGGAAATCGTGAGTAGTCATCAGTGACGACAAGCAGATATTCTCCGGAAGGGAATGGTCCGGCGAAGTCGATGCTGACTTCAGACCAGGGATGCCGGGGCAGTGTGGTCATTTTCAGGGGCTCAGATGGGTGACTTGGGGTTGTGGACAAGCATGCCAGGCAGGACTTGACTTTATTTTCCACCAGTTGATCCATCTGCGGGAACCACACCTTCTCACGCAGGAGGCCCTTGGTTTTGATGATTCCTTGGTGACCTTCGTGAGCGATGTCTACTGTTCGCTGCTGGAGAGCTTGAGGAATCACGATGCGTTGGTTGCGTAGGAGAATACTGTGTTCTTCGCTGACAGATAGTTCGTCTCTGACTCGCTTGAAAATCTGGAACGCGGAGCTGTTGACGGCGGTATCTGTAGGGGGATGCCATTGGTTGTACTGAATGGCGTTGATCACTGCAAGTAGAGTCTTGTCTTTGCTCGTCGCAGCGGCAACTTCAGCGAGCGTCATCGCCTTGGGGATTGTGTGATCGATCAGGAATCTGATGTATTCTTCAGCCACCTTTGACGCATGTGTCGACTGTGCATCTGATGCTTGGACAGGGTGTCGGCTGAGGAAGTCTGCAGGATTCTTGCTGCCAGGCTGATACTGCAGCGTAAAGTTGTAACTCTGGAGGCGTAGGTTCCAACGCTCAATACGGGCTGACGTTCTTGACGTTGGTGAGTTGTAGATGACCTCCAGTGGCTTGTGGTCGGAGATGACAGTGAATTGACTTCCGTACAGGTAGAGGTGGAAATGTTCACATGCCCACACCACAGCTAGGGCTTCTCGCTCCGTTTGAGAGTACCTGGACTCTACGTCTGTGAGTGCGCGGCTGGCGTATGCAACGATGTGTCGAATATCTTTCTCATCGCGCTGGGCGAGGACAGCTCCAACACCGTTGGGGCCAGCGTCAACCACAACTTCTGTTGCCAGGTCAGGACTGAAGTAGGCCATGACGGTTGAGCTGGTTAGACGTGCCTGCAATTCTTGGACTGCTTTCTGGTGATCAGATGTCCAGTCCCAGGGAACGTCGTTGCGCGTCAGATCACGGAGAGGCTTGGTGATATTCGCATAGTCTGGAATGAAGCGAGCGATGTAGTTGGTCAGTCCAAGAAAGCTCCGTACCTCTTTGGCGTTGGCGGGAGTAGATGCCTTTTGGACTGCTTCTACTTTCTTGGGGTCTGGAGAGATGCCATTCTTTCCGAAGATGCAGCCGTAGAATTCAATGGAATCTTTGTTGAATTCACATTTCTTGTCATTCAGTGTCAGATTTCTCTCTCTGAGACGGTCGAAAACCTGCCTCACTGTCTTGTCGTGCTCCGCTTGCGTCTTCCCGTAGATCATGATGTCGTCGCTTGTGTTTAGAGCATCAGGTATGTCAGTCAGCATCTCCGAGATGTGATTCTGGAAAATTTCTGCTGCACTGGTCACACCAAAATTAAGCCTCTTGTAGCGCCTGAGTCCGACATGCGTTGAGAATGTTGTCATGTTCCTGGACTCTTCTTCTAGTTCAAGCTGGTGGTATCCAGAATTCAGATCCAGCTTGCTGAAAACTGTGGCTTCATTGAGTCTCATGAGGATGTCGTCGATGGTCGGCATTATGTGTCTGGTGCGTTTGATTGCCTGATTCGGTAGGCGCATGTCCACACATATTCTTATTTCGTCCGGCTTCTTCGGCTTTGGTGCCGCGACAATTGGAGATACCCATGGGGTAGGTCCATCGACTTTCTCGATGATGTCGAGGTTTTCAAGACGCTCCAGTTCTTGCTCAACCTTCTTTCGTAGATGGTAAGGTATGCGTCGATGTGGTTGTGCTGTTGGTTGCACAGACTCGTCAACGTACAGCTTGACCTTGACGTCTTTCATCTTGCCCATGCCTGTGAAGAGGTCGCTGTATTCAGTGCGTAGCCCGTTGGTCGCTTCGCCTGAAGTAGAGAAGGCAAAGCTGATGAGGTTAAGCTTTTGGGCGGTTTCCGCACTCATCAGGTTGTTGCCGACAGCTCCGTCGCAGGATTTCACGATGTAAAATACGGCAGAGGTTTGAATGTCCTTGAACCTCACCGTAAGGACGGCTTGACCTCGTACCGGAAGCGGGGTACGTGATCCATAGGCGTATATCGCTGGACATGACGCAGATGAAGTTAGCTTGCGACGTGACGACTGGATGCTCTCAAAAGCCTGTTCTGTCAGGATGTTGACCGACGCTCCGGTGTCCACGATGAAAGGTATCTTCCCACCTTCGATGTTGACACTGACTGTAGGCGTGCTCATTCGCTTGTGTGAGACACCGAAGACATATTCTTCGTCAGATGAGAACTGTGCATCACTAGGGGGCTGTTCTTGGATGCTTCGGACGTGCCTTGGTCTGTCAGACTTCTTGTGTGATCTGCAGACTGATGCGTAGTGTCCTTTCTTGGTACACAGCCGACAATCTTTATCCTTTGCTGGACACTTGTCTCTGGGATGTGGTCGTCCACCACACCACCCGCAGCTGCCTGAACTGCGTTCATCTGTTGAGCGTATTTGCTGATTGTTGCTTCTAACATGGGAGCTTGGTCCATGTCGTTGTCCTCCTCTTCTTTTGTTGAAGGGTTGGTGGTGACTGCCATGGTTGACAGCGTTGACAGTTGATGTAGCAGTTCTGCCTTCCATCTGCATAGCTTGAGTGTCTGAAATCTCAAGAGCACGAGCTTGTTCCAACAGGGAGTGAAGCGTTGTGTCAGCATCACGGAGAGCACGTCTCCTAAGTCGCTGAGAGATGCATCCCTGCAGGATTTGGCTCTTGACTTCTCTGTCAGTGTTCTCAAAACTGCAATTCGCTGCTTGCAGACGAAGTCTTGTGTAAAAACTGTCTATGGTCTCACCGGAGTTTTGGGTCACTTGGCGAAACTTGAATGTCTCAAAGTCCACATTGCGTTTTGGAGTAAAGTGTTGGGTCAGGGAGGCGACTGTTGTTGCGTACGCTCCCTGGTCGCCCTGCTGTTCATCCGACATGCTGTCGTATATGTCGAACACTTCTTCTCCTGCATAATGCAGTAGTAGAGCCTTCTTTCTGTTGTTGTTGGTAATATTGAGACCAGTCATCAACAGTTCAAACCTTGCCAGCCACTTCTTCCATCTTGTGCCAGCGGTCGCCTCTTCCGAGTGCACTGGAAATTTGTCAAAGTGGGGAAGTGCTGTAGCCATTGTAATTGTTCGCCGACGCACGTGGTGTTTTGAAGTGCAGAACGATCGAATTTGTTTACCTGCTGTAAGTTCGAAATCCTCGTCGCCAGATGTAGTGGTGTAGTGTAGTGTGTAGGTGGAACTCTCACACACGCATACAACACGTACTAACACAGCTAGTGTGTTTCAGAATACTGTAAGGGTTCTTTTCTTTGGAGGTATGGTACATTGTTTACATGGATAATCGTGCAGCCATCTTGTCTGTCTTAATACCGGGTCTGCCTTAATACCGGAATCTAGTAGAACTACATTATCACTGGCTTACAACTACGTCATCAAAGACATTTATAAAAAAAATGAAAAAAACGTCTGAGGATATCATACCCAGGAACTCTCATGTCAAATTTCATAAAGATCGGTCCAGTAGTTTGGTCTGAATCGCTCTACACGCACGCACACACACACACACACACATACACCACGACCCTCGTCTCGATTCCCCCCTCGATGTTAAAACATTTAGTCATAACTTGACTAAATGTAAAAAGAATAGAGATAAAGAAAAGCGTGCTATCCTTCTCAGCGCAACTACTACCCCGCTCTTCTTGTCAATTTCACTGCCTTTGCATCGAGCGGTGGACTGACGATGCTACGAGTATACGCTCTTGCTGTAAAAATGCAGTGAGTTCAGTTTCATTCTGTGAGTTCGACAGCTACTTGACTAAATATTGTATTTTCGCCTTACGCGACTTGTTTGATGTTGTTGTTGTTTGATCAGTGTTGCTGCTGCGGCTGCTGTTGTCAGTTGTTGCAATTTTGCTGTTGTTGTTGTTGCTGTTGTTGTCGTCGACTTTGTCGTCGTCGTAGTTCATTGTTACTGATCTTTGTAATAAGTCATTGGAATGGCTCCTCTTTTGCACAGCGGCATGCTAGCACAAAAACTGAGTCGTTACTGTTATTATCATGCAGGGTTGCTGTCATTCACTGGCAGAACGGAGATGTTTGTACTTATAAGCAATAATAACAATCACCAGTGAGGTGTTTGTCATCGTCACTGTTAGGATTTGTATGAAAAAGTGACACTGAAGATCCTGCTTTTAGGGCCCAGCTTTGCTAGCCGCGACCCACCATACGATGGATTTATGGGGACTGAAGAAGAACGTGACTCTGACATGTCGACAACCATCGTTTTCTTTCATTTATTCTTTCTTTCTCTCTTACCTGCCGTCGTTTCTCTTTTCAGGCAGAATGTTTGACCAGAATCTTACCGATTACAGTGGCCCACGCCGCTCTGGCCAGCCCGGTGTAACACAAAATTTTTACACCACGAAAAATTTACTCCGGAGTAAATATTTCGTTCGAAATTTTTACTCCGAGTACACTTTTTGTACGAGAAAAAAACTCCCCAAGGCACGAAAAAATTACTCCCTCCACGAAATTTTTACTCCCCATTTTTACATTTAGTCAAGTTTTGACTAAATGTTTTAACGTAGAGGGGGGAATCGAGACGAGGGTCGTGGTGTATGTGCGTGTGTGTGTCTGTGTGTGTGTGTGTGTGTGTGTGTGTGTGTGTGTGTGTGTGTGTGTGTGTGTGTGTGTGTGTGTGTGTGTGTAGAGCGATTCAGACTAAACTACTGGACCGATCTTTATGAAATTTGACATGAGAGTTCCTGGGTATGAAATCCCCGTAAGATTTTTTTCATTTTTTTGATAAATGTCTTTGATGACGTCATATCCGGCTTTTCGTGAAAGTTGAGGCGGCATTGTCACGCCCTCATTTTTCAACCAAATTGGTTGAAATTTTGGTCAAGTAATCTTCGACAAAGCCCGGACTTCGGTATTGCATTTCAGCGTGGTGGCTTAAAAATTAATTAATGACTTTGGTCATTAAAAATCTGAAAATTGTAAAAAACAAAAATTTTTATAAAACGATCCAAATTTACGTTCATCTTATTCTCCATCATTTTTTGATTCCAAAAACATATAAATATGTTATATTTGGATTAAAAACAAGCTCTGAAAATTAAATATATAAAAATTATTATCAAAATTAAATTGTCGAAATCAATTTAAAAACACTTTCATCTTATTCCTTGTCGGTTCCTGATTCCAAAAACATATAGATATGATATGTTTGGATTAAAAACACGCTCAGAAAGTTAAAACAAAGAGAGGTACAGAAAAGCGTGCTATCCTTCTTAGCGCAACTACTACCCCGCTCTTCTTGTCAATTTCACTGCCTATGCCATGAGCGGTGGACTGACGATGCTACGAGTATACGGTCTTGCTGAAAAATGGCATTGCGTTCAGTTTCATTCTGTGAGTTCGACAGCTACTTGACTAAATGTTGTATTTTCGCCTTACGCGACTTGTTTTTACTTCCAGTAAAAATCTCGTACGCAAAAATGGGATGCGGGCGAAGGGATAATGCCAATAAGTGATCTCGCGCACACGAATGTCGCGCTACCCTCCTTCCACCCCTTCCACCACCAAGACTAACAGGGGACAAGGGAGTAAAAATTTCGTACACCTGGCATGGGAAGTTAAATTGCTCGTGTTGGGGTGAAGTAATTTATTCGTTATTTATTCGTCAGGGGAGTAACATTTTTGAACGAAATCAGTGTTTACTCGGAACTCACCTATCTTGGGGAGTAATTTTCTCGTGCAATGGGGGAGTGCTTTTTTTCGTAAAGGGAGTAACCTTTTCGTACGCAATGTTTACTCCGGAGTAAAAATCTCGTGGGAGTAATTTTCTCGTGTTACACCGGCTTTTACATTGGAAAACAAGTCGCGTAAGGCGAAATTACTACATTTAGTCAAGCTGTGGAACTCACAGAATGAAACTGAACGTAGTCCGCCGCTAGTGCAAAAGGCAGTGAAAGTGACGAGCCTGTTTGGCGCGGTAGCGATTGCGCTGTGCTTCATAGCACGCTTTACTGTACCTCTCTTCGTTTTAATTTTCTGAGCGTGTTTTTAATCCAAACATATCATATCTATATGTTTTTGGAATCAGGGACCGACAAGGAATAAGATGAAATAGTTTTTAAAACGATTTCGGAAATTTAATTTTGATGATAATTTTTATATTTTTAATTTTCAGAGCTTGTTTTTAATCCAAATATAACATATGTATATGTTTTTGGAATCAGAAAATGACAAAGAATAAGATGAAATTGTTTTTGGATCGTTTAATAAAAAAATAATTTTAATTACAAGTTTCCGATTTTTAATGACCAAACTCACTCATTAGTTTTTAAGCCTCCAAGCTGAAATGCAATACCGAAGTCCGGCCTTCGTCGAAGATTGCTGGGCCAAAATTTCAATCAATTTGATTAAAAAATGGGGGTGTGACAGTGCCGCCTCAACTTTTACAAAAAGCCGGATATAACATCATCAAAGATATTTATCGAAAAAATGAAAAAAACGTCCGGGGATATCATACCCAGAAACTCTCATGTCAAAATTAATTTCATAAAGATCGGCCCAGTAGTTTAGTCTGAATCACTCTACACACACACACAGACAGACAGACAGACAGACACACACACATACACCACACCCTCGTCTCGATTCCCCCCCTACGTTAAAAAATGTAGTCAAAACTTGACTAAATGTAACAAGTCGCGTAAGGCGTAAATACAATATTTAGTCAAGTAGCTGCCATTTTTCAGCAAGACCGTATACTCGTAGCATCGTCAGTCCACCGCTCATGGCAAAGGCAGTGAAATTGACAAGAAGAGCGGGGTAGTAGTTGCGCTAAGAAGGATAGCACGCTTTTCTGTACCTCTCTTTGTTTTAACTTTCTGAGCGTGTTTTTAATCCAAACATATCATATCTATATGTTTTTGGAATCAGGAACCGACAAGGAATAAGATGAAAGTGTTTTTAAATTGATTTGGACAATTTAATTTTGATAATAATTTTTATATATTTAATTTTCAGAGCTTGTTTTTAATCCGAATATAACATATTTATATGTTTTTGGAATCAGCAAATGATGGAGAATAAGATAAACGTAAATTTGGATCGTTTTATAAATTTTTATTTTTTTTTACAATTTTCAGATTTTTAATGACCAAAGTCATTGATTAATTTTTAAGCCACCAAGCTGAAATGCAATACCGAACCCCGGGCTTCGTCGAAGATTACTTGACCAAAATTTCAACCAATTTGGTTGAAAAATGAGGGCGTGACAGTGCCGCCTCAACTTTCACGAAAAGCCGGATATGACGTCATCAAAGACATTTATCAAAAAAATGAAAAAAACGTTCGGGGATTTCATACCCAGGAACTCTCATGTCAAATTTCATAAAGATCGGTCCAGTAGTTTAGTCTGAATCGCTCTACACACACACACAGACACACACACACACACACACACACACACACACACACACACACATACACCACGACCCTCGTCTCGATTCCCCCCTCTACGTTAAAATATTTAGTCAAAACTTGACTAAATATAAAAAGCATTCCTCCACATAGTCACAAACCAAGAATTAAGTGCGTAGGTGCTCTCAATGTACAGTGGTCATTTTTATATTTAGTCAAGTTTTGTTATATTTAGTCAAGTTTTGACTAAATATTTTAACATCGAGGGGGAATCGAAACGAGGGTCGTGGTGTATGTGCGTGTGTGTCTGTGTGTGTGTGTGTGTGTGTGTGTGTGTGTGTGTGTGTGTGTGTGTGTGTGTGTGTAGAGCGATTCAGACTAAACTACTGGACCGATCTTTATGAAATTTGACATGAGAGTTCCTGGGTATGAAATCCCCGAACGTTTTTTTCTTTTTTTTGATAAATGTCTTTGATGACGTCATATCCGGCTTTTCGTGAAAGTTGAGGCGGCACTGTCACGCCCTCATTTTTCAACCAAATTGGTTGAAATTTTGGTCAAGTACTCTTCGACGAAGCCCGGGGTTCGGTATTGCATTTCAGCTTGGTGGCTTAAAAATTAATTAATGACTTTGGTCATTAAAAATCTGAAAATTGTAAAAAAAAAAAAAATTTTATAAAACGATCCAAATTTACGTTTATCTTATTCTCCATCATTTGCTGATTCCAAAAACATATAAATATGTTATATTCGGATTAAAAACAAGCTCTGAAAATTAAATATATAAAAATTATTATCAAAATTAAATTTTCCAAATCAATTTAAAAACACTTTCATCTTATTCCTTGTCGGTTCCTGATTCCAAAAACATATAGATATGATATGTTTGGATTAAAAACACGCTCAGAAAGTTAAAACAAAGAGAGGTACAGAAAAGCGTGCTATCCTTCTTAGCGCAACTACTACCCCGCTCTTCTTGTCAATTTCACTGCCTTTGCCATGAGCGGTGGACTGACGATGCTACGAGTATACGGTCTTGCTGAAAAATGGCATTGCGTTCAGTTTCATTCTGTGAGTTCGACAGCTACTTGACTAAATATTGTATTTTCGCCTTACGCGACTTGTTACATTTAGTCAAGTTTTGACTAAATGTTTTAACATAGAGGGGGGAATCGAGACGAGGGTCGTGGTGTATGTGTGTGTGTCTGTCTGTGCGTGTGTGTGTGTAGAGCAATTCAGACCAAACTACTGGACCGATCTTTATGAAATTTGACATGAGAGTTCCTGGGAATGATATCCCCGGACGTTTTTTTTTCGTTTTTTCCGATAAATAGTTTTGATGACGTCATATCCGGCTTTTTGTAAAAGTTGAGGCGGCACTGTCACACCCTCATTTTTCAATCAAATTGATTGAAATTTTTGTAAAGCAATCTTCGACGAAGGCCGGACTTCGGTATTGCATTTCAGCTTGGTGGCTTAAAAATTAATCAATGACTTTGGTCATTAAAAATCTGAAAATTGTAATAATTTTGTTTTTTATATCAAACGATCCAAATTTACATTCATCTTATTCTACATCATTTCCTGATTCCCAAAACATATAAATATGTTATATTTGGATTAAAGACAAGCTCTGAAAATTAAAAATATAAAAATTATGATTAAAATTCAATTTCCGAAATCGATTTAAAAACAACTTCATCTTATTCCTTGTCGGTCCCTGATTCCCAAAACATATAGATATGATATGTTTGGATTAAAAACACGCTCAGAAAGTTAAAACGAAGAGAGGTACAGTAAAGCGTGCTATGAAGCACAGCGCAACCGCTACCGCGCCAAACAGCCTCGTCACTTTCACTGCCCTTTGCACTAGCGGCGGACTACGGTCATTGTGAAAAAATGCAGTGCGTTCAGTTTCATTCTGTGAGTTCCACAGCTTGACTAAATGTAGTAATTTCGCCTTACGCGACTTGTTTTTAATTTTGTAAAAGGCACTTGCGTCTCTTTCGAAAATTGATTCATCAAAACTTGAAAGTCCAACTCACCACAGTAAGGAGTCAAGGTGTTGATTGTTAGTATACGACCAAGTGGGGGGGTGTTCTTATCCCATCTAACAGCCTGGCCAAATCTGAGACAGTGAGCTAGGCGAACTGTGTTCACCAGGCGGAGCGCGCCTTTTTTAAGCAACCCCGACTCTTGTAAGTCTTCAGTAGCCTGACACACCAGAGCTAAGCTCTAAAACATTACTATAGATGCTGCCTCTAGCCCTATTACCTAGAATTCCTAGGTACCGCCGGGGTCACTGACCTGACTGCGGTAATTTACTAATTGCTGTAATGACATTCCGCCGAGAGACGATTCCAAACGCTGCCGAGCTAATCATATAAATTATCCTCGGGGTGTTTTGTGTGGAGAGAACTGTGTTACTTGATTAATTAGCTGTTGTTACTGAAAATGTTTGTCTGCATTTCCCGTCTCAGACAGAGACAGACAGACCGATAGACGGAAAGATAGACAGAATCATAGAGACAGCGAGACAGACCTTCTTGTAAAAACAGTTCTGGCCAGGCTTCTACATGGGATAAGAACATCGATCCCTTTCCTTGGATACTACCCCCCCCCTCCCCCCCCCTCCCCCCCCCCTCCCCACCAAACAAAAAAAATCTCGAATCTCGACTGCTTCTTGTACAGAGTTCGACCTTGTTTAATGAACTAATTTGAGAAAACGCCACTTGCGTCCGTTTAGAAAACAATTCGTCACAAATTGCTCACTCTGCACAGAGAGCAGCCGGACTGCTGATTCTTGGTATGTGTCCCAATGGAGAAGGAGTGGTCTTATCCTGTTAAAAGCCTCACCAGAGCTTAGATAGTGAGTCGAACTGTTAAATTTACACGGGAAGGGAGTGTGCACCCCACAGCCCCCTTTGTCCCCAAACCTCTGTCTCACGATCTTAGTTTTTAACCCTTGTCCCACTTTCTCACTCTTTCTAGTTCCCCCCCCCCCCCCCCCACTCTCTCTCCCTCTCTTGCATCAGTGCAAATGCAATCTACCCTTTAATGCTTTAACTCACGTCAAATTAACTCCCTTTTTTTTACGATCGTATAAGCAATGTATTGTATGTACTTGTATAATGTGTTGTTACTTCAGTTTATCTATAGACATGTAGCAATTGTTTTCTTTACTTGTTTATTCTTTAGCCATTATAGACCAGTCCCTCTTTAGGGCGAGGGCCAGATGTAAAAAAGCAGATCACTGCTAGGTCTATAACCCTCGTTAAATAAAGTGTTGTTCTTGTTCTTGTCCCCCCCCCCTCTCTCTCTCTCTTCCTCCCTCTCTCTGTCTTACTTTTTCTGTATGCACAACGTGAGTGTTTCAAGTTCTTTATTGGAGACACGTATATGTATCAAGGTCTTTCCAGTAGGCCTATTACGTCAAGTTTGCACGGAAGGGGGGCCATTAAACGACTTGCATTTGAAAGGAGAGCACGTTGCTCGCGATGATTCACCCCTGAAGACGAAATGTGGCTGCCTGGCCCGGGACTGAGGACGTACATGCAGGCGCTGACATTTCCTGTCATATGCCTAAAGTTGACACGCTCAAATCTTAGTAGAAACATAAATAAATAAAGTAGATACTGAGATGTACACAAAATCATAAATAAATGAATAAATGGAAGATGGATGACACATGCACAAGCAAATACATGAATACATGGTAGGTTGGTTGTTGGTTTTAACGTCCTTAAAAAAAAGTAAGCTATATGTCCTACATGCGTAGACAGACTGCCCATGTCACAACAAAACCATATTTCTACATGTGTGTGTATCATGTAAATGTGCATGGTCACTCGTTGTTTTCTCAGATATTGAAAAGTTCGCATTAGCTCGCATTTCAATTCATGTATTTAAAAAAAAAAAAAAAAGGCGAGTAAACAGGGTACCACACAGGAAACCATATAGTATATTGTAAAAACAATCATGATGAAGTAAATAAAAATAAACATAAACTGAGTAGACAAAGAATCAAAACTAAAGTATTATCAATTTCATAATGTTTCCCTGAAGAAAACCAAAACCAAAACCAAACGAGATGTACCTAGTTTCTAGTTATCGAGGCATCTCGAGAGCACTATTATTATTCTCTTATTCTCTTTATTATTCTCTTTATTTATATACTATACTACTGTCAACGAACCGTGATTAAGACTGACGTTTACCGTTAGTACCATGACCTAGATCTGCATGTATTGTGATTGAGTCAACGTTTGTTATGTGCAAACAATCATTCAGTCAACTTCGTCTTGCGTGTGACGGTGTGTGCGAAGGAAATTTGAGTAACTTTAGTTGTACGTAAGGATACCTCGAATGCTGTACAGGTAACTGAACCGATAAAACACAGATGAAAGTAGCACAGTTTATTTGCCGCTGAGGATTTGTGGTCTCTTTTTACATTTAGTCAAGTTTTGACTAAATGTTTTAACGTAGAGGGGGGAATCGAGACGAGGGTCGTGGTGTATGTGCGTGTGTGTGTGTGTGTGTGTGTGTCTGTCTGTGTGTGTGTGTAGAGCGATTCAGACTAAACTACTGGACCGATCTTTATGAAATTTGACATGAGAGTTCCTGGGTATGATATCCCCATACGTTTTTTTCAATTTTTTGATAAATGTCTTTGATGACGTCATATCCGGCTTTTCGTGAAAGTTGAGGCGGCACTGTCACGCCCTCATTTTTCAACCAAATTGGTTGAAATTTTGGTCAAGTAATGTTCGACGAAGCCCGGACTTCGGTATTGCATTTCAGCTTGGTGGCTTAAAAATTAATTAATGACTTTGGTCATTAAAAATCTGAAAATTGTAAAAAAAAAATTTTTTTTAAAAACGATCCAAATTTACATTCATCTTATTCTCCATCATTTGCTGATTCCAAAAACATATAAATATGTTATATTTGGATTAAAAACACGCTCTGAAAATTAAATATATAAAAATTAATATCAAAATTAAATTTTCCAAATCAATTTAAAAACACTTTCATCTTATTCCTTGTCGGTTCCTGATTCCAAAAACATATAGATATGATATGTTTGGATTAAAAACACGCTCAGAAAGTTAAAACAAAGAGAGGTACAGAAAAGCGTGAGCACTATCCTTCTGAGCGCAACTGCTACCCCGCTCTTCTTGTCAATTTCACTGTCTTTGCCGTGAGCGGGTGACTGACGATGCTACGAGTATGCGGTCTTGCTGCATTGCATTGCGTTCAGTTTCATTCTGTGAGTTCGACAGCTACTTGACTAAATGTTGTATTTTCGCATTACGCGACTTGTTTCATCAGTTGATTCACTTGTTTCCGATTTTCTGTCACCTTTTTGTGTCCGAGTCTCCCCAGTCAAAGATTAATAGTAGCTGCATTATTACTTACTTTCAAGAAACTCCTTCCCGTGATAACAGTGTAGCTCACTTTCTCAGATGTGGCCAGGCTCTTGCATAGGATACGACCATCACTGCACTTGGACACATACCAACAATCAACATCATGGCTGCTTCCTTTGAAGATCAATCAATGAGGCTTATCAATCAATGAGGCTTATCAATCAATGAGGCTTATCAATCAATGAGGCTTATCAATCAATGAGGCTTATCAATCAATGAGGCTTATATCGCGCATATTCCGTGGGTACAGTTCTAGGCGCTCTGCAGTGATGCCGTGTGAGATGAAATTTTATACGGCCAGTAGATTGCAGCCATGTCGGCGCATATTTACCTTTCACGGCCTTATTCCAAGTCACACGGGTATGGTAGACAATTATTAACTGTGCCTAAGCAATTTTGCCAGGAAAGACTCTTTTGTCAATCGTGGGATCTTTAACGTGCACACCCAATGTAGTATACACGGGGGGTGGTTCGGACACCGAAGAGAGTCTGCACACAAAGTTGACTCTGTGAAATAAATGTCCGCCGAACCTGGGATCGAACTCGCGTGGAGTGGATTTTCAATCAATCAATCAATCAATCAATCAATCAATCAATCAATCAATATGAGGCTTATATCGCGCGTATTCCGTGGGTACAGTTCTAAGCACAGGGATTTATTTTTTTATTTTTTTAAATTTTCATTTTATGCAATTTATATCGCGCACATATTCAAGGCGCAGGGATTTATTTATGCCGTGTGAGATGGAATTTTTGTACACAATACATCACGCATTCACATCGGCCAGCAGATCGCAACCATTTCGGCGCATATCCTACTTTTCACGGCCTATTATTCCAAGTCACACGAGTATTTTGGTGGAAATTTTTATCTATGCCAATACAATTTTGCCAGGAAAGACCCTTTTGTCAATCGTGGGATCTTTAACGCGCACACCCCAATGTGGTGTACACGAAGGGACCTCGGTTTTTCGTCTCATCCGAAAGACTAGCACTTTAACCCACCACCTAGGTTAGGAAAAGGGGGAGAAAATTGCTAACGCCCTGACCCAGGGTCAAACTCGCAACCTCTCGCTTCCGAGCGCAAGTGCGTTACCACTCGATCGGCCACCCAGTCCTCATTTTTGTGGATGAGTTAATTTCGCAAAAGGACACTTGTGGCTTTTAAAAAATCAATTCATTTAAAACTTGCACTCTAGACAGACAAAAGCCAGGATGTCGATTTCGGTATGTGTCCAAGTGGAGGGATGTTCGTATCCTACGTTAAAGCTTGGCCAGAGTGTGCGCCGAATCGTTTACACGGGCAGGACTATGTCTTTCACCTCAAATCTAAAACTTCGCAAGTCGAGCCAAGGTGATGAGTTGCAAAATCGGGTCGTGAACTCAGGAGTCACCGGCTGAACACGATGTACCTAGGTTCATGATGTACCTAGTTTCATGAGGCCTAAAACAAAAACAGGTGTGGTTACGGTAACCCGACCTACCCTATTTTTAGGGGCCGACCCTATAACTTTTTTTTACATTTGTCAAAATGTGTGCCTAGTTTCATGATGTTCCTAGTTTCATCTTCAATAAATTGTGTGCAACGGAGAGAGCCAGTCAGTGTATTTAAAAACAAGTCGCGTGAAGCGATATATCCAATTAATTTAGTCAAGCTGTCGGCATCAAAGTAACAGATTAACACCAAAACACAGTCATCGCCGAGATGACCGAAGAGAGTTTATCTGGGCACTGGACTTGACTTTTACTGGAAAGGCGTTAAACCAAAACAATGTCACGTTAGACTTCTAAGTCTTCTTTTGCTCCAAACACAAAATTGGAGACATACTCAGTGTCTTTGTTAGGATTTAAATATATGTTTTGAACTGACACACCCAAGCCAAGAATCGGGCGGCGGAGGTGTTTCTCTCGGGATTCCAGGCACGGAGCTGGAGGCGCACGCTCGGTATAGCCTTGACTATACGAGGTGTAAACAGCAGCGATCAGCCATCTGTGCTGCATACTGACATAATGTCTACAGCGGAGAAGAGAACGAAAATGGATACAGAGGGTGCTAGGGGAATCGCACCCCCTGAAGACTTGGGCTGGTCAGCAGACGACTTCAACATGGAGGTTGTGGTCGTTCCTGGAAGCACTGACCAACAGAACTCAGCGCATGTTGACCTCGCCTTTCACCAACACGTAAGCGACTGGGCTGATTAATTTGCCAGCCAGTATTCTTTCTTTCTTTATTTGGTGTTTAACGTCGTTTTCAACCACGAAGGTTATATCGCGACGGCCAGCCAGTATCACTGTGTGTAGAACAATGCAAGTTTGATTCACTCATGACTTTCTCTTCAGAAACGGCATAGTCCTCACTCGACTATATCAATCCGTTTATCTCAGAGGCATTTGATGGTTGCATCCGGTATATCCGTTTTAAGCAAAGAATTCTATTTTTATTTTAATCTGCTGCTGTTGCAGAACCACTCTTATTCATGGGTCATTTCTGATCTTTCTTCTTCTTTTTTTTTGGGGGGGGGGGTAGTATTTTGCAAGTGCAGAGTTACTAGCTAAATTTTAAAAAAAATCAAGAACATTGTATTGCATTTTGACGAAACCATCTGATGGAGTCTTTTCCTTTCCAAAAGAAAGGGCAACGGTCACTTAAAAAAAAACACAGCACTTTATTCGTTATTTATGGGAACTGTTTTATCTTTTTTCGTTTAGCCATTTTAATTCTTCTGTTAAACATCATCACCATCACCAGCAGCAATTTGATACATCAACTTTATCACCAGCAGCAATATATCATATTATTTTCTTCTTCTTTCTCCCTGGTTATTATTCGTGTGTTTCTGTACCAATCCCTCATATTCACTTGTATCTCTAATGATCTGGACAATATAGTCACTGCATGAATGATTGATTGATTGATTGATTGATTGATTGATTGATTGACTGATTGAATGGTTGAGTGATTGGTTGATTGATTGAGTTATTGATTGATTGATTGAGTTATTGATTGATTGATTGATAGATAGATTGATTGATTGATTGGTTGAATAAAAGAGTGAGTGAGTGAGTGAATCAGTCTGTCGGTCAGTCGGTCGGTCAGTCGGTCAGTCAGTCAGTCAATCAGTCAGTGTCTGAGTGTCTGAGAGTTAAAACCACGTGTCAAGGAAGATAGATGACAAGTCTTGTGTTCAGGAGACAGAAAAGGCTCCTGACCTCACGTCACCGAAGGATGACGTCACATTATCAAACGGGATAGCAGGAGACCATGATAATGATGGCAATACGATGACGTCATGTTGTTACGCGCTCTTCGCATGGCTTGCACCCCTCAAAGCAGCCCTACGTCATCACAGGTTGTTGCTCTATTTATAGCTTTCAATCTCATGAAATAAAATTGTTACTTAATAAGAATTCTTAGTTTCACTTGTTTGGTGTAATAAAAGTACACTTTCACTGTTTCGATTTTGCTTCATGATATGGTGCGCCAAATTGATATTACTATCGTTAACTGTTAGGCTATATAGGGTTTTGAAACTATCGTCAATGTTATTATAGAGTTTTGAAACTATCGTTAACTGTTATATAGAGTTTCGAAACTATCGTTAACTGTTATGTATAGAGTTTCGAAACTGTCGTTAGCTGTTATATAGAGTTTCTGAAACTCTATATAACAGCTTCCGATAGTTCTATCAAAAGCGCGTCGGTATCGTTCCCAAATGGGAAAACCCTGAAATGCCATTGCGAACCTGTCTTTTTGCTACGAAATGTACATTTCAACTAGAAACAAGGAAATCGGAAAGGAAGTTGAAAGTGATGCAAAAGTAACTGTGCCCGGCAAAGGGTATGTATTATAAACGCCTACGTTATTTTTAGAAACTCTCTATAACAGTTAACGTTAGTAATATCACTTGCGCGCACCATGCCGCCATTTTGCAAAACCCTCGTTATCTCTTATACATAGTTTTAGCAATAATGCGCACGGACGCGCTATTGATATAATTCTATTTAACAGTTAACAATAGTTTCGAAACTCTATATAACAGATAACGATAGGTTCGAAACTCTATATAACAGTTAACGATAGTTTCAAAACCCTATATAAGAGTTAACGATAGTAATATCAATTTGGCGCACCATATCATGATATCTATTATATCTGTTCTTCACTTTGACCGACTTTTTGAACCAGACTGCACAACCAATTACTAACAGCTAGCTTTTCCTTCTTATCCACCCAGAAGGTTATGCGTAGTGTACCCACATTCTTGCACACTGACCTTGGGGGGTCCCATCGCCGCTTAGTGTCACTGACATTATATTTCGTTATGTACACTGACACCTTAGAACCGACAGAGTTTACAAACACAAGACTTCAGTTTATGGAAGCCTGTTTTTACACACACATATATTCGGGGGTGTATAGGTTTCAGTGTGTGTGTGTGTGTGTGTGTGTGTGTGTGTGTGTGTGTGTGTGTGTGTGTGTGTGTCGGTGGGTGCGTGTGGGCGCGCGCGCGCGCGCGTGTGTGTGTGTGTGTGTGTGTGTGTGTCGGTGGGTGCGTGTGCGCGCGTGCGTGTTTGTGTGTGTGTGTGTGTGTGTGTCTGTGTCTTTCTGTCCGTCTTTCTTGTAGCCTGTGCAAACTTCCGCCGAAG
The DNA here is from genome assembly GCF_037325665.1 of Littorina saxatilis. NCBI lineage: Eukaryota > Metazoa > Mollusca > Gastropoda > Littorinimorpha > Littorinidae > Littorina > Littorina saxatilis. The sequence goes on along the minus strand of NC_090261.1, from coordinate 12,973,799 downwards.
TAAAAAAAAAAAAAAAAATCAGAAACAACTGTATTTTTTCTGTATTTTGGTGTGTCTTTGTTTTCACTTACAAATTTTTCATATCTTACTCAGAAGATGTTCAACAACATCAAAAACAATCCAGAAACAGAGACAAACTGCCAATAAAGTCCCAAAATCAAGAATTAAAAAAAGTTAGGTAATGGAACGTTTAATTGTCGACAAAACATGCAAGACATTCACTCGTGTTTTGTCAAAAACTAAACGTTCCTTTTAACCGACAACTTTTATGATAATCAAAATTTGATTGCACGACTACCGGTATACATTTCACAGGCCATTTGTGGGTCGCTGGGGGAGCCGACTATTCTTTGTGCTGTACGTGCTATACAGTGGCTTTGCGCTGTACCGTCAGTGGGGAACAGAGGCTGCTACCCGTCTTCTGCTGCTTCTTGTCATCGTCCTGTGGGTGTCGCTGGGCCGGCGTGTCTCCCCGCAACTCCTCAAGCGTCTGGGACCCGTGGTCACCCTCCAGCCGGAGAAGGGCCGCACGCTGAGAACAGTTGTTCGATGGTGAGGCACTGTGCATACCATACAATACAATACGATACGATACGGTACGATACGATACGATACGATACGATACGATACGATACGGTACGGTACGATACGACACGGTACGGTACGATACGATACGATACGATACGATACGATACAATACGGTACGGTACGGTACGATACGATACGATACGATACGATACGGTAGGGTACGATACGATACGATACGATACGATACGATAGGGTACGATACGATACGATACGATACGATACGATACGATACGATACGATACGGTTACGATACGATACGATACGATACGATACGATACGATACGATACGGTAAGGTACGATACGACACTACACGATACAATACGATACGGTACGATACGATACGGTACAATACAATTACAATACAATCACGATACGATACGATACGATACGATACGATATAATACAATTCAATACAATACAATTAATACAAGACAACGCAAGACAGGCAAGACAAGACAAAACAAGAAAATACAATACAATACAGATTGTTCCGATCTCCCAGGTCAACTTATGTGCAGACCTGCTAGTGCCTTATCCCCCTTCGTGTGTACACGCAAGCACAAGACCAAATGCGCACGGAAAAGATACTGTAATCCATGCCAGAGTTCGGTGGGTTATAGAAACACGAAAATACCCAGCATGCTTCCCCCGAAATCGACGTATGCTGCCCGAATGGCGGGGGTAAAATACGGCCGTACACGAAAAAGCACACTCGTACGAGTGTATTTGGCAGTCGCAGCCCACGAACGCAGAAGAAGGATCGCCAACAATAGAATGCTGTGTTTTAGACTGGGTGGCGTAACAGACTTGCAAGATTCTGTGAGAAAACCAAAATTCGTACACATTTGAACGACATACTGACTAGAACAATTTATAAGGATCCCTTCGACCTAAGCACAAAACAATCCATAACGTCTAACATTTTTCCCCTCAGGATTCTGTACGTTGTGGCGGCAGGTGGGGGTGTCGCCTACCTGGCGTTGGAGGTTGCTCCCAAAAAACCAAGCAACTTGCTGACACTGGGTGGCATCGCCCTGCTGCTGTTGGTCGGTCTGCTGCTCTCCACACACCCACACAGAGTACGTGCACTGTAGAAATTAGTTATTAGTTTGGGTGGTCTTTTAGCGTGAACAAACTATGATAACTTGCTGCCACACAGAGTACGTGCACTGTAGAAATTAGTTATTAGTTTGGGTGGTCTTTTAGCGTGAACAAACTATGATAACTTGCTGCCACACAGAGTACGTGCACTGTAGAAATTAGTTATTAGTTTGGGTGGTCTTTTAGCGTGAACAAACTATGATAACTTGCTGCCACACAGAGTACGTGCACTGTAGAAATTAAAATCTAAACAAAATCGCGTATTGGGCAGCGTTTTGCCGAAATCGCGTAAAGGCCTCTAAAACTTGGCTATTTCGCGAATTCGGCA
>NC_090261.1:12916781-12969281 GCF_037325665.1 Littorina saxatilis | reverse complement strand
GCGCCGAAATAGCTGCGATCTGCTGGCCGATGTGAATGCGTGATGTATTGTATAAAAAAAATTCCATCTCACACGGCATAAATAAATCCCTGCGCCTTGAATATGTGCGCGATATAAATTGCATAAAAAATAAAAAATAAATAAAATAAAATAAAATCCCTGCGCTTAGAACTGTACCCACGGAATACGCGCGATATAAGCCTCATATTGATTGATTGATAGAGTCCGTCAACGCTGCTGCCAACATCTTTCTTGGACTGGTGAGTATCGTTGGCGATCTTTGTCACGATTTCAATGTTGTACCAAAAATGTGTGCGGTAAAATGATGGACACCTCGCACTGTGTGAGTGTCGTTGACGATCTTTGTAAGGAGTGCACTCTGTGACTGATTTTGTTTTCGGGGAGAATTTGGACACTACGGCAAAAGAGTCGGTCACCGCGGCTTCCAAGATCTTCATCCGCATGGCAAGTTCACTGTGCCGGAACAGTGCAAAACGTCCAGCGCATACATTGTTATGCACTCAGAGAGAGAGAGAGAGAGAGAGAGAGAGAGAGGGAAAGAGAGAGAGAGAGCACCCATTGCACACCGGTTCGACCGAAGCTAAGTGAAGAATAAATTCCTGTTGTGCAGCGGGTTAAAGTATTCCCTCATACCTCGGAGATATACCTTCACTCGCTCGCAGCGACGTCACGTGACGGAAAGAATGTTATCACACCATTGAAATGACATTCTTTCCGTCCCCTATAGGCGACGAAATAGGTCAAATTTTGTGCACTTTTTAGTGGAAAATGCTTCGATGCCGGAGCGGGTACTGGACCCAGTGCCGTTGTAGTGCAAGTGCACTACAAAGGCACTGCACCCAGTGCCGATAAGCGACAGCATTCTGTTCCACCATCTAAAATGTCACGTGACGTCGCTGCGAGCGAGTGAAGGTATATCTCCGAGGTATGAGGGAATACTTTATCCCGCTGCACAACAGGAATTTATTTTTAACTTCTCTTCGGTCGTAGCGGTGTGTAATACCTCGAGAGAGAGAGAGAGAGAGAGAGAGAGAGAGAGAGAGAGAGAGAGAGAGAGAGAGAGATCATCAGTTCAGTAATAATCGGGTGAATAAATTCTGACTCTTTCGCAAATCACAGACGTTATTCAAGGGCTTATTCATCGTAAGTGTGTGCGTGTGTACATGTAGGCACGCGTCTGTGTGTTCCGGTTAAATTTGATCTCTCTCTCTCTCTCTCTCTCTCTCTCTCTCTCTCTCTCTCTCTCTCTCTCTCTCTCTCTCTCTCTCTCTCTCTCTCTCTCCGACCGATTAATTATTTAATTGATTGACTAATTGATTCGTCTCAAGCAGAATCGCCTTTTATTTTATTTGTCGGTCAAGTCATTCAGGTCAGAACTGTTCGCCGTTAGGACGGGAAGATTCTCCAGAATTTAATTATTTCACTGATTGATCGACTGATTAACTAACTAATGGATTAATTTAAGATTGATTTGTCTCAGGCAGAAGCACCCCTGCTGGTCAAGCCGTTCCTGAAAGATGTAACGGAGTCGGAACTGTTTGCAATCATGACGGGAGGATTCGCTAGTATCGCGGGGGCTATCATGGGAGCCCTGGTTGCTATTGGGGTCAGCATTTCTAATCTTTCTCAGCTTTTGGTTTGAAAGCTTGTAGAACTACTGTTTTGGCATGTCACAATTTTAATTTATCTTTATGACTTTGTTTGAAGCATGTTTAGGTTTCTCTGTGTTTGAGTATGCTTAAGTCAAAACGAAACGTTCACTAGAGCTTTGACCTAGCGGTTTTCGAAATGATAATGAGAAATGAACAGAATAGTAACTTAGCTCAGTTCGGCATTGCTTCTTCAATCTCCAAGAATAGGATATCTTTAAATTTGTTGCATCTTTGATCTCGCCATCTCTTAACTTTAAAGAAGACGTTTGAAATGGGAAAGTTAGTAGCCTATCCAGGGTTGGACCTAGTGCGTGAGAGGGAGGGGCTTCCAAAATAAGGCGTACAGGAAGAGTGCTGGCCAGGTTTGTTTGTTTGTTTGTTTGTTTGCTCAACGCCCAGCCGACCACGAAGGGCCATATCAGGGCGGTGCTGCTTTGACATATAACGTGCGCCACACACAAGACAGAAGTCGCAGCACAGGCTTCATGTCTCACCCAGTCACATTATTCTGACACCGGACCAACCAGTCCTAGCACTAACCCCATAATGCCAGACGCCAGGCGGAGCAGCCACTAGATTGCCAATTTTAAAGTCTTAGGTATGACCCGGCCGGGGTTCGAACCCACGACCTCCCGAACACGGGGCGGACGCCTTACCACTAGGGCTGGCCAGGTGGGCCTTCCCCCAAGATGCTATTGAAATTTAGCATTTGAAAAGGGAATTTTGTGTCTCTCCTTGGGAAAAACATAGTGCCGGGTAACGGAGCAGGACGGGGGGTGCTTCCGGAACCAAGGACCCCCCGATTTAGCATTTTAAAAGGGTATTTTGGGTCTCTCCTTGGGAAAAAGAAAATTTGCCGGGTAACGGGGCAGGAGGGGTGGGGTGCTTCCGGAACCCAGTCCCCCCCCCCTAGTTCTAGACCTGCTATCTGTTTCTGATGTCTTATTGGCAGATCCCGTCCAACCACATCCTAGCGGCTAGCGTCATGTCCGCCCCAGCGGCCCTGGGTGTGGCCAAAATCATGTGTCCAGAGACAGAGGGAGATAACAGTAGCACCACCAAGGACGCCTACAAAGTCAACTTGGGGTGGGTGTTTTTTTTTAAAGGAAAAGATCCTGTAATCCATGTCAGAGTTCGAGGGGTTAAAGAAACACGAAAATACCCAGCATGATTCCCCCGAAAGCGGCGTATGGCTGCCTGAATGGTGGGGTAAAAACGCCGATACACGTAAAAACCCACTTGTGCGAAAACATGAGTGAACGTGAGAGTTTTAGCCCATGAACGATGAAGAAGAAGAAGAAGAAGGGTTACTCCCCAAAACGGAGTAAGGCTACCTTAATGGTGGTGTAGGACGGTTATATACACACAAAAATCAACTCTCTGGAAATTCGAATCGGTCGGGACTGTATATTGGCTGATTTTAGCCTAAAATACCTGTTATGTTATTGTTATTGTTATTGTCCGTTATGCGTGATGATGAGGATGCTGCTGCTGATGATGATGATGGTGATGATGATGGTGATATTGATGGTGATGATAATGCTGATGCTGATGTTGGTGGTTGCGATGATGATGATGATGATGATGATGATGATGATGATGATGATGATGATGACGATGATAAGGACGATGATAAGGACGATGATGACAATGACAATGATGATGATGATGATGATGATGATGATGATGATGATGATGATGACGATGATTTCATGATGATGACTCTTGTGTGTTTTCAGAACGTCGACCAACCTCCTAGAGGCGGTGTCGCAGGCGGCTGTGATGGGTGTATCCATCATGGTGACAGTCAGCGCCAACGTCTTCATCTTCATGATCTTCCTCACCTTTGCCGACAACGTCTTCCAGTGGTTCGGCGAGCAGGTCGGCATCCACGACTTCCCCTTCACAGTAAGTCACATCATTTAAGGCGGCCCTTCATTGAGCCCGAAGTCGACTTCGCGAAGTCTTTTTACCAAACACTCAGGGCTAGAGCTTTGTGCGGTCAGTTTCGCGAAGTCTTTTTACCAAACACTCAGGGCTAGAGCTTTGTGCGGTCAGTTTCGCGAAGTCTTTTTACCAAACACTCAGGGCTAGAGCTTTGTGCGGTCAGTTTCGCGAAGTCTTTTTACCAAACACTCAGGGCTAGAGCTTTGTGCGGTCAGTTTCGCGAAGTCTTTTTACCAAACACTCAGGGCTAGAGCTTTGTGCGGTCAGTTTCGCGAAGTCTTTTTACCAAACACTCAGGGCTAGAGCTTTGTGCGGTCAGTTTCGCGAAGTCTTTTTACCAAACACTCAGGGCTAGAGCTTTGTGCGGTCCGTTTCGCGAAGTCTTTTTACCAAACACTCAGGGCTAGAGCTTTGTGCGGTCCGTTTCGCGAAGTCTTTTTACCAAACACTCAGGGCTAGAGCTTTGTGCGGTCAGTTTCGCGAAGTCTTTTTACCAAACACTCAGGGCTAGAGCTTTGTGCGGTCCGTTTCGCGAAGTATACTTCGCTTGGACGACCTCCCCCAGTTAATGCCTGTCCTCAATTGGACGACCTCCCCCAGTTAATGCCTGTCCTCAATTGGACGAGGTCGACTTCACAAAGCTTCCGGAACGAGAATTCGTGCCTTGATTGGACTACTTTCAGCATAGCTTCGCCAAGTCCAAGGGAACGCACTCTGCTCTTTGGGTCTTTCCTGGCAAAATTGTATAGGCATAGATAAAAATGTCCACCAAAATACCCGTGTGACTTGGAATAATAGGCCGTGAAAAGTAGGATATGCGCCGAAATGGCTGCGATCTGCTGGCCGATGTAAATACGTGATGTATTGTGTAAAAAATATTCCATCTCACACGGCATAAATAAATCGAATAAAATAAAAAAAATAAAATAAAAATAAATAAATAAATCCCTGCGTTGTACCCACGGAATACGCGCGATATGAGCCTCATATTGATTGATTGATTGATTGTACGTCCATCTTGAATCAAAAAAGCACTCTTCTTTCAAAAAGAACAACTTCGTCACAGCTACTCAACTCTCAACTCAACTCAAATTTTATTGGCTTCAATTTTCATGGAAGAATTTGTCTTGCGCTTGGGAGAAAGTAAGAGTATAACATATAAAAACAGCATTCATATCACATTTCATGTATCACACACAGTAATCACTAGTATAAGCCTACAATTATCACATTTGTACCTGTATCATACATGCAAATAAATAGTATCACATTTCCACGTATCACACACAATATATACATTACATAACATACAGCAAGCTTCCATCTCCCGCGCCCCCCCCCCCTCCCACACATACATATCCTCGCACGTGCGTCGACTCCATACAAATGACATCATCAGTCCATTAACTAAAATGCACAATGACTAGTAGTGGGTACATGATACTTAATACGTGCTCAACTAGACCTGCTAACTAAAATAATAACAGAAACAAAAACAAGGAATGGGCACAACATTTACACGTGTGTGACCTACTTACATCAGGTGCCTGTGATCTATAAATAACAATGATTGCGTTTAAAGTAAAACATGAATAATGCCGATGTTTACTAACAATGAATACATAACAACTAAGATAAGAATGTATGTGCTTTCATAATATGATTATTTTATAAAACACAGTGGGGAAATTTGGAAAATAATTTTTATACGAAACTGCGCACATCGAGTCGAGCTCTGTAGCGTGTGTGTTCGGAGGCAGGAGACACACATGGCTGTGGATATTAATTGTTCGGTGGATTAAAAAGGATACCCCGACTTCGGCAGGGCAGAAGGAGGTACAAGACGGTGTGCTGTATTGCTGTGTGTGTGTGTGTGCTGTGCAGACATTCTGTGTTATGTGCATGTTCTATTCTAGTCTGTCCGTAGGCTTCCTCTGAGGGCCTATTGTGTACAAGGGGAGGTCACTTCCGCCTTATAAACAAACACATGTGGAGACCCACAGAAATACCATAGCATCGTAATGAAAGAGGGCAAAAATACTGATAACAGCAAGGTAAGACAGGTCTAGGACATTATTTCTAGGACTGACTAAGCAATAGAACAACATCATGATCTTCATAAGCAATGATAGTGAGAACAAAACAAAATTCTTACTACGGCGTAGCTTCGCATGTCAAAACTTGCGAAGCGATGTAGTGGACGAAGTACTTCGCCGTAGCTGCGGGTTTTCGGTATAAAGACTTCGCGAAGCTTCGCGTAGTCGACTTCGTGCTCAATTAAGGACGGGTTTAAAGAGACGAATTTTCGTTCCGGAAGCTTCGCGCATGCTTTATGGACCCGGTAGCGATTCATTTGCTCCTCATTCATTTACTTGATATCGGTGACACAAAACTAGAGCTTTGACAACATTTAAGTAATATTGTTATAGAATTATAGAAATATTGTAGTATTTAAAACTAACAATATATATCCATCAGTGTATATATCAGAGTTTAATTTCTATGTTGAGCTCACAAAACACACAGGTATTGGTAGAAAAAGTAGCGATGAACGTACAGCCTGATATTAATGGGGCGAAGCCGACTTTGCGAAGAAACATCCCCCGCTAGTAACTGGCCAATAATGTCACGTGGGAAAGTTTGCCTCAATAAAAGCAAGAGTATTTACTCTTTCACAACCCATACAACCCGACAGGGGCTAGGTGTTGGAAAAGGTAGGGCTGAGATATCATGTAGAGACGGTGTGTATATGTCCCACCCTCGTGTCACCAGTGTGTCACGTAAGTCGGGCAGTGTATGTCGGGACTCAGGCCCCCTTCGCTCTACAGAATTCTGTACATGATTCTCAGCCCTATCTTTTCAAACACATAACCCCGGATAGCCATAGAGAGACCTCAGCTTTAAGGAGAGCCGTAATAGAAAGTATCTCAGCGTGTATTGTGTCCGTCCAGCGCCTGCTATCCTACGTGTTCTACCCCCTGATGTACCTGTGTGGTGTCGACGCTGCTGACCTGCTCACCTTGGGCCGACTGGTGTCCGTCAAGATACTGACCAGCACTATCTTCAGCTACCAGCAGGTGGCCGCCCTCATAGACAACTCGGCCACCCTTAGCAACTACACCAAGGCAACCAACGGCTCCTGGCATTACCAAGGCGACGACCTTGTCCTTCACGACTGGAACGTGACCTTGACCGGCGGAGTGCTGACGGTATACTGAAACTTTTTGATATGTCAAGCAATTAAAAAAACAAGCAGATTAATTAAAACAAATTTAAATAAACTTAGTACAATAAACTAGCACTGAGAAAGAAAAAGGAAAAAAGGTTTCATTCGATGAGGTCAAGGTGGAAGGGAGGGTGTACGTGTATAAACCTTCTCTGTTCGTGGACCTTCTCACTTATTTTGCAATAACTTTCGAGCCAATTAAGCTTTTCCCACAAGTATGGGTGTATCAAAAAGAGCTCGAGAACCCAGCTTTTCTTTCTTTAAACAGCAACAACTAGGTGCTTAGAAGGTAAGTGCCGACAGATGGTATTGCAAGAATAAGACGAGGCGCAATGACCATGGGAATTTAAAACCCTCGACTGCACGCCTTGCAGGATCGCCTAGCGTCCTTCTGTTATCCCTGTATCCTCTCTACAGGATCGCCTAGCGTCCTTCTGTTATCCCTGTATCCTCTCTACAGGATCGCCTAGCGTCCTTCTGTTATCCCTGTATCCTCTCTACAGGATCGCCTAGCGTCCTTCTGTTATCCCTGTATCCTCTCTACAGGAACGCTCCGTGGTGATGTCGACGTACATCCTGTGTGGGTTCAGCAACATCTCGTCTATAGGTATCTGTATCGGCTCCATGACCTCCATCGCCCCCAGTCGCACCAAGCACATCCTCAAGCACGTCGTCATGGCCGGGGTGGCGGGGAACATCGCCTGCTTTCTCACGGGCTGTGTTGCGGGTCGGTTTGTGACGGATTTGTTAGATTTTGTTTGGATATTTGTGTGTGTTAAAATAATAATAATTATAATAATAACAACAATTATATAATAATAATAGTAATACTGAATGCATAACCTTTATAAAGCGCGTGTATCCAGGGTTTAAACTCTGCTCAAAGTGCTGTACAATCATTGGGGGAGAAAAACAATAACATAACATTAGTTGCAGTGCAATCAGACACATAACACAGAATAACAATCGAACTTCATTATTCCTTAGAGCCCCGGGCCCTGAGACTGCTATTCGGGCGGCGGTGAATAGTTTCAATGAATTTGTTTCTTCTTTTTAAATGTTATGATTTATTTTATTTTATTATTATCCCTTATGGTTGTCTTGTGTGATATAAATACTCGCTTTTTCTTAATAGATTTTGGAAATTCTGCCAGCAATTTCGACCGAGAAACGAGTGAAAACGCAGGGAAAATTGTCGAGCATGTGGAGAGAAATCGATTTGCTGTAACTGTGATGGCTGAGAAACAAATACTAAAATAAAACTTGCTGATAAAAACTACATCAGCTAATCTTCCATTAAAAACAAACAAACAAACAAACAAACAAACAAACAAAAAGAAGCAAAATAATCTTAAAAGAGTATCAGATTTCTGTCTGGCAATAAAAGTTCAGCCATTGGAAGTTACTTTTCCAGCCATACCCAAAGAAGACTGCTTCGAATGAAAAAAACCCCACGTGTTTGCAAAGTGCACACGCAGTCTTATAACAAAACAACTTGACATTTAAGTTACATTCAAAACTGTCTAAATAATCCGAGGAGAGTATCTGACTCGTCTGGCAATAAACATGCAGCCAAGGGGAATACTTGTCTTCAACCAGGCTCAGAGAGGATTGCTCAGGGCTAAACAATTGTAAAGTGCACATGCTCTGTTATCGACAGAACAGCTCTGGCTAATCTTTTGGACACACAAACCGGAACACGGACAGCTTTGTCAAATTAAGTGGTAAAACGTTTCCATAATCCCCTCCCGCTCGACACGCGAAACGCTGAAAGAACACCTTGCAATTTTCGGTCGTACATTTTTGTGTGTGGTAAGGAATTTTGTGCAGATTTCAGGCCCTTTTGATCGGTTGGTAGTATTAGTTTGTTTGTTTGTTTGTTTGTTTGTTTGCTTAACGCCCAGCCGACTGGTAGTATTAGTACATGTAGTAAAGTAGTAGAAGTTGTAGTAGTAGTAACCAGTTGAGGCAGTAGCAGCAGTAGTATTAGTATTAGTTAGACCTAGGTAAGAAGATGTCGAAAAGGCGGAAAGAGTTGTTGTTCTTGTTGTCGTCCATATTGTTGTTGTCCTTTATATGTATCTGTTACACTGTTTATTAGTTGCTTGACTATTTTTTTGTCTTCTTTTTGTGCTGGATTTTGCCGATGTTGTCTCCATTTCCTGAAATGACTTTTTGTTCAGGGAGAGAACAAGAACAAGAACAAGAACAGATTTTTAATTGTCTAAGGCCACAGCCCCTTACAATAGTGGTTAAAATAACAGCAATAGTATCTGCACAGTTATAAATTATAGTCACGCATAAAATTCAACAAATACATTAAGACCCTGATGACATGTCACTGAACCTGATTTATAAGGGTTCGTCTCTTCTGTAACACGAAGAACACAAATTGCTGAAGCTGTTCATCACATTATCCTCATTACTGCCACAGAAATACACAAGTTGTTGTTGCAGCGTCTTAGAGTTCGAGATTTTCAAAAACTTTGCTCGAAGGTCTTGATAAAAAGGACATAAAAATACAACATGGTGTTCAGAGAGAGAGAGAGAGAGAGACATAGAGAGAGGGAAAGAGAGAGAGAGAGGGGGGGAGTGAGGGAGGAAGGTCTATCTGGCTTTACTGATGTTCACATGCCTTTTATGCTGGATGAAGCCATGTACAAACAACAAGTTCCGTTTTCATGCTCTTACCCTTACATACGAAATAATAGTTATACCTCCATTCACCCATACTATGGTTTGATATCACGTTTAGACAGGCCGCATGCAAATGATAGTAAAACATCGCGGTTTATGTTTGTTTGCTGTTGTTTAACGTCCCTTGAACCGCCCTGGCTGTGAGGGACCGTAAATCAATGTTAATTGAATACTGATGGTCACGTGTGCTATGTATTTTGCAGGTCTTCTCTACATATAAATCCTTCAAACAAGTGCCCGAGGTTGGGAAAGCAGCAGGAACAGATTAACCAACGCATTGACTGCACACGTGGACCCAGGAAACAACTATAGATCTAGAACGAAATCCACTGGTCACTGCGTGCAAAAAACAACTTCAGGTCTAGATTGAAACCAGACTTTAGTTTATCTATTTCGTTTAGAGTGTATGCATAACAAATCCACCCAGATTTCAGTAGCCACTGCATGCAAAAAAGGACATATTTAGACCTGTCTAGATGTAGTGGAGGAGTGGAAGGGGTAGTAGATACACGAAGCCCAAGTCCAAGCGTCTTGTTTCAACTTTTTATTCAAGAAAACAATGCAAGGAAACGTAGAGGCCGAAGGCGAAACCCATAGACAGCAAAGCAAGTGTAGTGTCGTGTTCAGCTGCTAGGAGCGAATGCATCCTTATGCGACGAAAATACAGTTTAACGACCTCTCTGCTTAGAGCAATTTGGGTCAAAGATATCAGAGCCGAAGCTCTACGATGTGTGCCTGGGTGAAGATGAGCAACAAAAAAAAACAAAAAAAACAAAACAAAAAAAAAAAACAAAAACAAAACAAAACTTTTACTTTCCGCAATGGAAATGCTGGAAGAACAGGATTTAAAATCAATTCCTTGCAGGGGATACACGATTGTAGAGATTTATTCTTTCATTCCGAGGCAGAAATGCTTTTGTATTCAAGAAACGTGGAACGTTGCTATTCCGGAAGGGAATTGATTTGATTTGTTGGTACTTTAGAATAAAATTGTGAAAGCATCCTTATGCCGGTGTCCGGCCTATACTTATAGCCCCGGCGCGGACTGCACAGAAAGCACCGTCCGCCGAGAATAAAAATCGCCTGAATACGGCCAGAAACACGGAATCTGTGTTTCTTACACATGCTTTACCCTACGTTATTTAAACAAATACATAACCAATCCTAACAAACAATACATCAAATTAAAGCTACGACCTTTAGCTTTCTATTGCAATAGATCACATTTCGGAAAAACTTATATTTATTTAGTAGGATGCAAAAACAATGGTCCTAGTGAAGGCACTGAACCAACTTCAGTGCGGAAAATTACAAAACTCTCTAAACTGGAATAATGGACAAACTCATAAATCATACAGATAAAAAGAAGAACCCTAGACAAACATCATGATATGCGTTACTTGGGGGAAAATTATACATTGACTTAGTACGAAGCGGTAAAGTCCGAAAGTAAATGGAATCGGCTAAATTCCTGCGCAAGTACCTGTCTGCATAAATTAGCAATCTTTGCAGAGGAACCAAGCATCACTCATTACAACCAAATCCTTATAAACAAACTAAAATCATATGCAACATAGATACGGGATATGTAATAGTGATACAAAAATGACAAAACAATGATTGAAAAGACAAAGATGAGTTTGTGAGAATCAATTTCTCTCGACGATACATGAAAACCGGTCAAGGTCAGAGTGACGCTTTGGTCAGTTCGAAGCATTATCGTAAATAACACAATAATATGCAGCCATCCAGCCTAATCAGTGACTTCTATGCAAACCTAAATATAATTAGGACCGTATCAAAGATAAAAGGGACTTTGAAAGATAGAAGTCAGGTAGATATATAAAGAAAGGTATTTTATTAGAATTTGCGCCGGCAATGGTGCGCGCGCAGCATCGTATCGTCTGCTATGGGGTGGGTATCCCGTTTGTACTGTACACAAGGCTGTTTCGCTATGCGATGATTAGAGTGTTTAGGGTAGCGAAGTGCACTTGGCTACATCCCCCCCAACTCTTTTACATATCAGCGGCCGCGCTGATTTTAAGAAAAACAGGAAAGCCTAAGGGCTGAATTTATCAAACCATCTTAGATTATCCAAAAAGAGAAAAATTGCGAAATTTGCCTATGACTTTCTATATGTTACTGAGAAAATCGACAATTACAAAAACATGTTCTCGTGATCAGTACCAGCTTTGCTAAATCAGAAATGAGGCCTGCATTTTACAAAGTGTCTCACATATGATCAAAGTACTGCGTCAAAAACATAAAAGTGCAAACAATCAGCAGTTTCATGGGAAACATTGCAACATTTACCAAACCATGGCAATACAAAATGGCAATGAGATGACTGAGACATATGGTTCAATCAAGTTAATTGTTACCTTGCATGCAAGCAATTCGTTGTGACCGACGAGGTGCTGGTACCGGTTGAGCAACAGGTGCAGGAGGAAGCACAGCAACCACAGCCGGACCCGCAAGAGCCGCAGGTCTGGGCCTTGGAAGTGTGATCCAGAGTTCGTCATCACTGTCACTCTCAGAGTCTGTTTCACTCGGCACTGAGGTAGCCGAAGACGGTGTATCTTCGTCTTGATTGTCAAGAGTCTCGGAGGCTGGCAGCAAGTCCTTTCTATTGACCGCTCGCTCCGCGTCACCAGCTAAAGGCGCGACGAGGTAGACATGCTGATGTTCAGCGACGCGGCAGGTCACCCTGTAGATGTCTGGCTTCCAATAGTCCTGGATTTTGTTGCGCCCCAGGACCCGGTTCCGCAGGTAGACGTGGTCGCCAACGTTGAGGCCGTGGTCTGCAGCGCGTCTGTCAGTGAGCGCTGTCCTCTTGACCACCGCCTGTTGAAGGTGGTCAAAGGCCTTCTGATGAGCCTCTGTCAGACGCAGGCAATGTTGCCGCACCCAGTCGATGGTGCCGCTGGCTGCTGGGGCTGGGAAGCCCAACATGTCGTCAACGGGCAGCCTGGGTTGTTGCCCGAAGAGCAGGAAGTGTGGTGCGAAGCCCGTGGACGCATGGGGTGTGTTGTTGTAGGCCTGGACCAGCTCCGGGAGATGAAGGGGCCACCTGGTCTTCTGCTCGTGGTGCAGGGAGCGTAACAGGTTATGCATTGACCTGTTAAACCGTTCGCACTGGCCGTTGCCCTGCGGATGATACGGTGTGGTGTGACTCTTTTTGATGCCTTACATGTCGCAGAGTTCCTTTATGAGTTTGGATTCAAAGTCTCTGCCCTGGTCACTGTGGATTCGCTCCGGAACCCCGAAGCGCTGGAACCAGTTGTTGACCAGGACTTTCGCCACCGTCGCAGCTTCTTGATTCCTGGTGGGAATCGCCTGTGTGTGCTTGCTGAAGACATCAGTGAGGACGAGGACGTTCTCGCGGTTGTCGCTGGCGATTTCTAGCTTGGTGAAGTCCACGGCGAGGACCTGAAGAGGGCGGCTGGCCAGCAGAGGCGTAGAAGTGGTGTGGGTCGTCGAGGGGAGACGACCCATACAGCAGCGCTGACAGTTGTCGAGGTACTGCTTCACCTGGCTGTACATTGCTGGCCAGTAGACCCGGGACTGAAGAAGTTGCATGGTTCTGTCGTAGCCCTGATGACCCATGTTGTCGTGTAGCATGGCTAGGACATCTGGACGGAGTGTTGACGGCAGGACGAGCTGGAACTGGGGCCCGTGGATTGAGTCAGTTACCTTTCTATAGAGGACGCCATCTCTCAGATAGAGACGGTCGTGCTGTTGTACAAGGCTGCGCAGCTGACGGTCTTGGCCTGTGGCAGGTTTGGTGGGCCAGGTCGTTAAAACAGGCCCGATGGTGCTGTCTTCCCTCTGAAGCCGTTGTAGTTCTGTGGACGACAGCCGAGGGAATATTGTCTCAGGCTCTGCTTTTGTGTCTGGATGATGGAAGGCGGGAGCGACGTCTGGGCTGGCGGCAGCCTGTCGCTCGCAGCAGATTTGTGAATAAAAATCGCCTGAATACGGCCAGAAACACGGAATCTGTGTTTCTTACACATGCTTTACCCTACGTTATTTAAACAAATACATAACCAATCCTAACAAACAATACATCAAATTAAAGCTACGACCTTTAGCTTTCTGTTGCAATAGATCACATTTCGGAAAAAAACTTATATTTATTTAGTAGGATGCAAAAACAATGGTCCTAGTGAAGGCACTGAACCAACTTCAGTGCGGAAAATTACAAAACTCTCTAAACTGGAATAATGGACAAACTCATAAATCATACAGATAAAAAGAAGAACCCTAGACAAACATCATGATATGCGTTACTTGGGGGAAAATTATACATTGACTTAGTACGAAGCGGTAAAGTCCGAAAGTAAATGGAATCGGCTAAATTCCTGCGCGAGTACCTGTCTGCATAAATTAGCAATCTTTGCAGAGGAACCAAGCATCACTCATTACAACCAAATCCTTATAAACAAACTAAAATCATATGCAACATAGATACGGGATATGTAATAGTGATACAAAAATGACAAAACAATGATTGAAAAGACAAAGATGAGTTTGTGAGAATCAATTTCTCTCGACGATACATGAAAACCGGTCAAGGTCAGAGTGACGCTTTGGTCAGTTCGAAGCATTATCGTAAATAACACAATAATATGCAGCCATCCAGCCTAATCAGTGACTTCTATGCAAACCTAAATATAATTAGGACCGTATCAAAGATAAAAGGGACTTTGAAAGATAGAAGTCAGGTAGATATATAAAAAAAGGTATTTTATTAGAATTTGCGCCGGCAATGGTGCGCGCGCAGCATCGTATCGTCTGCTATGGGGTGGGTATCCCGTTTGTACTGTACACAAGGCTGTTTCGCTATGCGATGATTAGAGTGTTTAGGGTAGCGAAGTGCACTTGGCTACATAGATCTAAACCAGGCTTTAGTTTATCTATTTAGTTTAGAGTTTAGTTGTTTTCATCCACTCAGAGTTCAGTCAACGTGTACAAAAAAAGCCGGCCAGAGGAGAAAAAGTACATTTTAATCGATACACAAAGCTACTTAGCAGCCTAGAGAATCTCCATACAAAAGGTTGGAATGAGGGAAGACGCCGGCCTCCCAAGCGGAAGGTCGTGGGTTCAAATCCCGGCCGCTGCCGCCTGGTGGGTTAAGGGTGGAGATTTTTCCGATCTCCCAGGTCAACTTATGTGCAGACCTGCCAGTGTACACGCAAGCACAAGACCAAGTGCGCACGGAAAAGATCCTGTAATCCATGTCAGAGTTCGGTGGGTTATAGAAACACAAAAATACCCCGCATGCTTCCTCCGAAAGCGGCGTATGGCTGCCTAAATGGCGGGTTAAAAACGACGGTAACCCTAAACCCTACACTGACGTAAACATCCACTCGTGCAAAAACACGAATGAACGTGGGAGTTTCAGCCCAAGAACGCAGAAGAAGAAGAAGAAGAAGAAGAAGAAGAAGGAATGAAGGAAAAGCAGCTTTCAATCCGAACATACTGTTAACTCCATGCACACGGCGGACGAGGGGTAACTTGTGAACCCATGGGAGAAGGAAGGCCTCGTTGTTGACACAAAAGAAAATCCATGGAAGGAAAATAAGCTGTGGATACAGATCCACTTAGGGGACTGTGGATGGAGGTGTGCGTGGGGAAGGGCGGGAAGGGGTTGGGGGGGGGGGGGAGGCCTGTTCTGTGCATGCAGAAAAAAGAGGAATTACATGCGCTAAACGTCCGTTACTGTTACTAGACCACAGGGTCTGGTTCCATAAGAAGCCTAGAAAATGAGTTCCGTTGTCTCGAAAAGGGTACAATGATTTGACATCAAATTATCTCATGACATGGTATGTGTAGTCAGAAACAAAAATGTTCTCACACTTAGTATTGCACATTCTCTGGAAAATTGCAACATAAGGGGGGGATAATCACCCAGTGTTAGCCACAAACAGACAGTTGCCGAAATCAATTTTTATTCATTTTAAAATATTTTTTTCTCACAAAAACCTTGTTTTTTTAGGGGGCATGTGTTTAGAGTCACACCTCAAGAAGTTTCTTTCACACAAAAAAATTAAAATTAAAATTAAAATTAAATTTTTTTTTTCTTTCTCTTCAAATCAACGTTAACCTTTGCCGGATGCCGCTTTTGACACACACGCCCGACGATGCGGGTTTGTCTGAACCCATACATTTGAAAGAGGGTTTTTACCGTTTATTTCTCTAACGACGGGGTGGGTTCAGGAAAACCCACAGCGCTACTTCAGTGGGTGCATCGAGTTTCTCCCTTCACCGACTTCTTGCAGGGGAGGGAGAGGGGGAGGAAGAGGGGGGGGGAGAGACTGAGAGAGACTGAGAGAGACTGAGAGACTAAGAAAGAGAGAGAGAGAGAGACTAAGAAAGAGAGAGAGAGAGAGACTAAGAAAGAGAGAGAGACTAAGAAAGAGAGAGAGAGACTAAGAAAGAGAGAGAGAGAGAGACTAAGAAAGAGAGAGAGAGAGAGACTAAGAAAGAGAGAGAGAGAGAGAAACTAAGAAAGAGAGAGAGAGAGACAAAGAGAGAGAGAGAGAGACTAAGAAAGAGAGAGAGAGAGACTAAGAAAGAGAGAGAGAGAATAAGAAAGAGAGAGAGACTAAGAAAGAGAGAGACTAAGAAAGAGAGAGAGAGACTAAGAAAGAGAGAGAGAGAGACTAAGAAAGAGAGAGAGAGAGACTAAGAAAGAGAGAGAGAGAGAGACTAAGAAAGAGAGAGAGAGAGACTAAGAAAGAGAGAGAGAGACTAAGAAAGAGAGAGAGAGACTAAGAAAGAGAGAGAGAGACTAAGAAAGAGAGAGAGAGAGACTAAGAAAGAGAGAGAGACTAAGAAAAAGAGAGAGAGAGACTAAGAAAGAGAGAGAGAGACTAAGAAAGAGAGAGAGAGAGACTAAGAAAGAGAGAGAGAGAGACTAAGAAAGAGAGAGAGACTAAGAAAGAGAGAGAGACTCAGAAAGAGAGAGAGAGACTAAGAGAGAGAGAGAGAGAGACTAAGAAAGAGAGAGAGAGAGACTAAGAAAAAGAGAGAGAGAGACTAAGAAAGAGAGAGAGACTAAGAAAGAGAGAGAGAGAGAGAGAGAGAGACTAAGAAAGAGAGAGAGAGAGAGACTAAGAAAGAGGGAGAGAGAGACTAAGAAAGAGAGAGAGAGAGAGACTAAGAAAGAGAGAGAGAGAGACTAAGAAAGAGAGAGAGAGAGAGAGACTAAGAAAGAGAGAGAGAGAGAGACTAAGAAAGAGAGAGAGAGAGAGAGAGACTAAGAAAGAGAGAGAGAGAGACTAAGAAAGAGAGAGAGAGAGACTAAGAAAAAGAGAGAGAGAGACTAAGAAAGAGAGAGAGAGAGACTAAGAAAGAGAGAGAGAGACAAAGAGAGAGACTAAGAAAGAGAGAGAGAGAGAGACTAAGAAAGACAATGACAATGACAATGACAATGACAATTCTTTATTTTACGAGGGTAACAGAATAAGCATTGGTATACTTTTTTGCATCTGGCCCTCGCCCTAAAGAGGGACTAAATCTACTATAATAACTACTACTACATACTTACATAATTAGTAAAACAGTATAAGTTTATGTACATAAGTGCATTATATGAAACATTGTAGTTTATAAATGTTCATGACAAGGTGCAAAGTAAAAATTTGCAAGTCAATTAGAGTCAGAATACTATATGCAATAGTACATCAACTCTGTAAGACAATGGATATTATGCAGAACATCATAATTTCGTGAACAAAACAATAAATCAAAAGTGAGTGACTGTGTCCCAAAGGACATAACAATCAAGAATATACTATTTTCATTAAATGGGATATATATTTGTTTTTGAAAGAATCTGTGCTGGTAGCTTCCCGTAAGGCATTCGGAAGAGCGTTCCAGAGACGGCCACCTGAATAAACTAGACTAGACTTAAATAAGTCTATCCTAGGAAGAGGAGTGTTAAATTTCATAAGGTGGTGTGAATTCTTCAAAGAGAACTTTGAACAAATGGTTTGGGGTAGAGTTTCGGATATGATTTTATGCATAAAGATTCCTTTGTTAAAAAGCAGTCTTGACTTTAGA
This sequence comes from Littorina saxatilis, assembly GCF_037325665.1. Lineage (NCBI taxonomy): Eukaryota > Metazoa > Mollusca > Gastropoda > Littorinimorpha > Littorinidae > Littorina > Littorina saxatilis. The sequence continues at coordinate 12,951,671 of NC_090261.1, read as the reverse complement.
GGTAAGATCCCTAAATGTATGTAGTCTAACTCTGTGAGGGTAGTGTGCTTTAGTAATACTACTTTTAGTGCTCTTTTATGTAATCTGCTGAGTGGTTTTAAGGAATTTTCACTTGCGGAGTCCCATAGAGTGGATGCGTAATCAATAACAGATTGAATATGAGCAATGAAGAATAACTTTCTGGTTTGGCAGTTCAGGAAGTGTTTAATTCTAGATAAGAGATACACTTTCTTCGACACCACTTTACTAAGTTGCTCTATGTGGGTTGACCAAGACAGGTTGTTATCGATATTAACACCCAGCAGTTTGTGATGGTCGACTTTTTCCACTATTTCACCATCTATCATTAAAGCAGGACCAGCTGAACAAATATTCTGGCGTTTTTGTCTTGTTGTTATGACCATATATTTGGTTTTCTTTGGGTTAAGAGACATATGGTTTAGTTCAGTCCACTCTGTCAACTGGTTTAAACTCCTTTGAAGTGATTCTGATAAGCGAGTTACATTTGTGTTGCTGGAGTGAATTGTGGTGTCATCTGCAAAAAGTTCACATACATTTTGAATATGTAGGGGGAGGTCATTAATGTATATAGAGAAGAGGAGGGGTCCTAAAACCGATCCTTGTGGTACACCGTATTTTACTTCTTGCATGCTCGACGCCGAGGCGTTTGTTAGTACAGTCTGTTGTCTGCCGGTGAGAAATGAACTAATAAGTTTGACAGTTTCGATTCCGACGCCATACAATGCAAATTTTCTCAGTAATAACGTGTGATCAATAACGTCAAAGGCTTTAGCAAAATCAACAAAAATGGCACCACAGAATTCATTGTCGTTTATTTTCTCCAGCCATTGATCAACAAGAGAAACTAAGGCAGTATGGCAGGAATGGTTAGCTCTAAAACCTGATTGTTTAGGGTGAAGTAAATTGTTTTGGTTAAGATGCATTAGAATATGTTTGTTAATGTGTTTTTCAAGTGGTTTTGATAAAACAGACAATATTGAAATTGGCCTATAGTTTGATGGGTCTTTTTTATCACCTGATTTAAACAGAGGAATGACTTTAGCCTGTTTCAGGGCGACTGGGAAATAATTTTTGTCTAAACAAAGATTATAAAGGTAAGTGAGTGTTTCAGAAATTACAGGGGCTGACAATTTAAGAATCCTACCATCGAGGCCGTCGATTCCCCGGGAGCCTGTTTGCTTAAGGTGTGTAAGTGCGTAAAAAACTTCAGGTACTGTAAGTAGAGGAATATTCGCTTGACTTGAAACTTGTTTCGACTCACAATATTCTTCTAACACTTTCAAATTGTTCAAATTGGATTTGTCATTTGTAATAATTTTTTCAGCTATTTTAGAAAAATGCGTGTTTAAATCATCAGGGGATATGTCCTTAACACAACTTGAATGACTGGCAATCGTTTTATTTGTAAGTTCATTTATTGCTTTCCATATATTCTTTGAATTTTGCTTTGATGACGCTAGGTCATGAAAGTACTTAATTTTTTTTGTTCGTTTAAGTGAGTTTACTTTATTTCTCTGTTCTCTATACTCTGCTTCCTTGCCAACTGATTTTAAGAAATCACGATGGCCAATAGCATCTTGTAATTCAGTATCAAACCATTTAGGTTTTACTATTTGCTTGACTCTCTTAATTCTCCACGGGGCATGTTTATCGTATATTTCTGTAAAGACATTTATCCAGTGTGTTATTGCATCATCAGGATCCGTATAATTATAAACATCAGAGAGAGAAGAATTACTTAAGTCTACAAGAAAAGCGTTCTCGTTAAATTTAGTAAAGGAGCGGTACTTTACTGTCTTGTGACCAACTTTGGGGATTTTTACACCCTTTCTTGACCACGTGAGACAAACAGGAAAATGATCACTACAGCCGTTGGTTGGAACACAAACTTCTGCAACGTTACGGGTGTTAGAAACATAGACATGATCTATCAAAGTGCTTGTAGATGCAGTAACCCTAGTAGGGGTGTTCACGACTTGTTTGAGATCATAAAGGTTGAACATATCTAACCATGGTTTATTTTGTTTTAATAAATCAATGTTAAAATCTCCTAAGAGAATGGTTTCTTTTGATTCTAACAAAGCAGCATCTAACATATGTGAACATTTGTCCGTCCAGTTTACACGTTCTGCTGGATTTCTATAGCAGAAACCAATAAGCACTGGAGGTGCCTTTTTTAATTTGACCTCGATCCAGACGGATTCCACAAACTGTTCTAAATGTGTTAAACGTGTGTAGGTCAATGATTCACTTATATACACAAGCAATCCAGTTTCTTTACATTGTTGGGGGTTTCTGCGTACAACACTGTAACCTGGAACACAAACCTCAGAATCCGAAATCGTGTCAGATAGTCTTGATTCTGTAAACCCCATAACATGAAAATGTGTTCCTGAGTTTAAAAGCATGGTGGAAACTTCGTGTAATTTATTAATTGCATGGTTTATATTAAGGTGTCCAATACGAAGACCCTCTTTTGTGGGCCATGAGGTAGAAGAATTACTCATGATAAATCTCAAAACAGTGTTTTCACGTTTTAAGAAGAAAAGAAAAAGAAAAAAAAGAATAAAATCAAAATTACTTTAAAACAGCAAAAGTAATCAATAATCGATAAGGAGAAAATATTGAATTATACTATACACAGATACACACAGAGATGCGACCAATGGAGTTTAACACTTGGTGTCAAACTCAAACGAAAGACAAAACAAAGAGAGAGAAAAAAAAAAGAAGCTACACTACTTTACACAAAGAGAAATAAGTAGACTTAAGAGTAACAAGAATTAACCAGAGCAGATTAACTCAAATTCAACGAGTAAAATGACCCGACAGTGAATAACTGAAACACCAGTAGTCACGTTAATGACACGCGAAGATGAATGACGAGAATGGAGGGCTTTCACACAGTCCCAACTTGATAATAGCGGACACAGTATCAGATCAGAATCATCAGTAACTGATTCAACTCTGAGCGTTTTTTGGCTTCACAAAATGTATCGACACAATCATCAGTTGTAATAGAGTTCTGATTCTCAAGAGTGCAAGGAAAGCTTAATTAAGAATATTCACAGATTCACTTGCATAATTGCCTTTAAGCACACGCTGTAGACCTAAAAGAATAATCAGTCACTGCTAATATACTTTGAAGAATGAATTGTCAGTTTGTGACCAAACTCTCTGTCTTTCAAAACTTCAAGCGTTTCCTCTGCAACAACGTTATTTTGCTCACTTTAAGGCGGTAAGAACACCTTAGTTTTTGTTTCTAATTTATAGTAATACGGCCATTATGTATAATCAAACATATCCACAACACTTGTATTGTTGTTGAATTTAAGTTTGCCTAACACACACACACACACACACACACACACACACACACACACACACACACACACATACACACACACACACACACTTGGTGATACTCTGTCCTTTTAAATGATTAGACAAATGTTCCTTCAGTTATGCGGCTGTTACTATGAAAGGGGGGCTGTGTGTATCGCGGGACTGCTGGGTCATAGCAGTACCACGGAGGGAGCACAGGCTGGCCATAGTGGGCGGGGAAGAGTGAAGGGGGCGACCTCTGTTGACCCTGTTGCTGTTCGCCGTGCCATCCGTAGGGGGATGGCAAGGGGGGCTGTGACCTCCGTTGACCCTGATGCTGTTCGCTGAGCCAGCCGTCGTGAGGTGGCAAGGGGGACTGAGACCTCTGTTGACCCAGATGCTGCTCGCTGTGCCAGCCGTAGGGGAATGGCAAGGAGAGCTGAGGCCTCAGTTGACCCTGACGCTGCTCGTAGTGCCAGCGGTAGGGAGGTGGCGAGGGGGATGTGGTCTGACGTCCTGGCCCTTGGATGTGGCGATCGTTGGTGGTGCTGTTCAAGAGAGAGAGAGAGACTAAGAAAGAGAGAGAGACTAAGAAAGAGAGAGAGAGAGAGAGACTAAGAAAGAGAGAGAGACTAAGAAAGAGAGAGAGAGACTAAGAAAGAGAGAGAGAGAGAGACTAAGAAAGAGAGAGAGAGAGAGAGAGACTAAGAAAGAGAGAGAGACTAAGAAAGAGAGAGAGAGAGAGAAACTAAGAAAGAGAGAGAGAGACTAAGAAAGAGAGAGAGAGAGACTAAGAAAGAGAGAGAGAGAGACTAAGAAAGAGAGAGAGAGAGACTAAGAAAGAGAGAGAGAGACTAAGAAAGAGAGAGAGAGACTAAGAAAGAGAGAGAGAAAGAGAGACTAAGAAAGAGAGAGAGAGAGAGACAAAGAGAGAGAGAGAGAGACTAAGAAAGAGAGAGAGAGAGACTAAGAAAGAGAGAGAGACTAAGAAAGAGAGAGACTAAGAAAGAGAGAGAGAGAGACTAAGAAAGAGAGAGACTGAGAAAGAGAGAGAGAGAGAGAGAGACTAAGAAAGAGAGAGAGAGAGAGAGAGAGACTAAGAAAGAGAGAGAGAGAGACTAAGAAAGAGAGAGAGAGACTAAGAAAGAGGGTGAGCAATAGGAGACTGAGGGAGAGAGAGAGGGGGAGATATGGATGGGGTGGGGGGGAGAGAGGGGGAGGGAAGGAATAGAGAGGGAGGGCGCGAAGAGGAAGAGTGAGAGACAGAGGGGGGAGAGAGAGAAAGTGTGGGGGAGAGAGAGAGAGAGAGAGAGAAGGAGAAGTAATTGTAAAAGGAAAAAAGAATGTCCAGTAAAAAAAGCAATGTCCATTTTGCATGTAACTGAAAAAACATATTGTATAACATATTCCAAACAAGCACGCAGACGGAAGAGAAAAAAAGTTATCAAGAAAGAGAGAGAGTGCGAGTAAAAGGGTTATAAGTTTACAGTAGGCGACATCACAATAACAATAAAAACCTTTTCGAATAGTATCCGCTGATGGGACCAAAATAAAGTCTGATCTCCTTAAAAAAGAAAAAAAAAAAAGCTGGTTTGTGTGTGTCTGTCTGTGGCCGGGTATGATGACAAAACAGCTTCACTGACTGAGACGGGAATTGCAGGGTATGTTCTTTGCCACTCGAGTCGTGTCGAGAGACACGTTTCGCCCAAAATACGTACCCACTGAGACTGTTGTTAGGCCCTATTTTGTACCCAGAGGGCGAAAGCGGCGGTGTGAATGTATGCTGGCTAAAATTGTATTATAGAAAAGAATCAGAAGCGTACTAAAAACAGATTAGTTTAGTTATGGTTGGGAATGTTTTCTGCACTAAGCAGTCGCAGTTTTTGTTTGAATTTTAGGCGTTTTGTTTAAGCACAATCACTCAAGAAAACTTGATTTCAACGAAAATGTGACTACGTTGGAGAGAAAAAAAATGGTAAAAACACTAAAGATACGCAGTCCATTGGTATGCTATCCACAAAAATGGATTTTTTAGACTCTCTTTAACTTTAGGGAAAACGTGCATAATGCCTAGATGTATCGCGAAGAAGTACGAGAACAAAATAAAAGGGTACCCTTGTACTCAGTGTTTACGCGCCCCAGACTTTTCCATTTCTGACAGTCACGGGCCCCAGTCTTCCCTTGTTACGTGCCCCAGGCATTGAAACTTTTCTCTAACCTCCATTTTCATGTATTTTTTAGCTAGTTTTACGTGACAGTAGTTGGAGGTTTTTGCATTTCAGTCAAGTAACGCAGGCTTGTTCTTTCTTCAAGTTGTTACAGTTAAACACATAAATTTCAGATGCACACTACGGTCACTCTGATCATGAGCTCTTTGACGATGTTATTAACCACGCTGTTAATGCCCATAGAGACAACGAACTTACAATACGGGTTCTCACACTAAATTCACAGACTGGGAAAAGATCGTACGTACAGAAAGATGTTAAAGTGTTCCCATCAATTCTTCAAAAGCATGTTAAAACTTTGATTGCGAAAGAAACCACACACAAAATTTGAAATCGTGTTTGATGCTGCAAACAAAATAAAATTTCCAGCAATTTCAACAACAACAACAACAAAAAAACACAAGAGAAAAAAAATATATAAGGTGTAGTAAAAAGAAGTTAAGTTCAGTGACTTTCATATTAATTGGGAAAATGTGTGTCCGAAATTTTACAAAAGATAAATTGTTGTACTTGGGTATTTGTAAATTATGTTTGTCCTCGTTAATTGTGAACAGGATGTATGTTTATATAAAGTTGAAAGTCAAGATTGGATTTGTTTAGCCTACGCGCGTGTGTGCATGTGTGTTAGACATAGACATAGACATAGAACACTGTATTATCTCAATTATGAGAAACTCGGGTGTGGTGAATCATAATAAACGACATAAAACGTAAGAACATAAATAAAATATCGAGGCACAAATACTCAGCTCATAATAGTGTGTGGTAGGGGGGGATGAGGGGTGCACACGCACTCACAAGTGTGGATGGTTACCTAAGAGGCGGCACTGGGTGCAGTGCCTTTCTAGTGCACTTGCACTACAACAGCACTGGGTGCAGTACTCGCTCCGGCATCGAAGAATTTTGCACTAAAAAATGCACAAAATTTGACCTATTTCGTCGCCTATAGAGGACCGAAAGAATGTCATTTTGAACATTGTTATGACATTCTTTCCGTCAAAAAAGTCAATTTAACGGTGTTAAATGAAGCGAACATCCACACAATTAGGTTGCCATCCAGAGTTTAGGTTGCCATCCACGTGTGGATGGTTGCATTATGGTGATTTAGGCAACCAAACCTGTGGAAACGGGGGTGCACACACACACACACACGCACACACACACATGTGCGCGCGTGCACGCAAACAAACGAATGAATAAACAGACGCACAACTACACACGCACGCACGCACGCACGCACGCACGCACGCACACACACATACACACACACACACACACACACACACTCTCTCTCTCACACCTCTCTCATCTCTCTTACCCCCTACCCCCTCCCTCCCCCTTTGAAATGAACCGTGTGTGTTTATTCAATAAAATGTCTTACGTCTTACGTCTGTCTCTCACACACACACACACACACACACACATACACACATACATACACTCTCTCACACACACACACACACACACACACACACACACACACACACACACACACACACACACACACACACGCACACTCTCACACGCACACTCTCACACAAACACACACTCACACATGCACACAACGACGCCCATTTACATAGAAACACCCCCTCCTATAAGCGGGGATGAAAGAGTGGTGGCCAGTGACCCAGAACGAACAAAAGTCAAAGCTGGCTGGTTTGTATTCAGGGAAATTTGCACGAAATGCACGCACGAGATACGACTTTTTCTTTTATTTTCTCTTTTTGGGACTTTCATTTGCGTTAGCTCGGTTTGATATGAAAAACCGAAGAAAAGCCCTGCCATTTTGCACTGAGAAACTTTGGAAGTAGCGTTTGTACTACTGGGTCTCGCTGTAGTACAATTACCCTCACTTACTTCTTAGTTTGCTTCCAAAGTAAGCTCTTTTTTCGTCCCATGCATGCGAAAGTGAGGATGTACTTCCGATGTTGCTCAAAACTTTGGAAGTAGTCGCAAACTATCCTCAGTTACTTCCTCGCTTTGCTTCGAAGTAAGCCCTTCTTCCGGCCCATGCATACGAAAGTGAGCCAAGTACTTCCGATGTCACTCAAAACTTCGGGAGTTGTCGCGTACTTCCCCCATAAGCATACGGGCCCTGAAATCTAAAACTTCGCAAGTCGAGCCAAGATGATAAGTTGCAAAATCGCGTCGTGAACTCAGGAGTCACCGGCTGAACACGATGTACCTAGGTTCATGATGTACCTAGTTTCATGAGGCCTAAAAAAAGAAATAGGTGTGGTTACGGTAACCCGACCTACCCTATTTTTAGGGGCCGACCCTATAACTTTTTGTTTACATTTGTCAACATGTGTGCCTAGTTTCATGATGTTCCTAGTTTCATCTTCAATAAATTGTGTGCAACGGAGAGAGCCAGTCAGTGTATTTAAAAACAAGTCGCGTGAAGCGATATATCCAATTAATTTAGTCAAGCTGTCGGCATCAAAGTAACAGATTAACACCAAAACACAGTCATCGCCGAGATGACCGAAGAGAGTTTATCTGGGCACTGGACTTGACTTTTACTGGAAAGGCGTTAAACCAAAACAATGTCACGTTAGACTTCTAAGTCTTCTTTTGCTCCAAACACAAAATTGGAGACATACTCAGTGTCTTTGTTAGGATTTGAATATATGTTTTGAACACACCCAAGCCAAGAATCGGGCGGCGGAGGTGTTTCTCTCGGGATTCGAGGCACGGAGCCGGAGGCGCACGCTCGGTATAGCCTTGACTATACGAGGTGTAAACAGCAGCGATCAGCCATCTGTGCTGCATACTGACATAATGTCTACAGCGGAGAAGAGAACGAAAATGGATACAGAGGGTGCTAGGGGAATCGCACCCCCTGAAGACTTGGGCTGGTCAGCAGACGACTTCAACATGGAGGTTGTGGTCGTTCCTGGAAGCACTGACCAACAGAACTCAGCGCATGTTGACCTCGCCTTTCACCAACACGTAAGCGACTGGGCTGATTAATTTGCCAGCCAGTATTCTTTCTTTCTTTATTTGGTGTTTACCGTCGTTTTCAACCACGAAGGTTATATCGCGACGGCCAGCCAGTATCACTGTGTGTAGAACAATGCAAGTTTGATTCACTCATGACTTTCTCTTCAGAAACGGCATAGTCCTCACTCGACTATATCAATCCGTTTATCTCAGAGGCATTTGATGGTTGCATCCGGTATATCCGTTTTAAGCAAAGAATTCTATTTTTATTTTAATCTGCTGCTGTTGCAGAACCACTCTTATTCATGGGTCATTTCTGATCTTTCTTCTTCTTTTTTTTTTTTTTTTTGGGGGGGGGGGGGGGGTAGTATTTTGCAAGTGCAGAGTTACTAGCTAAATTTAAAAAAAAAATCAAGAACATTGTATTGCATTTTGACGAAACCATCTGATGGAGTCTTTTCCTTTCCAAAAGAAAGGGCAACGGTCACTTAAAAAAAAACACAGCACTTTATTCGTTATTTATGGGAACTGTTTTATCTTTTTTCGTTTAGCCATTTTAATTCTTCTGTTAAACATCATCACCATCACCAGCAGCAATTTGATACATCAACTTTATCACCAGCAGCAATATATCATATTATTTTCTTCTTCTTTCTCCCTGGTTATTATTCGTGTGTTTCTGTACCAATCCCTCATATTCACTTGTATCTCTAATGATCTGGACAATATAGTCACTGCATGAATGATTGATTGATTGATTGATTGATTGATTGATTGATTGACTGATTGAATGGTTGAGTGATTGGTTGATTGATTGAGTTATTGATTGATTGATTGAGTTATTGATTGATTGATTGATAGATAGATTGATTGATTGATTGGTTGAATAAAAGAGTGAGTGAGTGAGTGAATCAGTCTGTCGGTCAGTCGGTCGGTCAGTCGGTCAGTCAGTCAGTCAATCAGTCAGTGTCTGAGTGTCTGAGAGTTAAAACCACGTGTCAAGGAAGATAGATGACAAGTCTTGTGTTCAGGAGACAGAAAAGGCTCCTGACCTCACGTCACCGAAGGATGACGTCACATTATCAAACGGGATAGCAGGAGACCATGATAATGATGGCAATACGATGACGTCATGTTGTTACGCGCTCTTCGCATGGCTTGCACCCCTCAAAGCAGCCCTACGTCATCACAGGTTGTTGCTCTATTTATAGCTTTCAATCTCATGAAATAAAATTGTTACTTAATAAGAATTCTTAGTTTCACTTGTTTGGTGTAATAAAAGTACACTTTCACTGTTTCGATTTTGCTTCATGATATGGTGCGCTAAATTGATATTACTATCGTTAACTGTTAGGCTATATAGGGTTTTGAAACTATCGTCAATGTTATTATAGAGTTTTGAAACTATCGTTGTTATATAGAGTTTCGAAACTATCGTTAACTGTTATGTATAGAGTTTCGAAACTGTCGTTAGCTGTTATATAGAGTTTCTGAAACTCTATATAACAGCTTCCGATAGTTCTATCAAAAGCGCGTCGGTATCGTTCCCAAATGGGAAAACCCTGAAATGCCATTGCGAACCTGTCTTTTTGCTACGAAATGTACATTTCAACTAGAAACAAGGAAATCGGAAAGGAAGTTGAAAGTGATGCAAAAGTAACTGTGCCCGGCAAAGGGTATGTATTATAAACGCCTACGTTATTTTTAGAAACTCTCTATAACAGTTAACGGGTAATATCACTTGCGCGCACCATGCCGCCATTTTGCAAAACCCTCGTTATCTCTTATACATAGTTTTAGCAATAATGCGCACGGACGCGCAATTGATATAATTCTATTTAACAGTTAACGATAGTTTCGAAACTCTATATAACAGATAACGATAGGTTCGAAACTCTATATAACAGTTAACGATAGTTTCAAAACCCTATATAAGAGTTAACGTTAGTAATATCAATTTGGCGCACCATATCATGATATCTATTATTTTTGTTCTTCACTTTGACCGACTTTTTGAACCAGACTGCACAACCAATTACTAACAGCTAGCTTTTCCTTCTTATCCACCCAGAAGGTTATGCGTGGTGTACCCACATTCTTGCACACTGACCTTGGGGGGTCCCATCGCCGCTTAGTGTCACTGACATTATATTTCGTTATGTACACTGACACCTTAGAACCGACAGAGTTTACAAACACAAGACTTCAGTTTATGGAAGCCTGTTTTTACACACATATATATTCGGGGGTGTGTAGGTTTCAGTGTGTGTGTGTGTGTGTGTGTGTGTGTGTGTGTGTGTGTGTGTGTGTCGGTGGGTGCGTGTGGGCGCGCGCGCGCGCGCGCGCGTGTGTGTGTGTGTGTGTGTGTCGGTGGGTGCGTGTGCGCGCGCGCGTGTTTGTGTGTGTGTGTGTGTGTCTGTGTCTTTCTGTCCGTCTTTCTTGTAGCCTGTGCAAACTTCCGCCGAAGTAAAAAAAAAAAAAAAAATCAGAAACAACTGTATTTTTTCTGTATTTTGGTGTGTCTTTGTTTTCACTTACAAATTTTTCATATCTTACTCAGAAGATCTTCAACAACATCAAAAACAATCCAGAAACAGAGACAAACTGCCAATAAAGTCCCAAAATCAAGAATTAAAAAAAGTTAGGTAATGGAACGTTTAATTGTCGACAAAACATGCAAGACATTCACTCGTGTTTAGTCAAAAACTAAACGTTCCTTTTAACCGACAACTTCTATGATAATCAAAATTTGATTGCACGACTACCGGTATACATTTCACAGGCCATTTGTGGGTCGCTGGGGGAGCCGACTATTCTTCGTGCTGTACGTGCTATACAGTGGCTTTGCGCTGTACCGTCAGTGGGGAACAGAGGCTGCTACCCGTCTTCTGCTGCTTCTTGTCATCGTCCTGTGGGTGTCGCTGGGCCGGCGTGTCTCCCTGCAACTCCTCAAGCGTCTGGGACCCGTGGTCACCCTCCAGCCGGAGAAGGGCCGCACGCTGAGAACAGTTGTTCGATGGTGAGGCACTGTGCATACCATACAATACAATACGATACGATACGGTACGATACGATACGATACGATACGATACAATACGATACGATACGATACGGTACGGTACGACACAGTACGACACGGTACGATACGATACGATACGATACGATACGATACAATACGGTACGGTAGGGTACGATACGATACGATACGATACGGTAGGGTACGATACGATACGATAGGGTACGATAGGGTACGATACGATACGATACGATACGATACGATACGGTTACGATACGATACGATACGATACGATACGATACGGTACGGTACGATACGACACTACACGATACAATACGATACGGTACGATACGATACGGTACAATACAATTACAATACAATCACGATACGATACGATACGATATAATACAATTCAATACAATACAATTAATACAAGACAACGCAAGACAGGCAAGACAAGACAAAACAAGACAATACAATACAATACAGATTGTTCCGATCTCCCAGGTCAACTTATGTGCAGACCTGCTAGTGCCTTATCCCCCTTCGTGTGTACACGCAAGCACAAGACCAAATGCGCACGGAAAAGATACTGTAATCCATGTCAGAGTTCGGTGGGTTATAGAAACACGAAAATACCCAGCATGCTTCCCCCGAAATCGACGTATGCTGCCCGAATGGCGGGGGTAAAATTAGGTAAAATACGGCCGTACACGAAAAAGCACACTCGTACGAGTGTATTTGGCTGTCGCAGCCCACGAACGCAGAAGAAGGATCGCCAACAATAGAATGCTGTGTTTTGGACTGGGTGGCGTAACAGACTTGCAAGATTCTGTGAGAAAACCAAAATTCGTACACATTTGAACGACATACTGACTAGAACAATTTATAAGGATCCCTTCGACCTAAGCACAAAACAATCCATAACGTCTAACATTTTCCCCCTCAGGATTCTGTACGTTGTGGCGGCAGGTGGGGGTGTCGCCTACCTGGCGTTGGAGATTGCTCCCAAAAAACCAAGCAACTTGCTGACACTGGGTGGCATCGCCCTGCTGCTGTTGGTCGGTCTGCTGCTCTCCACACACCCACACAGAGTACGTGCACTGTAGAAATTAGTTATTAGTTTGGGTGGTCTTTTAGCGTGAACAAACTATGATAACTTGCTGCCACACAGAGTACGTGCACTGTAGAAATTAGTTATTAGTTTGGGTGGTCTTTTAGCGTGAACAAACTATGATAACTTGCTGCCACACAGAGTACGTGCACTGTAGAAATTAGTTATTAGTTTGGGTGGTCTTTTAGCGTGAACAAACTATGATCTTCTTCTTCTTCTTGGCGTTCGCAGAGGTTACACAATCAGTCCAGCACTGGTGATAAATGTTGTCGTTTTCTCCAACTCCTGTCGACTGCCGTATAGTTTGGTCTGCAAGGGAGTTGGTGACGGCCACACTTCTTTTCGTTCCTCATCTAGTAAGGGACATCGCTGTAAGATGTGTTCCGCTGTTTGGTCTTCTTGACCGCAGGCACAGGTTGGTGATGGCGCCAGCTTGAACTTTCGGTTCATGTGAGCATTGAGCCTGTTGTGGCCAGTACGCAGCCTGATGAGGTTGACTTGCTGCTCTCTGGACATTGTGTGGTAGTCATCTCTGTTTGTCCTTGGCCTCATCAATGCCTTGATGATTGTCTTCTGCTCACTAAAGCTGACACTGTTTTCAGGTTGGTCTTCCACGGCTCCTTCTTTCGCCAGCTCATCTGCCCTTTCATTTCCTGGTATCCCACAGTGTGCTGGTATCCACTGGAGGACAACTCTTCTGGTTTGTCTGACCATCTGTAATGCTTTGGCCAGCTGTGGGAGTTTGTCGTTCTCTAGGGCCTGAAGGACTGAAAGGGCATCCGAGAGGAAGACAACTTGGTGGCAAGGGTCTGCGGAGTCCTGAACCAAGGAGGCGGCCTGCATGAGAGCTTCTGCTTCTGCTTTATAGTTTGAACAAACTATGATAACTTGCTGCCACACAGAGTACGTGCACTGTAGAAATTAAAATCTAAACAACAAGAATACTGTGGGTGAAAACACAGTTGAAAAACAAAAGAAATCGGTAGTCACCAACACTAATACGATACGATACGATACGATAGGGTACGGGATATAGCTCAGTTGGTAGCGCGCTGGATTTGTATTCAGTTGGCCGCTGTCAGCGTGAGTTCGATCCCAGGTTCGGTGGAAATTTATTTCACAGAGTCAACTTTGTGTGCAGACTCTTCGGTGTCCGAACCTCCCCCCGTGTACACTACATTGGGTGTGCACGTTAAAGATCCCACGATTGACAAAAGGGTCTTTCCTGGCAAAATTGCTTAGGCACAGTTAATAATTGTCTACCTATACCCGTGTGACTTGGAATAATAGGCCGTGAAAGGTAAATATGCGCCGAAATGGCTGCAATCTACTGGCCGTATAAAATTTCATCTCACACGGCATCACTGCAGAGCGCCTAGAACTGTACCCACGGAATATGCGCTATATAAGACTCATCAATTGATAATACAGCACAGACAAAGACGAATTTTCGCCTCAAGAATCCTCAACAGGCGAAAATTCGACTTTGCCTGAGCTGTATTTGTGTTGGTGAGTAATTAGTTATCTCTTCAAAAAAAGTTAAGGACCGGTCATGAAATGTACACACTCTTTAAAATATTCGCCAAAAATCAAGGGTTTTACAATTTAATTGAAACGTGATTTTTTTGAATTCACAAAAGGGCAGTGAGTCTTGCTCTCGGAACATTTTTGGCAGGCAATGTTATTATACTGTGTCATGTTAAACAGGCAAAAAAAAGTGAGATTTTCTCTAAGAAGGGGGCAGTTTTCAAAGTCCTATGACATGCTCCTACCACGAAAACGGAGCGACTTGGATGAGGAACGCTGGGGCAGTGTGATGGCTACATGATGTTGTTTCTGCCAGGCAAGTGGTTCACAGTGTATCATTTCAACATCATCAAACAGAAGGAATGGTTTGAAGCAATTGGAAGAGTGCAGTTACGACAATTTATTCCCCCCTCTGCTTCTTTACCTCTGTAAACTTGTAGGGGTAGTTATTTTTCGATAATGACCCAGCAACCAAACAAATAACGACCCAGCAACAGCCTGAATCCTCGATAGTGCAATGGGTTGAGAAGCTGTTCTGTTTCGGTACTACTTTTTGCGACTGAAAAGTTCCGAGCGCTCTAATGTACGAAGTATACATCTCTGGAGCAAACAATACAAACATACCGCATTTAAATTAACAACTACAGGCCTGAACACATGAATCTCCATATAAAATCCATGAGTTCGGTTGTTTTCTGAATCTAGATCAGACGTTCATCACAAGCAATTTCCCAAGGCAAGTAACTCATACTTTGTCTAGCGACAAGAGTAGTTCCCCTTCTTTTCACTCAGTTTCTTCGACAACAGACTGCAATCCGACGGTCAGTTTTCAACAATATTTCATTTAATAAACAGATCACACGCAACAAAATGCACACATCTCATCAATTTAAACAACATAAAGCGGTTTCATACACTATTTTCCCCAGAAAACTTAACTTCATACAGTTTTTAACGTTGGAACACGGGTGCAAAAGTTCGTCTGCTAGTCCCATTTGACGAAAGAACATTATCCTAACCGATACCAAAACATATACAGAACACACAATATCTGCCTTTGCCGCCACAGCAGAATAACAGCATATCTGTGTACTTGATTTTAGTCCAAAATAGGAAAACTGACAAGAAGTGTTAACAGAATGGAATGATTTGCACGGAACTATACAACCGCGCATTAATCGATCGCCTGCGCAGGTTGACTGGTTGAGTGAATAGGATTCGATCAAACTTTCGCAAAAAAACTCCTCTTTTCTTTGAATAACTGAAGAAAGGAGGAATAAAGAGGTTACACACCTCGTCTCAGTGATTATCAAAAATAATGGTCTCAGTTCGCGGTCATGAAAAAGCTCGCTAAAGCTCGCATTTTTCATGATCCGCTAACTTCGACCATTATTTTTGATAATCACTGAGACTCGGCATGTAACCTCTACGTATTGGTTGGCCAGATAGTAATCGCAAAAAGGATGGATTGTCTCATCCAAATGAAGGCCATGCAGCAAATAAATGTTACAGAGAATGCAGCAGGCATCGACCATGAGCTGCCACCAACACTGTTGTCAGTGATCAAATTGTTCCAAACCGCTTACGCGCTTTCAACTTCACTGAAAGACGCCCAGTCCACAGAACATCACTGACTGCCAAACATCGAGCTGCCGACCAAGCCTGTCGCACTCAACATGTGACGTGGTAACGTCATCGTATGGCTCAGTTCTTCTTTACAGATGGGTCCCGCCTCATCTTGGATCCTGCTGATGGACGCATTAGAGTCTTGGGGCGTCGTAGAGAGCGCTTTGCAGATAGCGCTGTTCCAGAACAAAATCGTGGGGGCTCTGTGATGGTCCGGGGAGAGATCATCTTAGTTCGTATGACATCTCTCTATCGATTACTGGGTATCTTAACTAGTGATCGCTGCCGGAATAAGATTTTGCAGTTCTTCGTTGTAAGGAACACTACTGTTGTGAATTTGAAATTAGAGGGTTGTCTAGAGTAACAAGCTCTAGCATTGTTTTCGCTGCCATGTTTAAAATGACATTTTCAGTAGACAGTCCTCAGTTCTTCAATAAAACAATAAAGAAACAATTAAATCATTAAACCTTGTCATTTCTGTATGGCATGCGTTTGAAAAAGTGGTCCTTAACTTTTTTGAAGAGTATATAATTATGTAGAAATTAGTTATTACTTTATGCAGTCGTTTGGCGTGAACAAGCTATGAAGCAAGCAATGCCAATGGCAACTTGCTGGCACTGGCTGGCATCGTCTTCCTGCTGTTTATAAGCATGCTGCTCTCTATACATTTTCACAGAGTATGTGTTTGTCGTGCCGGATTCACGGAATTGCCGAATTCGCGGAATCGGCAACATTTTTGCCCATTTCGCGTAATCGGCAAAACGCTGCCCATTACGCGAAATCGGCAGCGTTTTGCCAAAATGCGTAAAGGCTGTTAAAATTTGCCCATTTCGCTAAAGCGGCAGCCAGTCTGTTACTTCTTGTGTTACCAGAACATTGCATTTACATTGCTTTACCTCCACATTATGGTTTTTACATTTAGTCAAGGACGAGACGAGGGTTGTGGTGTATGTATGTGCCTAAGTGTGTGTGTATGTGTGTGTGTGTGTGTGTGTGTGTGTGTGTGTGTGTGTGTGTGTGTGTGTGTGTGTGCGTGCGTGCGTGTGCGTGTGTGTGTGTGTGTGTGTGTGTGTGTGTGTGTGTAGATCGATTCCGAGGAAACTACAAGGCCGATCTTCATGAAACTTTACATAAAAAAATTTAAGATAATATCCCCGTACCATTTTTTCCTTTTTTGGATAAATGTCTTTGATGACGTCATATCCGGCTTTTAGTGAAATTTGAGGCAGCACTGTCACGCCCTCATTTTTTAACCAAATTGATTGCAATTTTAGGTAAGCTATCTTCGACAAAGGCCGGACTTTGGTATTGCATTTCAGCTTGGAGGCTTAAAAATTAATTAATGAGTTTAAATTTGGTCATTAAAAATCTGAACATTGTAATTAAAATTATCTTATTAGATATCGATCCAAAATTATTTTCATCTTATTATTCATTATTTTTTTAATTCCAAAAACATATAAATACGTTATATTCGGATTTTAAAAAAGCTCTGAAAATTAAAAATATGAAAATAATGATTAAAATTAAATTTCGATTATTGATTTAAAAACAATTTCATCTTACTCCTTTACGGTTCCTGATTCCAAAAACATATAGATATGTTATGTCTGGATTAAAAACAAGATCAGAAAGTTAAAAAGAATAAAGATACAGTAAAGCGTGCTATCCTGCTCAGCGCAACCACTACCGCGCTATACTGTCTAGTCAATTTCACTGCATTTTCCACGAGCGGGGGACTGGCAATGCTATTATGGTCTTGGTGTAAAAATGCTGTGCGTTCAGTTTCATTTTGTGAGTTCAGCAGCTTGACTAAATGTAGTAATTTTGCCTTACGCGACTTGTTACGGTCTGTGTCGATCTCCGGAAATGCACGAAAACTACACTGTTTGCCATAACTTATCGGTTATTGCGATATGTATATGTCGTGCCGATTTCACGTAATTGCCGATTCCGCGTAATCGGCAACATTTTTGCCCATTTCGCGTAATCGGCAAAACGCTGCCCAATACGCGAAATCGGCAGCGTTTTGCCGAAATCGCGTAAAGGCCTCTAAAACTTGGCTATTTTGCGAATTCGGCAATAGTGAGTTTAGTGTGTGTGTGTGTGTGTGTGTGTGTGTGTGTGTGTGTGTGTGTGTGTGTGTGTGTGTGTGTGGTCGGAAATCAAAGAACACGGGGCGTATAGGATCGCTGCAAAGCACGGCGTCGTCAATACTGCTTATTCCAGAAACCAGTAACAGAAGGCAGATTGTCAAATCCTACAGCTTGAAGATACAAACCCGGCCGTTTCTTCTTTTAGAAAGATCGCTACTATGCATTCCGCCCATGGTGGTCAGGGGTATTCAAAATGCGTCTGTCAGACATCCTGCAAATCCAAGAGATGCGCTTGTAGAAAAAGCGGCACTCGCTGCCACAGTCATGTCACCCGAAAAACAGCAAATGTAAAAACAAATAAAAGTTACTACCAAACTGCTTGTCAGCCAAACTATAACCTGTGTTTGTGGTACTGAAAGATGAAAATAGCAGCTTAACTTGTATTGTTCAGGAGCGTTCTTTTTTCACAATTTTGCGTAATTCGTTATGTTCATCTATTTGTTCATCTTTTTCTATTATCGTGCTATTCTCTTTTTTCGAAAATTAAATGTTTGCCTCGTTTGCATTACTAGTATACTGTGTGTGTGTGTGTGTGTGTGTGTGTGTGTGTGTGTGTGTGTGTGTGTGTGTGTGTGTGTGTGTGTGTGTGTGTGTGTGTGTTTGTGTTTGTGTGTGTGTGCGTGCGTGCTAAAAAGTATATTATCACATGGTCAGTATCGACAACACACACACACACACACACACACACACACACACACACACACACACACACACACACACACACACACACACCACACACACACACACATAGCGGAATGGGCAACTTGCCCATTACGCGTAATCGGCTGCCGATTCCGCGTAATCGGCTGCCGAATTCGCGAAATAGCCAAGTTTTAGAGGCCTTTACGCGATTTCGGCAAAACGCTGCCGATTTCGCGAATTCGGCAGCGTTTTGCCGATTACGCGAAATTGGCAAAAATATTGCCCATTTCGCGGAATCGGCAATTACGTGAATTCGGCACGACATATACATTCCAGTATCTAGCTGTCTAAGTGTGATGATATCCCAGGCATTTGAGAACTTTAATACCAAAAAATGCCTGCCGATTTCGCAAAATGGGAACATTTAAGAAGCCTTTACACGTTTTCACCAAAACGCTGCCGATTTCGCGTAGTGGGCAGCGTTTTGCCGATTACGCAAAATGGGCAAAAACTGATGTTGCCGATTCCGCGAATTCGGCAATTCCGTGAATTCGGCACGACATGTAAGTTTACATTAGAGATGCTGGACATAGGCAGTGATAATTACTAAGTTTAATTGATCTTGGAAGATAGAAATTGCCTGTTATGATCAAAACGAAGATGCAAGCCAAGTCATGTACAAAAACCGTCTTTGTAATGATTTGCAATGTACGACTACAAAGCTACTACTATTCATTATTTTATATATTTCTTTGTTTATGAGTATTGCCTTTTGAAAACATATGTCCATTTAATTGAATGATACATCGATCCACGATACCTGTCTTGCGCTGAATACAGGCTAATACAGATCGCACGTGCATTGTCTGACAGGTGAACTGGCACACGGTTTTCTGGGCTCTGGCTATACAGTTCTACCTGGCAGTCTTCCTAATACGAACCCAGCAAGGTAAAGACTTGTTCCAGTGGCTGGGGGGTCTGATGGAGAAATTCATCAGCTACACAGACATCGGCAGCAAATTCCTCTTTGGGGACGCCTACACTATGCATCCAATGGTCTTCCAGGTGTGTTATGATGTGTGTGTGTGTGTGTGTGTGTGTGTGTGTGTGTGTGCGCGCGTCCGTGTTTGAGTGTGTGTGTGTGTGCGTCCGTGTTTGAGTGTGTGTGTGTGTGTGTGTGTGTGTGTGTGTGTGTGTGTGCGTATGAGTGTGATCGCGCGTGCGTGTGTATGTGCGTGCATATACAAGCCCTCCTCGCGACTTTATGCGAAACCTTTTTTGGTCGATCAAATGAACCAACTTTGCTGATACTCATTGGTTTTCTAGATGCTGCCGGTGATACTGTTCTTGAACTGCGTGATCGCCGTGGGGTATCAGCTGGGTATTATCCAGGCCCTCATCGCTACTCTCGGCCGCTTCCTTTCCTTTTGCCTGGACACAACGCCCATAGAGTCCGTCAACGCTGCTGCCAACGTATTTCTTGGACTGGTGAGTATCGTTGGCGATCTTTGTCACGATTGCAATTTTGTACCAAAAACGTATGCAGTAAAATGTTGCACACTTGGGTGGCCGAGTGGTAACGCACTTGTGCTCGGAAGCGAGAGGTTGCGAGTTCGACCCTGGGTCAGAGCGTTAGCAATTTTCTCCCCCCTTTCCTAACCTAGGTGGTGGGTTCAAGTGCTAGTCTTTCGGATGAGACGAAAAACCGAGGTTCCTTTGTTGTACACTACATTGGGGTGTGCACGTTAAAGATCCCACGATTGACAAAAGGGTCTTTCCTGGCAAAATTGTATAGGCATAGATAAAAATGTCCACCAAAATACCCGTGTGACTTGGAATAATAGGCCGTGAAAAGTAGGATATGCGCCGAAATAGCTGCGATCTGCTGGCCGATGTGAATGCGTGATGTATTGTATAAAAAAAATTCCATCTCACACGGCATAAATAAATCCCTGCGCCTTGAATATGTGCGCGATATAAATTGCATAAAAAATAAAAAATAAATAAAATAAAATAAAATCCCTGCGCTTAGAACTGTACCCACGGAATACGCGCGATATAAGCCTCATACAGCATGACTTCCCTTCTTTGTCTCTGTTAATCCAGGGAGAAAATATCCAGCGATATTTCTCCGTAGGCCTAAAGTTCGGCCATGACCTAGGCAAAATAACTTGCGCAGCCGCAGAAACAAGAAAATGGAAATCTTTTATGAAATGATTGGGAGCCACGCAAATTTGACCTCTTGATTCCGACCATGAACCCGCTGTTGATAATCTGGAAGGTCGTACCAGAAATGCAGATCTATCTCTGGCCGATTCATAGATTCAACCTACAAACTACGACCTCATCTGTGATCAGATTGCCAAGCAGTGCGTGAAATCTTTT
Source organism: Littorina saxatilis (assembly GCF_037325665.1). Classification (NCBI taxonomy): domain Eukaryota; kingdom Metazoa; phylum Mollusca; class Gastropoda; order Littorinimorpha; family Littorinidae; genus Littorina; species Littorina saxatilis. The sequence continues at coordinate 12,930,686 of NC_090261.1, read as the reverse complement.
ATTCTAAAGCCTTATGGCTCGTTTCGACAAGCATTAAACGGATGAAATTAACCACATGCAGTTTTATTCTTCAGAAAAATGCACACAAAAAATGGGTTGGTTTCGGTGATTTGTACATAAACGTCTTCCTCACGATAGATTCGCTGATTTGTCTTATGAAGCCGTCATCAACACGAACACAATGATTGCAGAAGCAAACTCTGTACCTACACGACCGAGACACAAGACTGATTATTTCACAGCTGCAATGTGAATAGAGAACAAAGACATTTTGGGTAAGCTTACTCATGTCAGGTCTTCACTGACAAGCTAGGAACAGACGGAAAATTCCGAACAAAAGTAAATGACGTCAAAGTCTCTTTCGCTTTGCGTGTAACTTTGTCATGACGTCTTTTTGTGACGACAGTATACGCGACAATTTGTTCGCTTCCGGTGTCATTTTAGACTGAAAAGCAACTCAAAAGAAGGAGCTAACTAATTAGCCTGTGTCTTGAAACAGCTGAAACACTCTTTTGGATTGCCGTTTCAATGTTAACCAAAATGTTAAAGAAGAAAAACAAGGTTCAGTTGCGAAATGACAGCGGATTGAGCATTTATTCCTGTTGATGAATTGTACGATTGAAGCTTTATTCTCTCCGTCAACCAACAAGACTAGATTTGTAGCAGACGAAAAACAAAGTGTGCGTTTTTCCTGTCTTGTGAAGGCGATTATGTCGTTATAAGTTATCTGTACGTTGTGAAGACATTTCAAAACAAAATTTAGCTTTGATGCGTCACGGGATATTAGCTTATACGTTTTCATCCATGGAATTGTTTTTTTTTTCGTCTTGGCAGGGTGAATGAATTCATGATGTCTTTTCCGGAACTGGACAAAACTGGCCTTGCCAAGACTGAAACAAAATATAGTTCTACAACTTCTAGGCTTGGGTTGATTGCCCATGGTGAATTTCCAATGATTTGTTTCCACATCCCATGACAAATTCTCTTTACTTTGGTCATGCCATATATACGTTACAGCTCCATCCATCCATGGTATCGCGTGATATTTTGTCTCGACGGGGTGAAAGAATATAATGACGTCACTCTCGGCAGAGCCTCGAGTGACGTCATCATATTCATTGACCCAGTCTCGACAAAATATCAGGCGATACCATGGATGGACGGAGCTGTAACTTATACATATTGATTGATTGATAGAGTCCGTCAACGCTGCTGCCAACATCTTTCTTGGACTGGTGAGTATCGTTGGCGATCTTTGTCACGATTTCAATGTTGTACCAAAAATGTGTGCGGTAAAATGATGGACACCTCGCACTGTGTGAGTGTCGTTGACGATCTTTGTAAGGAGTGCACTCTGTGACTGATTTTGTTTTCGGGGAGAACTTGGACACTACGGCAAAAGAGTCGGTCACCGCGGCTTCCAAGATCTTCATCCGCATGGTAAGTTCGCTGTGCCGGAACAGTGCAAAACGTCCAGCGCATACATTGTTATGCACTCACCCCGCGGGTTAGGGGGAAGAATTTACCCGATGCTCCCCAGCATGTCGTAAGAGGCGACTAACGGATTCTGTTTCTCCTTTTACCCTTGTTAAGTGTTTCTTGTATAGAATATAGTCAATGTTTGTGAAGATTTTAGTCAAGCAGTATGTAAGAAATGTTAAGTCCTTTGTACTGGAAACTTGCATTCTCCCAGTAAGGTAATATATTGTACTACGTTGCAAGCCCCTGGAGCAATTTTTGGCTCACGTAAGTGTAGCCTATGCGATCGTAACTTTGTCTGTCTGTGCGTGCGTGCGTGCGTGCGTCTGTGCGTGTGTATGTCTGTGGTAGAAACTCTAACATTTGAAGACGTCACATTACATTGACGTCACATTATGACTAACGTCACGCGAAGGAAGTACTGACAGTCTCGGTCATTATTATTTCGAGCGCGCCGAGACTAGTTGGCAGTCGTGTCCTTGTAAGTAGGCAACATGCAGACAGACAGATCTAGATCTAGTGTCTCGCTTTCTTGCACAGTTTCACCTATGCTCTTTCTGTGTGTGTGTGTGTGTGTGTGTGTGTGTGTGTGTGTGTGTGTGTGTGTGTGTGTGTGTGTGTGTGTGTGTGTGTGTGTGTGTGTGTGTGATTGAGTTTGTGTGATTGAGTTTGTGTTACTGTTTGTCGATTTCTTACGTGAGCCTTGATGGCTTCGCCTCTTGTTTGATTAGTGCTTTTGTGAACAAGAAACAATTAACAAGTGGCTCTATCCCATCTTCCCCCTTTCCCCGTCGCGATATAACCTTCGTGGTTGAAAACGACGTTAAACACCAAATAAAGTAAAGAGAGAGAGAGAGAGAGAGAGAGAGAGAGAGAGAGAGAGAGAGAGAGAGAGAGAGAGAGAGAGAGAGAGAGAGAGAGAGAGATCATCAGTTCAGTAATAATCGGGTGAATAAATTCTGACTCTTTCGCAAATCACAGACGTTATTCAAGGGCTTATTCATCGTAAGTGTGTGCGTGTGTACATGTAGGCACGCGTCTGTGTGTTCCGGTTAAATTTGATCTCTCTCTCTCTCTCTCTCTCTCTCTCTCTCTCTCTCTCTCTCTCTCTCTCTCTCTCTCCGACCGATTAATTATTTAATTGATTGACTAATTGATTCGTCTCAAGCAGAATCGCCTTTTATTTTATTTGTCGGTCAAGTCATTCAGGTCAGAACTGTTCGCCGTTAGGACGGGAAGATTCTCCAGAATTTAATTATTTCACTGATTGATCGACTGACTAACTAACTAATGGATTAATTTAAGATTGATTTGTCTCAGGCAGTAGCACCCCTGCTGGTCAAGCCGTTCCTGAAAGATGTAACGGAGTCGGAACTGTTTGCAATCATGACGGGAGGATTCGCTAGTATCGCGGGGGCTATCATGGGAGCCCTGGTTGCTATTGGGGTCAGCATTTCTAATCTTTCTCAGCTTTTGGTTTGAAAGCTTGTAGAACTACTGTTTTGGCATGTCACAATTTTAATTTATCTTTATGACTTTGTTTGAAGCATGTTTAGGTTTCTCTGTCAGTGTTTGAGTATGCTTAAGTCAAAACGAAACGTTCACTAGAGCTTTGACCTAGCGGTTTTCGAAATGATAATGAGAAATGAACAGAATAGTAACTTAGCTCAGTTCGGCATTGCTTCTTCAATCTCCAAGAATAGGATATCTTTAAATTTGTTGCATCTTTGATCTCGCCATCTCTTAACTTTAAAGAAGACGTTTGAAATGGGAAAGTTAGTAGCCTATCCAGGGTTGGACCTAGTGCGTGAGAGGGAGGGGCTTCCAAAATAAGGCGTACAGGAAGAGTGCTGGCCGGGTTTGTTTGTTTGTTTGTTTGTTTTGTTTGTTTGTTTGTTTGCTTAACGCCCAGCCGACCACGAAGGGCCATATCAGGGCGGTGCTGCTTTGACATATAACGTGCGCCACACACAAGACAGAAGTCGCAGCACAGGCTTCATGTCTCACCCAGTCACATTATTCTGACACCGGACCAACCAGCCCTAGCACTAACCCCATAATGGCAGACGCTAGGCGGAGCAGCCACTAGATTGCCAATTTTAAAGTCTTAGGTATGACCCGGCCGGGGTTCGAACCCACGACCTCCCGATCACGGGGCGGACGCCTTACCACTAGGGCTGGCCAGGTGAGCCTTCCCCCAAGATGCTATTGAAATTTAGCATTTGAAAAGGGAATATTGTGTCTCTCCTTGGGAAAAACATTGTGCCGGGTAACGGAGCAGGACGGGGGGTGCTTCCGGAACCAAGGACCCCCCGATTTAGCATTTTAAAAGGGTATTTTGGGTCTCTCCTTGGGAAAAAGAAAATTTGCCGGGTAACGGGGCAGGAGGGGTGGGGTGCTTCCGGAACCCAGTTCCCCCCCCCCCCCCCTAGTTCTAGACCTGCTATCTGTTTCTGATGTCTTATTGGCAGATCCCGTCGAACCACATCCTAGCGGCTAGCGTCATGTCCGCCCCAGCGGCCCTGGGTGTGGCCAAAATCATGTGTCCAGAGACAGAGGGAGATAACAGTAGCACCACCAAGGACGCCTACAAAGTCAACTTGGGGTGGGTGTTTTTTTTAAAGGAAAAGATCCTGTAATCCATGTCAGAGTTCGAGGGGTTAAAGAAACACAAAAATACCCAGCATGATTCCCCCGAAAGCGGCGTATGGCTGCCTGAATGGTGGGTTAAAAACGCCGATACACGTAAAAACCCACTTGTGCGAAAACATGAGTGAACGTGAGAGTTTTAGCCCATGAACGATGAAGAAGAAGAAGAAGAAGAAGAAGAAGACGAAGAAGAAGAAGAAGAAGAAGAAGAAGAAGAAGAAGAAGAAGAAGAAGAAGAAGAAGAAGAAGAAGAAGAAGGGTTACTCCCCAAAACGGAGTAAGGCTACCTTAATGGTGGTGTAGGACGGTTATATACACACAAAAATCAACTCTCTGAAAATTCGAATCGGTCGGGACTGTATATTGGCTGATTTTAGCCTAAAATACCTGTTATGTTATTGTTATTGTTATTGTTATTGTCCGTTATGCGTGATGACGAGGATGCTGCTGCTGCTGATGATGATGGTGATGATGATGGTGATATTGATGGTGATGATGATAATGCTGATGCTGATGTTGGTGGTTGTGATGATGATGATGATGATGATGATGATGATGATGATGATGATGATGATAATGACGATGATGATAATGACAATGACGATGATGATAATGATGATGATGATGATGACGATGACGATGACGATGATTTCATGATGATGACTCTTGTGTGTTTTCAGAACGTCGACCAACCTCCTAGAGGCGGTGTCGCAGGCGGCTGTGATGGGTGTATCCATCATGGTCACAGTCAGCGCCAACCTCTTCATCTTCATGATCTTCCTCACCTTTGCCGACAACGTCTTCGAGTGGTTCGGCGAGCAGGTCGGCATCCACGACTTCCCCTTCACAGTAAGTCCCATCATTTAAGACGGCCCTTCGTTGAGCCCGAAATCGACTTCGCGAAGTCTTTTTACCAAACACTCAGGGCTAGAGCTTTGTGCGGTCCGTTTCGCGAAGTCTTTTTACCAAACACTCAGGGCTAGAGCTTTGTGCGGTCAGTTTCGCGAAGTCTTTTTACCAAACACTCAAGGCTAGAGCTTTGTGCGGTCAGTTTCGCGAAGTCTTTTTACCAAACACTCAGGGCTAGAGCTTTGTGCGGTCAGTTTCGCGAAGTCTTTTTACCAAACACTCAGGGCTAGAGCTTTGTGCGGTCCGTTTCGCGAAGTCTTTTTACCAAACACTCAGGGCTAGAGCTTTGTGCGGTCAGTTTCGCGAAGTCTTTTTACCAAACACTCAGGGCTAGAGCTTTGTGCGGTCAGTTTCGCGAAGTCTTTTTACCAAACACTCAGGGCTAGAGCTTTGTGCGGTCAGTTTCGCGAAGTCTTTTTACCAAACACTCAGGGCTAGAGCTTTGTGCGGTCAGTTTCGCGAAGTCTTTTTACCAAACACTCAGGGCTAGAGCTTTGTGCGGTCAGTTTCGCGAAGTCTTTTTACCAAACACTCAGGGCTAGAGCTTTGTGCGGTCAGTTTCGCGAAGTCTTTTTACCAAACACTCAGGGCTAGAGCTTTGTGCGGTCAGTTTCGCGAAGTATACTTCGCTTGGACGACTTCGCCCAGTTAATGCCTGTCCTCAATTGGACGACTTCGCCCAGTTAATGCCTGTCCTCAATTGGACGACTTCGCCCAGTTAATGCCTGTCCTCAATTGGACGACTTCGCCCAGTTAATGCCTGTCCTCAATTGGACGACTTCGCCCAGTTAATGCCTGTCCTCAATTGGACGACTTCGCCCAGTTAATGCCTGTCCTCAATTGGACGAAGTCGACTTCACGAAGCTTCCGGAACGAGAATTCGTGCCTTGATTGGACTACTTTCAGCATAGCTTCGCGAATCCAAGGGAACGCACTCTGCTCTTTGGGTCTTTCCTGGCAAAATTGTACAGGCATAGATAAAAATGTCCACCAAAATACCCGTGTGACTTGGAATAATAGGCCGTGAAAAGTAGGATATGCGCCGAAATGGCTGCGATCTGCTGGCCGATGTAAATACGTGATGTATTGTGTAAAAAAAATTCCATCTCACACGGCATAAATAAATCGCATAAAATAAAAAAATAAAAAATAAATAAATAAATAAATCCCTGCGCTTAGAACTGTACCCACGGAATACGCGCGATATGAGCCTCATATTGATTGATTGATTGATTCTACGTCCATCTTGAATCAAAAAAGCACTCTTCTTTCAAAAAGAACAACTTCGTCACAGCTACGGCGTAGCTTCGCATGTCAAAACTTGCGAAGCGATGTAGTGGACGAAGTACTTCGCCGTAGCTGCGGGTTTTCGGTATAAAGACTTCGCGAAGCTTCGGGTTGTCGACTTCGTGCTCAATTAAGGACGGGTTTAAAGAGACGAATTCTCGTTCCGGAAGCTTCGCGCATGCTTTATGGACCCGGTAGCGATTCATTTGCTCCTCATTCATTTACTTGAGCCATTGATGACACAAAACTAGAGCTTTGACAACATTTAAGTAATATTGTTATAGAATTGTAGAAATATTGTAGTATTTAAAACTAACAATATCTATCCATCAGTGTATATATCAGAGTTTAATTTCTATGTTGAGCTCACAAAACACACAGATATTGGTAGAAAAAGTAGCGATGAACGTACAGCCTGATATTAATGGGGCGAAGCCGACCTCGCGAAGTCTACTTCACGAAACATCCCCCGCTAGTAACTGGCCAATAATGTCACGTGGGAAAGTTTGCCTCAATAAAAGCAAGAGTATTTACTCTTTCACAACCCATACAACCCGACAGGGGCTAGGTGTTGGAAAAGGTAGGGCTGAGATATCATGTAGAGACGGTGTGTATATGTCCCACCCTCGTGTCACCAGTGTGTCACGTAAGTCGGGCAGTGTATGTCGGGACTCAAGCCCCCTTCGCTCTACAGAATTCTGTACATGATTCTCAGCCCTATCTTTTCAAACACATAACCCCGGATAGCCATAGAGAGACCTCAGCTTTAAGGAGAGCCGTAATAGAAAGTATCTCAGCGTGTATTGTGTCCGTCCAGCGCCTGCTATCCTACGTGTTCTACCCCCTGATGTACCTGTGTGGTGTCGACGCTGCTGACCTGCTCACCTTGGGCCGACTGGTGTCCGTTAAGCTACTGACCAGCACTATCTTCAGCTACCAGCAGGTGGCCGCCCTAATAGACAACTCGGCCACCCTTAGCAACTACACCAAGGCAACCAACGGCTCCTGGCATTACCAAGGCGACGACCTTGTACTTCACGACTGGAACGTGACCTTGACCGGCGGAGTGCTGACGGTATACTGAAACTTTTTGATATGTCAAGCAATTAAAAAAACAAGCAGATTAATTAAAACAAATTTAAATAAACTTAGTACAATAAACTAGCACTGAGAAAGAAAAAGGAAAAAGGTTTCCTTCGATGAGGTCAAGGTGGAAGGGAGGGTGTACGTGTATAAACCTTCTCTGTTCGTGGACCTTCTCACTTATTTTGCAATAACTTTCGAGCGAATTAGGCTTTTCCAACAAGTGTGGGTGTATTTAAAAGAGGACCCAGCTTTTCTTTCTTTAAACAGCAACAACTAGGTGCTTGGAAGGTAAGTGCCGACAGATGGTATTGCAAGAATAAGACGAGGCGCAATGACCATGGGAATTTAAAACCCTCGACTGCACGCCTTGCAGGATCGCCTAGCGTCCTTCTGTTATCTCTGTATCCTCTCTACAGGAGCGCTCCGTGGTGATGTCGACGTACATCCTGTGTGGGTTCAGCAGCATCTCGTCTATAGGTATCTGTATCGGCTCCATGACCTCCATCGCCCCCAGTCGCACCAAGCACATCCTCAAGCACGTCGTCATGGCCGGGGTGGCGGGGAACATCGCCTGCTTTCTCACGGGCTGTGTTGCGGGTCGGTTTGTGACGGATTTGTTAGATTTTATTTGGATATTTGTGTGTGTTAAAATAATAATAATTATAATAATAACAACAATTATATAATAATAATAGTAATATTGAATGCATAATCTTTATAAAGCGCGTGTATCCAGGGTTTAAACCCTGCTCAAAGTGCTGTACAATCATTGGGGGAGAAAAACAATAACATAACATTAGTTGCAGTGCAATCAGACACATAACACAGAATAACAATCGAACTTCATTATTCCTTAGAGCCCCGGGCCCTGAGACTGCTATTCGGGCGGCGGTGAATAGTTTTAGTGAATTTGTTTCTTCTTTTTAAATGTTATGATTTATTTTATTTTATTATTATCCCTTATGGTTGTCTTGTGTGATATAAATACTCGCTTTTTCTTAATAGATTTCGGAAATTCTGCCAGCAATTTCGACTGAGAAACGAGTGAAAACGCAGGGAAAATTGTCGAGCATGTGGAGAGAAATCGATTTGCTGTAACTGTGATGGCTGAGAAACAAATACTAAAATAAAACTTGCTAATAAAAACTACATCAGCTAATCTTCCATTAAAAACAAACAAACAAACAAACAAACAAACAAAAAGAAGCAAAATAATCTTAAAAGAGTATCAGATTTCTGTCTGGCAATAAAAGTTCAGCCATTGGAAGTTACTTTTCCAGCCATACCCAAAGAAGACTGCTTCGAATGAAAAAAAACCCACGTGTTTGCAAAGTGCACACGCAGTCTTATAACAAAAAAACTTGACATTTAAGTTACATTCAAAACTGTCTAAATAATCCGAGGAGAGTATCTGACTCGTCTGGCAATAAACATGCAGCCAAGGGGAATACTTGTCTTCAACCAGGCTCAGAGAGGATTGCTCAGGGCTAAACAATTGTAAAGTGCACATGCTCTGTTATCGACAGAACAGCTCTGGCTAATCTTTTGGACACACAAACCGGAACACGGACAGCTTTGTCAAATTAAGTGGTAAAACGTTTCCATAATCCCCTCCCGCTCGACACGCGAAACGCTGAAAGAACACCTTGCAATTTTCGGTCGTAGATTTGTGTTTGTGGTAAGGAATTTTGTGCAGATTTCAGGCCCTTTTGATCGGTTGGTAGTATTAGTTTGTTTGTTTGTTTGTTTGTTTGTTTGCTTAACGCCCAGCCGACTGGTAGTATTAGTACATGTAGTAAAGTAGTAGAAGTTGTAATAGTAGTAACCAGTTGAGGCAGTAGCAGCAGTAGTATTAGTATTAGTTGGACCTAGGTAAGAAGATGTCGAAAAGGCGGAAAGAGTTGTTGTTCTTGTTGTCGTCCATATTGTTGTTGTCCTTTATATGTATCTGTTACACTGTTTATTAGTTGCTTGACTATTTTTTTGTCTTCTTTTTGTGCTGGATTTTGCCCATGTTGTCTCCATTTCCTGAAATGACTTTTTGTTCAGAGAGAGAACAAGAACAAGAACAAATCTTTATTTGTCTAAGGCCACAGGCCCTTACAATAGTGGTTAAAATAACAGCAATAGTATCTGCACAGTTATAAATTATAGTCACGCATAAAATTCAACAAATACATTAAGACCCTGATGACATGTCACTGAACCTGATTTATAAGGGTTCGTCTCTTCTGTAACATGAAGAACACAAATCTGCTGAAGCTGTTCATCACATTATCCTCATTACTGCCACATAAATACACAAGTTGTTGTTGCAGCCGTCTTAGAGTTCGAGATTTTCAAAAACTTTGCTCGAAGGTCTTGATAAAAAGGACATAAAAATACAACATGGTGTTCAGAGAGAGAGAGACATAGAGAGAGGGAAAGAGAGAGAGAGGGGGGAGGGAGGGAGGAAGGAGGGGGGTCTATCTGGCTTTACTGACGTCTACATGCCTTTTATGCTGGATGAAGCCATGTACAAACAACAAGTTCCGTTTTCATGCTCTTACCCTTACATACGAAATAATAGTTATACCTCCATTCACCCATACTATGGTTTGATATCACGTTTAGACAGGCCGCATGCAAGTGATAGTAAAACATCGCGGTTTATGTTTGTTTGCTGTTGTTTAACGTCCCTTGAACCGCCCTGGCTGTGAGGGACCGTAAATCGATGTTAATTGAATACTGATGGTCACGTGTGCTATGTATTTTGCAGGTCTTCTCTACATATAAATCCTTCAAACAAGTGCCCGAGGTTGGGAAAGCAGCAGGAACAGATTAACCAACGCATTGACTGCACACGTGGACCCAGGAAACAACTAGATCTAGAACGAAATCCACTGGTCACTGCGTGCAAAAAACAACTTCAGGTCTAGATTGAAACCAGACTTTAGTTTATCTATTTCGTTTAGAGTGTATGCATAACAAATCCACCCAGATTTCAGTAGCAAAAAAGGACATATTTAGACCTGTCTAGATCTAAACCAGACTTTAGTTTATCTATTTAGTTTAGAGTTTAGTTGTATACATCCACTCAGATTTCAGTCAACGTGTACAAAAAAAGCCGGGCAGAGGAGAAAAAGTACATTTTAATCGATACACAAAGCTACTTAGCAGCCTAGAGAATCTCCATACAAAAGGTTGGAATGAGGGAAGACGCCGGCCTCCCAAGCGGAAGGTCGTGGGTTCAAATCCCGGCCGCTGCCGCCTGGTGGGTTAAGGGTGGAGATTTTTCCGATCTCCCAGGTCAACTTATGTGCAGACCTGCCAGTGTACACGCAAGCACAAGACCAAGTGCGCACGGAAAAGATCCTGTAATCCATGTCAGAGTTCGGTGGGTTATAGAAACACGAAAATACCCAGCATGCTTCCTCCGAAAGCGGCGTATGGCTGCCTAAATGGCGGGGTAAAAACGGTAACCCTAAACCCTACACGTAAACATCCACTCGTGCAAAAACACGAATGAACGTGGGAGTTTCAGCCCAAGAACGCAGAAGAAGAAGAAGAAGAAGAAGAAGAAGAAGAAGAAGAAGAAGAAGGAATGAAGGAAAAGCAGCTTTCAATCCGAACATACTGTTAACTCCATGCACACGGCGGACGAGGGGTAACTTGTGAACCCATGGGAGAAGGAAGGCCTCGTTGTTGACACAAAAGAAAATCCACGGAAGGAAAATAAGCTGTGGATACAGATCCACTTAGGGGACTGGGGATGGAGGTGTGCGTGGGGAAGGGGGGAGGGGGGGGGAGGCCTGTTCTGTGCATGCAGAAAAAAGAGGAATTACATGCGCTAAACGACCGTTACTTTTACACCCTAGCCAAAGGGACTGAAGGTGTTGATACGAAAGAAAGGTTCCTCGGAAGTAAAAGGGAATTTTGGATACAAATTCAATTCCCCGGTCACCCCGTACAAACAACCGCGGGCAGAAGAAGGAGGATACAACTATCTGTTCAAACTTGTGAAAAGAGGGAAATAAGCATGAGTGCTGGTACAAAAAGAAATATTTTTCGAAGGAAAATAAATTCTACATACAAATCCACCTATCAGTCCCCAGTCACTCCATGCAAACTTCAGAGACGAAGCAAAACCTTCACAAGTGCAGGGGGAGGGGGGGGGGAGGGTAGGGGGAGGGGGGAGGGGTAGGCGTAGATTTGAGGGTAAGCCTTAGTTAGAGTTGTAAAACAATCCTTCAGAAAACAAACATGCAAACAAACACTGAAAAACGGACGGATACTCATACAAACGAAAGAAACATACAAACAAACATGAAATTGAAACCGGAAGAGAACATGCAGTGAACAACAAATCTGCGCTGAAGGGATTGGGGGGGGGGGGGGGGGCGGTGAGGTGTGAGTGTGGGAATGGGAGGCATCTCAGAAAAAAAAGGTATGTGTACATAAAGCCACAACATCCAGAAATACATCTGTGCGTGCATGCGTGCGCGCGCGTGTGTGTGTGTGTGTGTGTGTGTGGTCGCGCGTTCATTAATTGCACTAGTTAATTTGTTGATAATATCATGAGTTTCACTCTTTGCACAATATACTTTGTTTGTAAGAGCACGCCTATTAGCTAAGCTTGTTGCGCTCGGCATGGCTTCAATGACATGTATACAAAATTATGTTTTTTCAAAATATGTGAATTGGCTTTACGTCAGAAATGAGATGCAGAAAGCAAAATTCAGTAGAAATACGTTTATTCGGAGGAAGATATCAATGTTCGCAAAACACTGTGATAAAAAGGGATGTGTGTGTGTATGTGTGTGAGTGTGTGTGGGCTGTCCAGGTATTTGGTACGGAAAGGAATAACAAGTCGCGTAAGGCGAAAATACAATATTTAGTCAAGTAGCTGTCGAACTCACAGAATGAAACTGAACGCAATGCAACGCAGCAAGACCGTATACTCGTGGTCCACCGCTCACGGCATAGGCAGTGAAATTGACAAGAAGAGCGGGGTAGTGGTTACGCTATGCTGCATAGCACGCTTTTCTGTACCTCTCTTCGTTTTAACTTTCTGAGCGTGTTTTTAATCCAAACATATCATATCTATATATTTTTGGAATCAGGAACCGACAAGGAATAAGATGAAAGTGTTTTTAAATTGATTTCGAAAAAAAAAATTTGATAATAATTTTTATATATTTAATTTTCAGAGCTTGTTTTTAATCCGAATATAACATATTTATATGTTTTTGGAATCAGCAAATGATGGAGAATAAGATAAACGTAAATTTGGATCGTTTTATAAATTTTTATTTTTTTTTACAATTTTCAGATTTTTAATGACCAAAGTCATCAATTAATTTTTAAGCCACCAAGCTGAAATGCAATACCGAACCCCGGGCTTCGTCGAAGAGTACTTGACCAAAATTTCAACCAATTTGGTTGAAAAATGAGGGCGTGACAGTGCCGCCTCAACTTTCACGAAAAGCCGGATATGACGTCATCAAAGACATTTATCAAAAAAATGAAAAAAACGTTCGGGGATTTCATACCCAGGAACTCTCATGTCAAATTTCATAAAGATCGGTCCAGTAGTTTAGTCTGAATCGCTCTACACACACACACACACACACACACAGACACACACACACACGCACATACACCACGACCCTCGTTTCGATTCCCCCTCGATGTTAAAATATTTAGTCAAAACTTGACTAAATATAAAAATCAACAGGGAAAAAGTACATTCGGATTATAACTTATAAATATAAGGAAGGTCTGTGTGGGTAGAGGAGGGTGGGGGGGGGGGGGTGTTACTATTAGAATTTCGACAAAGAAAGAAAAATTGATCAGAGGGCAAAGAAGCTTAGCCGGTGGCTTGGGGGTAGAGTGCAGAATCTGACAAGACCAGGCCCAGGCGGGTGACCAACCTCCAGGCGCGGCTGGTTCAGGGCGGATTTCTTTACGAGACAAATGACCTTGTGACGTCCTTTCCAGTCTTCGTGATGTAGGTCGTGGGTATAGATCTGCCGCTGAGCTCAGACCTGAGAAGAGTATTGTTAGGAGAGGCTCTGAAGTCTATTCAGCGCCCGAGCACGTACATTTGTTCGCTTCTCATATGGAGTCGCGAATCATAATATGGATTTTTTTCTTTGCAAGGGAAAATCAGTGGAAATGCAGCCCACTTCCTATGAGAACTGGGATGAAAGTGAGTGCGGGTTGATGAGGGGTGAAGAGGGTGTCAAAGAGTTGAAAACTGTGTGTGGGGGCGGATGGTAGTTGGGAGGAATGGGGGGGGGGGGTGTCAGAGAGAGAGAGAGAGAGAGAGAGAGGAGAGAGAGAGAGAGAGAGGAGAGAGAGAGAGAGGGAGGGAGGAGAGAGAGAAAGAGAGGGAGAGAGAGAGAGAGAGAGAGAGAGAGGGAGAAAGAGAGAGAGCGACAGAGAGAGAGGGAGAGAGAGAAAGAGAGAGGGAGAGAGAGAGAGAGAGAGAGAGACTAGGGGGAGAGAGAGAGA